>NW_027488662.1:0-340021 GCF_050948215.1 Halictus rubicundus | reverse complement strand
GTCAGCTTCTGGATCCAATCGGCGATGAAATCCGCTGCCACGTGGTACTCGTCCTCGCAGAGGATGAACTGCTCGTCCTTGAAGTAGTCCAGCTTCTGGGCTCCCTCAATTTTTCGGAAGCTCTGGAGGCGTCGATCATTCTCTCGACAGACGGAAAATGATTCCTTAAGGAACGCCAGGCGTTGCTGGAGTTTGGCCACGGTGAAATTATTCTGCCCAATTTTCTTCACGTTTGGAAGAACCCGAGCGAGAGTTTTCATGGCGGCTTCCTGCTCCAACAGCAAGTCCTCGAGTTTGGCGGCCATCTTTATTCTTCAAAAACGTGCTCACTGTTCACGATACACCGTGCGAAACCGATCCGGCTCGAAGGACCAATATGTTTGGGACCCCGGAACGAAAATGGTGAGGAGTGGACTGTATGGAAAGTTCGAAAGGATCGGGGGCAAACACAGAAGGGAGGCCGGATTGGGAATAGGTGCAGGAAGCGCGAGCAGGAGGAGGGAATCAAAAGAAATATTGTGGAGACTGAGCACGTGGCTGCACAACCGTGATTTATTCGTCTGAATTCGCGTAAACTAATGCGGGCGCGCAATCGAATCGAACCGGTGGTCGATTTCGAATGGCTACAATAAACGAGAGTTGCAAGAACTGGGCGCGATACAAAGCGTGTTAATCAGGCGGTTGGTAGATCGAGTCTGAGCGACGAGGTAATGCGAGCGATTAACGGTGATCCTCGGTAATCACGTGATCATGCGTCACGAGCGCGATACCGGGAATCGACAAAAACACGGGCGCGGCGTATCGCTCGACATCGGCGTCTTAACACGAAGTTTTCTCTACGCTTAATCCTAAACAACTATCATTTCTTGGGGAATTTGTATCTGCATGGCTTCCAGTTTATCTACGGTGTCGAAGAAGTTTGATACGTGATCTCTCATGTCCTGAGATTCCTCCATTTTGTGGTGAATTAATTCCTCCAGCAGCATTGCTTTTCGCATAGGCCCTTCCGACTCATAAGTGGTTTTTAATTTTTGCCAAACTTCTCTGGACGTGTTACATTTACTTACGTGTTTCAATTCTTCTGGGCTTATTGCGAGAATAATATCAGACATAGCCTTTTCGTCTGCGATTTCCCAAGCTGCAATATCGGCTGCGTTGTTATCTGTGGCAATGGGTTTTTGTTTGATTCCGTTGACGAATCCCCACGCGTCGTTCTTCACGAGCAGTGCCTTCATGTGGATCTTCCAAGTGTCGTAATTTTTTTCTGAAGAAGTGGAATTTTAATCGTTAGGTGGCTCATATTTGTTTTCTATGAACCGAGAAAATAAAACAGAAAATATGCACGAATTTTCTTCGAATGAATGATTATCTGTTGTCAGTTCGTATATAATAAGAAATCTTCCGTTTCTCGCTTTCCTTTCTCGGCGCGAGCACGTGGCGAGAAGAGCGATTATGCACGATTTAGTTTTTCCCCTTTTTTTTCACTTCACTTTTTAGCGCAGTGGAAAAGTTCTGGGCCCATAACCTGTGGGAAATAGGCAGGTGGATCACGACACTATTTAGTTACTAACAATGTTTTAATCACACATGAAAATGAGACAGCAACGCGTGTATACAAAAGTAGGGTTATATACATCGAACGTAGATCGGAAACATAGATCGAACATAGTTCGACGAAAGCGAAGATGGCGCAAGGCGCGCGATATTAGGGCACATTTCCAACAATACCGTCGTTGGCCTTCTGTTTCTTACTCCAGCCAAAATTTATCCTAGAGGGCGGTAGAAAACACCGCATTTTTCGAACGACACATTCTCCCGTAAGGCTGGCAGTCTTTATATATGTCGGAGGCTGGTCGGCAGTATTTTCAAACGGTGCGCTCATTGCTCTGTTCACACGATCGGTTCACAATCACACGAACAAATTCCACCGCGGAGGCACAACTCGATCACACTTTAAACAATATAAAATCTCTCAAAGAACTGAGAGACACGTTAACGAGTCCACGGGTCACTCAGAATATCTACGTCTTTACTTTTATGTCTCTCCGATGCGTATCTGACTCCAAAAAATGCGATGCGACTCCGTACGAGGTTACGAGAAGAATGCCACGAGCATTCAAACAAACAACGCAACGCCGATCGCTTCTTGATATTGCTCTGGAAACCGAGCATGGCCTGTTACGACTCAAATTCGCTCAGGCTATCAGGAGCGTGTACAGAGATGTACACGACAACAAAAATACAGAAACTATTCTCAAAAATACAAAGACGCTATTCCGCCACCCGTGGTCACGTTCAACAGGGCTCCAGGCCATATTTCCACGGAACCCTATCTCGCATCTCTCTATCCGCAATCCGCAAAGAAATAAAACAATAAAACAAATGTTATAAGAGAATATTACAACGAGCATTACACGTCGTTGCCATCGGGCTACGTCGCTGCGCCTCGCCCCGACATATATATCTCGTCGGTGCTGGCAGTCTTTATATATATCTCGTCGGTGTCGTCAATCATTTGTATTTGACCAGATTTGATCATTTTTGTGGATCTAATTCCAACATTAATCTTTCGTCAGCGTAGAGGGCGTAAGAAAACCAGTTGTGTGGGGATTTTATTGGTGGAGGCGTACAGATGTACGCATTGATGAGTTCCGACGGTCCTCCACGGACGTGGGGACTAGGAACGTACATCTCGTAACACACGAGAGATTGGGTTCACGCGTCCTCTGACGAGAACGCTCGAAATAGATATTCAGACGGACTGCGTCCAAGATGGACGCGCCACGTTGTCGCGGGAAGGAGGATCTAGGTTATACACGTGAGGCCCACTCCTCACGAGTAAAGAACACGTCGGGTAGTAACCAAAAGTAACAAGGTTTATTTAAACAACTTCCGACTGAGAGCTCGCGACACTCGAGACGAGTCGCGACTACAATATCCGGAAACCGGCACGGTCAAGCGGTAGTAATCCGCAGAATACATTTACGAAAGCGAGACGCTATGTGCGTAGCGAGGTTCTCTCGAAGAAGACTCGGAGAAGAAGAAGGAAGAGTCGACAACGGATACGACTCGTTCCGTAACATGACTTGGCGCAGGCGCACAACGTGCAGCCTACGCGCCACCGTGCCTCCGCCCCACAGTTGTTTACATGTGAGACACGAAACCCCATATGGTGATTGGTCTACTCCTATACCTCGTCTGTGCCGGCACGCTCGTCTCTTTCTTCTTGTCCGGACCTGCCGTACCACGAGACGTCTCTCGCCGGAAAAACCGCTTGTGCCGCGATACGTTCCCCCGCGTGGGACCCGGGCCTCCGCGAGCCGGAAAACCCGCGATCCGCCGCTCTGCGAGCCGTAACCCGCGAACCGCGACCGCCGTGAACCGCGAATTCTTGTCAAGAGACAGTGAGCATGTAACGGTGGCGTCTCGCTTGCGTTGTGGCGCGAGCGAGGCGCGCGTGCCCTCCCCTGGATTCGCTCAGCGACCAGGGTTCTTCGGGGAGGGAGGATGAGGTGCTTAAATGAGTCACTCTCCGTTAGCGAACGAAACTAGTTTATTAATTTAATCGAAATAGCAGAAAAGAAATAATATATATACTGTTGTGATAAAAGAAAAGAAACGGGGAGCGGCCTGCTCGTTTAATCGCTCGGATTCCCGGATGGTCCGGCGACGGGCTGGCGATGGCCGCTTGCCTCTCCACCGGCCTAATAATAATTAAACAAACAAACAAACAAACAAATAAACGATCCGTGAGAGTGGATGCCCGACACGGGTAGCTTAACCTAATTAATTGAATTATCCTAATTACGCATGAACTAGCCTAGATTAACCGCGGGGCGCCGGTACGGTTTTCGGTTTCGGTATGCTTCGCGGAGGTTCGGTGCGGTACGCGGAAAATGATACGCGCTGGACGCGGGCGAGCCGTGCTCGCTGGAACGGTGCTTGCCTTGGGACGCCCTCGGCGCGGTTCGGGTAAAATCGCGGTACGCGTAGAGAGCGTGATACGCGGGGAGCGCGGGCGAGCCGTGCTCGCTGCAGCGGCGTCTGAGTCGGGCGCTCTCGGCGCGATCCCGAACTCTCCCGACTCTCGAGGTGTTGTTACCACCGCGGCCCAGCGAGCTATAGTGAATTGGCCTTGTGTCCTCTGTGGGCTGGGCACGCGGGGCGCGGAGAGGAGGGAGTATGGAATCCGCGGAACACCCCACCCGTCGTCCCCGCCCGACCGCGGCTCGAGCACGTAGGAACAGACGTAAACCTAATGCCTACGGCCCGAAACCGGCGAGGTTGCTCGTCTCCGGTAGTATACCGAGAGGCGAGTTCCACACGCTGCTGCGGCCGGTCGACGACTAAACGTGCGGAGCGCGACGCAGGGTCCCAGAGGGGTGAGCGGGACGCGGGAACAGGTCCGAGCGGTGGGGATGATGGTCCGGAGTGTCGTACCTTCGGTGCTCTGACAAGAGCAAGCCGGCGATCGACTGCCTCCCAGGATCCGGTCGCGGTCTCGGTTTCACGTAGGGGACGTAAACCCATTTACGTTTCTGCCGATTCCAGCGCTTCGTCGTGTTCGCCCGATAGTATACCGCGGCTGGCACGATTCAGCGCGGCTGCGAGAGGATCTGGGCTCGGGTGTTCACCCGAGAGCTGCTCCAGACCAACTCCGGTTCTGGCTGGTTTCGGGGCGATCTTTATAGCCCGAGCGCGGACCTCGTGTGCCCGTTCGCGAGCCTTCGGCGCACGTCGATTGGTCCGCGCCCGGGCCGGTTTCGTGGATTGGCGCGCGGCTGGCCCGCACCGGTGATTGGTGCGGGCTAAGGTACAATTCGGCTCGCAACGAGACACATGTGTCTCGTTGCAAATTATTTGTTGAACGTCCAAGGATTGTAGAGAATAACAAACAGAAAAGTTTCACTGTAAAAATACAATGTTTTTATTAATTAAACTATTTGCCTAAACTATTTACAATGGTTACAAACATGTAAAAATACAAGAAACAACATTCAAAGTTTGTTCTTCGCAATCTTGTTCCTCGTATGAACCATTCACTCTATTATAAAAGGAATAACTCGTTGGAGATTATTAAATTGGCAATCTTCACACGTGTCTGCCGAATTATTGTTTTTATTTCTCTGCCGCTACTGCGGGCCCTTACTTATCGACTCACTGTATTGAGCGGGAAGATTTAAATCAATTAAGGAGCGCACTCCTTACATACATACGGTGCTCTTCTCCCTGTTTCCATTTTTTCACCCGTATGTCTGCCTGTAATATGTTGATGGCAGCAACATTTGATGATCCTTGGTCACATACAGTGGCAACAACTTCTAATCCAGCTTTCTTCACTGCTTTCACGATGTCCTCGATGCACAATATTAATTGTGGCGTTTTCGTTTGGCCGTCGCAATAATTGTAGGAAATGGGCATTTTCCACCCACTCTACAGTCCTCTTAATATGAAGACAAGGGCGTCATCGGCAAATCTTGAAGTTCTTCTTCTGCCTCAGTCTTCGAAGCCTACTATCTTTCCCTTACTAATGTCGTAGTCAACGTGAGGTTTTAATGACATTTCGTCCCACATTAACACGCACAACTTTTCTTCAGCGCTCATAGTATCCGCTGCGACTGCGTAGATGTGTCATCACAACTTGTGATACTCCAGTCTCGACTGGAATTTTCCTTAACATTTTCTTTAGTGTATTTGCACTTGGCAAATTACACAGTTTCCACAGTAGCTTGTACGATTTCGTTGACTGCTTGAGAAGTGCTAAGGTCAATATCGTCTCATCTGTTGTGTAGCGTCTTCCCTGAAAACATATTTTATAATGTTACAAACAAATTACAATAAAATAATACAATGAAAATACAGCATATATTACACAGCAGCAATAAATAGTTAGAGGTCAAATACAATCATATAGCCATGTCCAAACACAAAACAGTTATAGTTAAAAACCGTAAAAAAACGTGTCAACCCTTTCCTCGTCAAATTATAAGACTGGAACCAACAAACCGATGTAGAACCGAATAAGTAGGAACTATGAAAAGTAAGTAGTATAGAAGAAATTTAGTAGTAGTTATCATATATGAAGAAACTATAAGCCAGCATCAGTCTTTCAAGCACAATCAAGCATGTAGGGTGACTGGGTTCATCGTCACTGGAGCGTATTTTCAGGCACATTGTGCAACTTCATGCATGTGAAACAGCATGTAAAAAAATATTACAATTGTAAAGATTACCTTTCTTACGGCCATAAGATACGGCGCTGCAAAATTTTGCAACGTCACAAGTTGAACATACATTGTTTGTGTTGTGTTGCGTAACTGACTATTTCTTTCGTGCGCGTCCCACCGTTACACCTGCAATTCCCGTCCCGAACGACGGAACAAAATACAAAATGTAAAATTAGAATTAATATACGTACGGATATTTGTGCTCATGAATCTATTAGTATTGCACTCGCCGGTGTAATTGCGACCTTCGATTGCAATCGTTTTTTGAACAACTCTTTGTCACGTTCCCGTGCATTTCATGCAGGAAACGCAACGAGTCGCCGCAAGCCGCACAGAAACCGCACTTCCGACGCTCCTGCCTGACGCTGAACGCGGCTAACCCCCACCACTCGCATGCCGCTGACCCCAAGAGCTCTGTCTCTCTCGCACCAACACATAGTACCTCTCTCTCGCACGCGCAGAGTCTACCATAGTAACTCCGTCTCACTCGCACCCATGGTCAGCATAGGACCGCGTTCTCACTCGCACACGCGGCTATCGCTTTCTCTCTCGCACCCGCAGCTACAACCGGTTTGCGTCCCCCTACCAAGAGCGTTCCTGCCACGCGTCATTCACACAGGAACGATCCCGTTACTATTTCATTCATAAAGCTTTCACGTACGTCTCACTCGCGCCCGTGAAGCTTGCGACGCGTTCACACTCGTATGTCACGCGCAACCTAGAGTCCCGCGCTACACGTACGCACACATGTAAATATCCATTCATAAATTACATATACATATACGTTCATTCATAAAATACATATATTATATACGACGATCATTCTCTTATTACGATTATATCTTCACTTACCTTCGCTAATTTACAATTATCTAAAGTACTAAAATCTATTATTTAACAACATATATATATTACATTATTATGCGTTCCTTATAATTATAATAATTATTTTGCGTCTTATTATTTATCAAACATATATATATATATTGCGTTCTTTTACATACATCATGCGTTTTCTTATATATCTTATGCGTTCTTATACATATATATATATATATATATATATATATATATATATATATATATATTACATACACGTTCTTTCATTCTTATAATTAACAACTTATTTTATATTGCGTTCTTTTATATATGTATATCTTAAAGCTACACCTCGCGTGGCGTTCAACAAACACTTCAAACTCGTACATTACCAACTGCCAGTAATATACCTACATTACAGATGTTACCGTTCGTCTCTCGGTTACCCACCGCCTACATATTATCATATCAGCGAACTTACCTTCAGCGTCTTACCGACAATCACGCCCTACCTAAAACACCAGCGACATCTCAGAAATCAGAGAGTAACTACGAAGTAGCGCTATCTCTCTCGCACTCGTAGCCCAGAACCTCTCACTCGCACTAGTTGATTCTCAGCGCTAGTGCTCTCGCACTCACACCAATGGCCAGTGCGCTCTCACTCGCACCCATTGCATCTCCCGTCTCTTTCTAAACAGATACCGCCTCGCTCGCACGCACAGCCGAATACAAGGCTAGCGCTTTCACTCTCGCAACCGCTCAGCATACAATCTCGCCATCTCTTTCACCCTTATCGCGCTCCGTCCTACTCGTTCTCACAGCCACTGTTGCTTTTTCTCCCTCCGTACCTTTTAGTTCCTTTTCGGGAAAATAGATGGACAAGGCCCCAACATTCTTTCTCGCTACAAAAATTGACCCCTCTTAGATACACCCTCAAGGACCAGCTTTCTCGCTGCTGAAAATATCCGACCTCCCCTATAAGTATCCTAGCGGCGAAAGCCGAAATCGGAAAAGATCTCTACAAGCGACCGCTTAGACATCTCGACCCCAGCCTCCCGATCTTGCTCTCGGTGCGTGTCACTAGCACGAGGACGCAGACGAAGACGCTGCCCCCATAGTTAGATATTCTCATTAAATACAAGTAATGACCGGTGTCATAATCTCGCGGAACCCAAAGAAGAAGAAGACCAGGCGCGGAGGACGCCGCTATCAGCTCAATCAGCTCAAAAAGCTGCTATTCCAAACAAGTCCAGGAGGACTAGCAGAAGAAGAAGACGACATCGCCAACAACAAGGAAGAAACATCATCGCCACCCATCGAGCCACTCCCCCTTCCCACCTGGAAGCTCACCCCCATTTCTCTCCCTTTAACGAGCGTTCCAGACTTTAGCAAAGCCGTAGAATCAGACCCCCGCATTAAATATTATTCACGCAAATTGTTCCCTGCTCCCCCTTCGAAAATATTGTAAATACTTTAATTTTAAGATAGTATTAAGAGTCAGCCGATGTTATTTTTATACGTAAATAAATATTGTTAATACCAGTTGTGTCAAGAAACCTTGAGTATCTACCTCAACCTTCGTTGCTCCGTTTTGGTTCCTCCTCGGGCGAAATTGCGAACAGATCCGCCCTTACGCAGGCCTTGTTACAAAGCACTAGCACGTAACAGGCCAACATTTTTGGTGACAGAGCGGTAGGATTTCGTTCTAAATTTCGAGGAGGAAAAACCCCCGGACAGGATAAACGAGGAAATTTTAAGGAGGTTTTTTGACACACACGCGATTAAAAGTAGAATCATTTTTCAAAATGCCGATCACACGGTCTAATACACTCAATGAAGCTGAACTCGAAATGCTAACTGATCAATTAAAGTCAAGGGAAAAAAGATTAATGGAACAAGAAGAACAATTTAGAAATACTCAGAAAAATTTTGAAGAATTTTTAGAAGGGGAAAAACAACAAATCAGAAAAGAAGAGGGGAACAGATTGCTTGAATTACAAGAAATAATTGGAGCCATGAAAGCGAAAATATTAAATTTAGAGGCACAAATAGAGGAAACGCCGACTATTGTTAAAATTCCAGACAGCCCGGTTAAAAACGTAGAATCACCGTCACAAACATTTTCACTTAGACTCCACGACGTTATATCGGAAATCCCAACTTTCTCCGGTACTAATTTGTCAATCGACAGGTTTTTCCAAGCCTGCCGACGAGCACGGGACGCTCTTTCACCGGCTCAGGAGCCAGATTTAGTAAAAGCAATACGTACAAAGATATTTGGCAGAGCATATTGCATTATCGAGGAAGAGAAATTTCTTACGGTAGATGCACTGTTAGATTCACTTCGGATTAAATTACTACCTCAGAAATCATCATATTTTTACCGTGGATTACTGTCGGACATTTTCAAAAATCCAACGGAGCATATTATAGATTATATACAGCGAGTGAAAAATTTAAAAGTTTCAATACGAGATGCGGAGCGACAGGAAAATCGTACACCGGATCCCGATATAGATAAATTCACATTAGACTGCTTCGTCCGTGGCCTGCCTTCCACTATGCAAATTTTATTAAAATTCAAAGGTTACAATACACTCCTCGACGCGTACAATCACGCGATAATTATATCCAATGAAATGGATCAAGAACAGGCTCGTCTGAAAGCCTCATTAAATTCCGCGGCTCCCCCGTTTATTCCACGAAATACATTGCCTCCTAGAAATGTGCAGAATGCTAGACCTCTTCAAACCCCTCCTAAACAATGCAGTTATTGCAATCGGCTCGGGCACGTCGCTTCACAGTGCTTCCGAAACCCCCAAAATAGGCAACCCGCCTCGGGAAACCGCGAAAATCTCCCGCCGACGGACGCCCGGCGAGAGAAAATCCCAGAGCGTCCAACACGCGTTATTCAGGAGTCGGAAGAACCTTCCATATGAAAGGAAATTTCGACGCCGTTATTACATTAGACCTGGCACCCCCTATAGGCAAAACAGAATTTCTTATCGATACAGGAGCAGAACCGAATCTTATAAAACAAAATCGAGTCGAGAAAATATCATTGAAAAAATATGAAATTTTAAAATTAAGTGGCATAACTCCCCAAGTAGTAGAAACGTTAGGATCTCTAAAAATTCGAATTAATAATAAAGACCACGTTTTCCATGTAGTCCCGAGTGACTTTCCCATACCGTATCCCGCGATCTTAGGATCCGAATTCTTACGGAAATCTAATGCCACTATTTCTTATCAAAATCGTTGTCTCTCGCTCGGTTTAGAACAGATTCCCTTCTCTGATCCTCTTAAAATAAAAGTGCCAGCTAGAAGCATAACAACCATTCCAGTATTTATTAAAAATCCAGAAGTAGAAATTGGTTATATTCCTCGGTTGACTATCGGACATAATATTTTTGCAGGAGACTGCGTGGTAAAGAATACGAATGGACGTGCATTTATAAAAATATTTAACTCATCGGAGCTAGAGTTTGACGCGATAATCCCCCAATTAAAACTCGTAGAAATCGAGAAAATTAAAAATTCCCAAGAAGAGGAAAAATTACCCTTAAAATATTGTTATAATGTCAACTCAGTTACCGGAAAAATTAAGGAAATTTTTAAAGAAGTAAGCACGTCTCATTTGAATAAGGAAGAAAAGGAGCATATTGAAAAGTTGATACTAGAAAACCACGAAATATTTTTCTGCAAAAACGATAAATTGCCTGCAACAAATTTAACTTCGCACAAAATTATTACTACCGATAGCAGCCCTGTGAACATTAAGCAATACAGATTTCCCCCTATCCATAAACAAGAAATCCATAAACTAATTTCGGAGCTGTTAGAACAGAATATTATAGAAAAATCTTCATCACCGTACAATTCTCCCGTCTGGATAGTTCCCAAAAAACCAGACGCCGCTGGCAATAAACGTTGGAGAATGGTTATTGATTTTCGGCATCTAAACGAAAAAACAATTGGCGACGCGTACCCTTTACCTAACATCGTAGATATTCTAGATCAGCTCGGAGGAGCTAAATATTTCAGTGTGCTAGATCTTGCTTCGGGATTTCACCAAATCCCAATGAATAAATCGGATGCAGAGAAAACTGCTTTTTCTTCCCCTTACGGTCACTATCAATTTTCACGTATGCCTTTTGGATTAAAAAATGCCCCTGCTACCTTTCAAAAATTAATGGATACCGTACTCACTGGCCTGCAAGGAACAGAAATGTTCGTTTACATGGACGACATTGTCCTATACGCGAGTTCTCTTCAAGAACATGCGATAAAATTTAGTAAACTAGCCAATAGATTAAAATCCGCTAACCTCCGTCTCCAACCCGAGAAATGTAAATTCTTATGCAGGGAAGTGCATTACTTGGGCCACATAATCTCAGAATCTGGTATCAAACCAGATCCAAGTAAAATCTCCGCAATCGAAAATTTTCCGACACCCCGCACACCGCGTAATATAAAACAGTTCCTTGGCCTTAGTGGATATTATCGTCGATTTATACAGAATTTCTCCGGTATAACAAAACCACTCACATCACTCTTAAAGAAAGGCACAAAATTCCGCTGGCAAGAAGAACAGGAAAAAGCATTCACACATTTAAAAAAAGCATTATGCCAACAACCGGTACTCCAGTATCCGGATTTTAGTAAACAATTCATAGTAACAACAGACGCATCGAATCACGCCATCGGAGGCATTCTCAGTCAAGGTGAAATTGGAAACGATTTACCTATAGCTTTTGCATCTCGCTCGTTAAATCCAGCCGAAATGAACTATTCGACCATTGAAAAAGAGCTCCTCGCCATTGTTTATTGTACACAGCACTTCCGACCTTATTTATATGGAAAACAGTTCTTATTAGTCACAGACCACCAACCACTGGTCTGGTTGCACAGGGTGAAAGATCCCACGTCCCGGCTCGTCCGTTGGCGACTAAAGCTTGCCGAGTTCGAGTACCAAATTAAATACAAACCGGGAAAGATAAATAATAATGCTGACGCTTTGTCCCGTAACCCCCAAGTATTAGTAACGAACGCTCGTTCGGATGGAGAGGTGGAAGAGAATCCGTGGGAAGGATTGGCCGAGTTCTTCGGAGAGGAGGATTCCCCCTCCTCCCCGGGTGCCTCCCCCTTGCTTCCAACCTTAGAGGAAACTACGGGTTCATCGATAACTCCACCCCGCTTCAACGAAGAAAGAAGAAGAAGAAGGAGAACTTCCCTGGAAAGAGAAACTTCCTCGGAGAATATTCAGCTGCCGTCCTTAGGGCCTCGGCCAGCTTCTAATCTTCCAGGAAATCTCGAAGGGTCTCCCATCAATCTCCCAGGGACATCGAGCACCTGCCCGGATAACGGAATGCCGTCCTTAGGGCCTCGGCCGACACCGAACCTTCCAGGAAGCTCAGATGAAACCTCTGTAAATTCCGACGCTCCGAACAAACACGAAGACAGCGGGCTGCCGTCCTTAGGGGCTCGACCAGCGCTCGACTCGTCGGACCGCCGAGAAACGTCAGAATTTCCTTCCACAACGGACAGCTGCGAGGACAACCGGTTGCCGTCCTTAGGGGCTCGGCACAGTACAGAACCTCCAGTTACTCCGGAAGACGCGGAAGACATTCAAAATAATTTAGAAGACAACGATTCTTCATCCTCCTTCGATTCACCAGCATCATCCGGATCGGTCTACAACCCTAGGGCAGACAAACGGAAGAAAAAGGTTAAACAACCACCGATTCCCAAACCACCGCCAGAACCGCCTGACGGAAGCGAGGAATTATCTTCCTCCGACGAGGGAAATCTCTCCGAAACAGACTCGGAAATCGAAAAAGATTATCCCTTGAATAATATTACCGAATCCAGAGATTGTTTATATATGAGAAAGGACAACCTCGTTTATTTTATTACCACGGCAGGAGATCCGTTTGACGAAGGCGCACGTCTAATTCAAGATTTCGCTAAATTACCACTACACATTAATTTAAAATTAGGAAAGCCAGATGTGAAGACAATAAATAGAAGAAAGTATATTGCATTGCCCATAGCTAAAAGACCGGAAGAATTTGTCGACAAGGAGATATTAAAGAAAAGCTTCGGCAAATTGCAAGACATAATTTACGAAGAAGCAATCAGTTCGTTTTCCATCAGCTATCCCGCAAAAACAGATAAAATAAATTACTCTAGCCTAAAAGAACAGCTAGAAGAAAAATTCCTAAATGCACCAGTTCAAATCACCGTTTGCAAAAATCTCGTGAAAATTCCACTATTGTCGAAAAGATATCGAATATTAGAAGAATTCCATGCCGCCACACCAGCAGGACACAAAGGCGTTACAAAAACGTATAATAAGATTCGCCAGTACTTCTACTGGGAAAACATGAAGAAAGACGTTCAAAATTTCATTCAAAATTGCCTAAACTGCCAATTAAAAAAATTAGTAAGAGTTAAAAACAAACAACCAATGACTCTCACCGACACGCCAGGAAAGGCATTTGACAAGATTTCAATGGACATGGTAGGACCACTGCCAGTCACATACAAACATAATAAATATCTTTTGACAATACAGGATCTATTAACCAAATATTCTCTGGCCATCCCAATCCCGGATGGATCCGCAAAAACAATAGCCCAAGCATTTTTAAATCACTTCATATACAAATTCGGTACGCCAAAATGCCTTATAATGGACGACAGAACAAATTTAGCAAATACAACGATCAAACATATATTAAAGAAATTCAAGATACAACGCATTTGCACGAACGGCTCACCGGAAATCTCCCATTACGTCTTCACAGAACAATTAAAGCAACACGTCGACAACGAAATTCAATGGGACGATAGCATAAACGCCGCCACTTTCGCATATAATACAAGTACTCATGAAGCCACAGGATTTGCACCTCATTTGCTAATATTTGGAGACACGGCACGACTACTCCCCACATATAAAATTCCTGACGAAGATACAGCACTCGAAGAGCTGCAGAATTTCGAGGATTCCAGCTCCCCTGGAGAGGAATGTTAAAATTTAAAATTCTGCGAATTTTAAATTTTTTCCCCCGGGAGGGAGGTGTCACGTTCCCGTGCATTTCATGCAGGAAACGCAACGAGTCGCCGCAAGCCGCACAGAAACCGCACTTCCGACGCTCCTGCCTGACGCTGAACGCGGCTAACCCCCACCACTCGCATGCCGCTGACCCCAAGAGCTCTGTCTCTCTCGCACCAACACATAGTACCTCTCTCTCGCACGCGCAGAGTCTACCATAGTAACTCCGTCTCACTCGCACCCATGGTCAGCATAGGACCGCGTTCTCACTCGCACACGCGGCTATCGCTTTCTCTCTCGCACCCGCAGCTACAACCGGTTTGCGTCCCCCTACCAAGAGCGTTCCTGCCACGCGTCATTCACACAGGAACGATCCCGTTACTATTTCATTCATAAAGCTTTCACGTACGTCTCACTCGCGCCCGTGAAGCTTGCGACGCGTTCTCACTCGTATGTCACGCGCAACCTAGAGTCCTGCGCTACACGTACGCACACATGTAAATATCCATTCATAAATTACATATACATATACGTTCATTCATAAAATACATATATTATATACGACGATCATTCTCTTATTACGATTATATCTTCACTTACCTTCGCTAATTTACAATTATCTAAAGTACTAAAATCTATTATTTAACAACATATATATATATTACATTATTATGCGTTCCTTATAATTATAATAATTATTTTGCGTCTTATTATTTATCAAACATATATATATATTGCGTTCTTTTACATACATCATGCGTTTTCTTATATATCTTATGCGTTCTTATACATATATATATATATATATATATTACATACACGTTCTTTCATTCTTATAATTAACAACTTATTTTATATTGCGTTCTTTTATATATGTATATCTTAAAGCTACACCTCGCGTGGCGTTCAACAAACACTTCAAACTCGTACATTACCAACTGCCAGTAATATACCTACATTACAGATGTTACCGTTCGTCTCTCGGTTACCCACCGCCTACATATTATCATATCAGCGAACTTACCTTCAGCGTCTTACCGACAATCACGCCCTACCTAAAACACCAGCGACATCTCAGAAATCAGAGAGTAACTACGAAGTAGCGCTATCTCTCTCGCACTCGTAGCCCAGAACCTCTCACTCGCACTAGTTGATTCTCAGCGCTAGTGCTCTCGCACTCACACCAATGGCCAGTGCGCTCTCACTCGCACCCATTGCATCTCCCGTCTCTTTCTAAACAGATACCGCCTCGCTCGCACGCACAGCCGAATACAAGGCTAGCGCTTTCACTCTCGCAACCGCTCAGCATACAATCTCGCCATCTCTTTCACCCTTATCGCGCTCCGTCCTACTCGTTCTCACAGCCACTGTTGCTTTTTCTCCCTCCGTACCTTTTAGTTCCTTTTCGGGAAAATAGATGGACAAGGCCCCAACATTCTTTCTCGCTACAAAAATTGACCCCTCTTAGATACACCCTCAAGGACCAGCTTTCTCGCTGCTGAAAATATCCGACCTCCCCTATAAGTATCCTAGCGGCGAAAGCCGAAATCGGAAAAGATCTCTACAAGCGACCGCTTAGACATCTCGACCCCAGCCTCCCGATCTTGCTCTCGGTGCGTGTCACTAGCACGAGGACGCAGACGAAGACGCTGCCCCCATAGTTAGATATTCTCATTAAATACAAGTAATGACCGGTGTCATAATCTCGCGGAACCCAAAGAAGAAGAAGACCAGGCGCGGAGGACGCCGCTATCAGCTCAATCAGCTCAAAAAGCTGCTATTCCAAACAAGTCCAGGAGGACTAGCAGAAGAAGAAGACGACATCGCCAACAACAAGGAAGAAACATCATCGCCACCCATCGAGCCACTCCCCCTTCCCACCTGGAAGCTCACCCCCATTTCTCTCCCTTTAACGAGCGTTCCAGACTTTAGCAAAGCCGTAGAATCAGACCCCCGCATTAAATATTATTCACGCAAATTGTTCCCTGCTCCCCCTTCGAAAATATTGTAAATACTTTAATTTTAAGATAGTATTAAGAGTCAGCCGATGTTATTTTTATACGTAAATAAATATTGTTAATACCAGTTGTGTCAAGAAACCTTGAGTATCTACCTCAACCTTCGTTGCTCCGTTTTGGTTCCTCCTCGGGCGAAATTGCGAACAGATCCGCCCTTACGCAGGCCTTGTTACAAAGCACTAGCACGTAACATCTTCATATGCGCTGTATTGCGCTTGTATTATCTTCATTCCTTTAGGCGTCCATAAACAGAATAGAGCATTTTGTCTATTTGTTGTGGGCAATTGTCCTTGCACTTGATGATAGTAATGGTGAGTTTTATTCATTTTATCACCCTGAAAAATGCGTCGTATCGCATAAAACTTCTCCATTGCTTCATCGGGAGTTAAATCCCTCGCCGAATATGGACACTTTATCTCGACGATTGTATCGTCTTGTACAAGTCCATCTGGTGTCGTACCTAAGTAAGGCGCGACAGAATCTATGAACAGCCAACACGGTAGAATAGAGATTCCTAATTCTATTTCCATTTGTCTCAGGGCGTTCATCTCGTTTTCCTTTCCGTATTGTACGGCTGGCAGACTTTCGATTTGTGGGTTCATCACAGTTTCAAACAACTTGCTCGTGATGTAGTCTTTCGTAATCGGCATACTGGGCCGAAATTGGATGCTGTTAATAATTTCTTCCTATAGGCCATCCATCTTTCGCTGTTCCCTTGATTACGAGTTTCAGCCTCGATCGTATGTCGCATCGATTGCCACTCGAGGAGCGTTACCATGTATCTCTCACATTCAGAAACATATACTGTCTCCTCCATGTCTGGTTTTGCCGCACTGGGGCCATAATCCTTGTCGCATTGTTGTTTCTCCTGTCGGAAGGAGGATGCTTTCTTTCGTGCTCTATATTCAATTTCCTTTTCCACTTCACGCTTACGTCGATTTTCCAACTGTTTTACGATGGTTGTCGGTTCTTTGCTCATTGCAGCACTCAATCGACTAAACGTTTCTTTTGTGTTGAATTGGACGACAGCAGCAGAGGTTCTACCTTGATAAGCACCTCTTTGTCCATAGTTTACTCGTTTCCCTGCGATGAATTTCGCAATTATATTATTAAAGCACTCTACGGCGTTATTATTTGTTCGGCTTCGAGACGTGACTGTAAACTTATAGCCTCATTTGTCACGCCCATCCCTCACGCCCTTGTCATCTTCAAGGCCCGTGAGGGTCTGAGACACGGGTCCCACTGTTTCAGAAATACGCAATTTCTAAAGGGTACCGGACGTAGAGTACTTAGGAGTCTCGTGTTCAAGGTCTGAACCCGACGGTCGTCTATCCACTTTGGACAAGGGGCCATAAATTTGCACAACCATGTGCAGGCCACTCGAGTCTCTTCGTCACGCTGCACCGGGGTCTCGTCGTTCGAGAATTTCCCAAAGTTTCTGTGATTGACCAGGGGGTAAGGACTTCCACCTCCACCGTGGAGGACTGCCCGGAAGATCCGCCTCCCTCCGGTCAATCAACGAATGGGGATGGGTCTTTCGGAATTTTCGGGCCCATCCCTTGAAAGAGTTGGACACCAACGAGGTGGCCAGAAAACGGACCCCGGATCAGTCTGTCTGAGTCTTCCGTTCATATCAAACGATCGCACAGCAAACGCAGCAGTTATTCCGTTATTATCAGACTTTCGCAATCGTATGCAATCGCAGCACTTTCAATCGGATCCCGTTACCCAATATTAAATTGGCGGGTAACTTTTCGGCGACACGGGTACGCGACGCGTTCACAACGGTGAATCCGAGCCTTACTCTCGATTTGTTCGGGGTCAGAGTATTTGCTACAAAAGTAAGCCAATTTCTGACACTCTTTGTGTTCACCGAACACGTGACTTGGCACGTTTCTCAGATCTATTTTTAAATTTAATTTGGTCTGATAATCTCAGCTTTTCTTTGAAGCGGTGTTCTACAGCTTTCTTTACTCCAGTGCGCAGACACCAGTGCGCAGAAATTCCGCAAAAGATGGTTGGTGCATTCAATTTTCCGCACTTGTACCATGTACTCTTTATACGGATCGTTCTCCAAGATCTTTTTATAGACGCTGCTATCACCGTCGGCAACCAAAATGTTGTATATTAGGCCGTGCATTTCTACGCTACATTGGAATCCTTCCACAATAGCAGCACTTTCCATACCCGCCGAACTCTGATCGCGACCCCAGTTTTTGAAGCAGCGATGCTCCCGTGCCACTTCCTTCTTTTTAGCTGCTGCGTGGCAAACGAAGCAGAATTAATTTT
Organism: Halictus rubicundus; assembly: GCF_050948215.1. Classification (NCBI taxonomy): domain Eukaryota; kingdom Metazoa; phylum Arthropoda; class Insecta; order Hymenoptera; family Halictidae; genus Halictus; species Halictus rubicundus. The sequence continues at coordinate 321,608 of NW_027488662.1, read as the reverse complement.
TTACACCGAGGTGTAGAACCTTCTTCGTGTAATGTCCAACGACATGACATTTTTATCCAGCTGCCATCTACAACTACCGGAATGAATGGTATATTACATCCTGGATGTACGTCGCCTCTTGCTATGGCTAATTCCCTCTCCTGTCTTCCAGCATCTTCCATCTCTCGTTGTGCAGCCACTTCGAAGGCATCGATTATTTCGTCGTGGCATTTTCGGTATAAATGTTTAGACCTGCACGACATATTCATGCCACATATCATTTCTTCCAGCTGTCTATATCCGCCTCCTGTCAGTATTGTTGCGGAAACTGCGCTGTGATTGATATCCATGGCGTCATTATTTTCTTGAATACATCGTATGCGCTCCTTGTAATTGCACATCTGGCATTGCACGTGATAGATTTTCTCTAGTCCGTTTTGCGTCCGTTTGTGTGATTCTTCTACAATTTCTTCTACAATTTCTTCTATTATCTGTTTGTTTTCGGTATTGTACGACGACGTTGCTGGCAGCATTTCACGATAACTATCCCCACAGAAATCTACTTCCATCTTGTTGTTGCCTGCTTCGCTGTTGCATGCTGCTGCATTCAATCGTCGTCGCCTGAACATATAGTTTGTTTAACGAGAAATGGTTTAACAAATAGAAAAAATATGTAGTGGAGGAAGAAGACAGGCATGATAAAAGAAACTGAATCCGTTCGCGCGGAATCATTTACAGGATTTATTTTTCACATGACCTACATACAGAGTTGTATCGAATTACTCCAGGAATTATAATTACAAAGTAATTGAATTACATTGTAATTAAATTATATCGTAATTTATAATTCAGATCTTCGAATTGCAATGGAGTACTGTTTGGGAATGGGTGGTTGGGACAGCTTTATCGGAAATGGATAGGGTGAAAACTCCATGCGCCACGGAATGATGCGGCGGAAAGGTAGGATCGAGCACATGGTCGATCTGTAGGAGAAAAATGAATCTCACTTTGTAAGCACTTGAGGTAATAAAGTCGGTATATAATTGACTGAAGTACGCGTGGTTAATACAAAGTTGCACAAACTGCACGGAATCGCGTACGGTTTAAAATTCACGGCTCGACAAAAGACGGTTGGATCGCACGTGGTCTGACTCAGATGGTTCGCCGAAAAAGAAGGCCGATTCCGAGAATCGCTCGCGGACATTCGCGACTCGCGAGTGCGGCAATCGGTGGATGTGCCGTATGCTGATTCGCGGAGAGGGACGTGCTCGGGAACTAATTAGCGCCGCGCTTAGGCGCGCGCGGGTTGAAAAATCGTTGCCGATTCCCGAACAAGTACAATTACAAAATACTTTGTAATTAAATTACATCAATTACGAATTACGATGTAATCAAATTATAATTAAAAATTAAAAAATAATACTGTAATAAGTAATAAGACGTTGAAGAATCCATGCGAAGGTCTCAAACAGAAGGAATTTAGTATTTATAAATTTATAATATCTGAACAGAAATAACTTCTGCGTTACAAATTTTTGAAATTCCAAACATGAATATAAAAAGCAGAAAAAGGACACATGTCTCTACTTTAGCTATGTAGGTTGCGATATACAGGGTGGTCCACGCAATTGTTTCAAGTCATAACTCCGTTATTATTGCATTTACGAAAAAATGATAAAGGAGAAAGATAAATGGTTCGAAGGGCACTACATCTGTAGGCCTTTAAATTTTTTTTAGATGCAGTAGTTCAAGTGCAATTAACAATTGCATCATTTCTTTAAATAGAAATGCATATTTTTTTGCACAGATCGATTCTTCCGTTCATTCTACGTAAAAAATGATTAGGGTACCATGGCAAAAAAAATTATTAGATCTCGAGATACTCTCGTGTATCATTTATGCTTTGCTTTATTCAAGTTTTCCGCTGCGGACTTGCGAAGTTCTGTTGATGCCTCGTGAAATACTACTGTGAAATGCCTCGTATGTGAAATTATTTGTTTCGCAATACTCAAAATTAGAGGGTACTCGTGCCTTTTTTTCAAAAACCAGTTCGTGAGGAGTGTATTTCGTGCCGTCGTGAACCGATGTATTGCACGAGAAGACAGCGAGTCTGATCCATTTATCCCAGTCCTTTGTTGTTTTGATAAAATGTTTTAAATATTCTATAAGTACCGCGTGGCTTCTCTCTAAGGAGCCATTTGTTTGCGGGTGGAAGGCGGTTGTTTTCAATTGTTTTATTAATTTTGCCAATTGCTTCATAGTCGAACTCAAAAAATTAGTTTCCTGATCGGTTAAGATATATTTGGGGGAACCGTAACGTGATATAAACTCTTTTGCCAGTGTTGTTGCTACTATCTGCGCTGTTGTGTGAGGGAGTGGGTATGCTTCGCAAAATTTCGTTAGGTTGCATTGTACGGTTAGTATGTATTTGTTTCCTTTCGCAGATATGGGTAAAGGACCTACAATGTCTAGAGCAACTTTCTCGAAAGCGTCTGTGGGCGTATCGGTAATAACTATTGGTTGCTTGGTTCTAATTCTGACTAGTTTTTTCTTTTGGCAACTATTGCATCTTTTAATGAACTCCTCTATGTCTTTTCTCATACTCTTCCAAAAATAGTTCTCGCGAATCCTGTTAAAGGTTTTCGTGATGCCTTTATGACCGCCGATGGGTGTTTCGTGATTTTCGCGGATTATATCTTGTCTGTCTTTTAAATTAGGAATTACTGTGTTGTCTAAGCATATTAATATTGTCATTCCGGAGTTCGCATATATGTATCGGAACATATTTCGTACTTTTATTCTATCCAATGGGCTCAGTTTTAGATCTTCTATACTAACAGCTATGGATTTTACGTTCCGTTTTATGCAAATATGTTTTAAGTTGCTGAGTGTTCTAAAGAGATCTTCTTGCGTCGGAGTATTGCGTTCCTTATCTGCGATAACCAAACTAAAAATATATTTGTTTCTCGTCTTTGTAACGATTATCTCGCCGATCGAAAGTGTTTGATGTTGCAAATCGTTTTTGTTTAGTAGTTCCTTTGCTATTAACGTGTCTGTGGTAGGTGTAAAATTTCTGTTGTCAGTTGATATAAAGTGTGCGTAGTCATTGTTCGTCATGAAAATTGTATCGTTTGTCTCCGAAATGTTTGGCGTATCAGTTATATTTTTGTAGTTTCTAATATAGTCAGCAAAATCGCTATTATAGTGGTCGCCGTCTGTTACTGTAGCTGAAGCTGTCGGAACATTTTGTTCGCCTCTACTTTTTTCGTAACTGCTTCTTTCGGGATGGTGTACTTCCGCTGATATCTGAATAGTTTCGAGAATAAATGAATCGTCGCTTATGTCGTCGATCGAGTTATTGTTTTGCCGTAAGTTCGTACGCGTGTCGTTATCTGTCACAATTTCTGAATCTATGGTGCCGTCGTTTAGCAGCTCTATACTGTGAGGTTGAATTTCGTGATTTAGGTTTTCTATAGTCTCGTGAATTTTGTCTGGTTCTAATGTTCTAGACTGGCTCTGTCGCGATGTGATATTTCCGCGTAAGACTGCGTCGTGAGTGTTGTTTATTTGTTCTTCGTCTGCATCTATTGTATCAACGTCCGCGTCTGTATCTAACTCTGAGTTTTCGTTTGCCGTTTCGGTATCCGTATCTGTATCTGTGTTTTTGTCTCCTTGTACGTCTGTTTCTGTATCTGACGATACGATTAAACGTGGAACTTTGCATCGGGGTTTTATCAATGATTCGCTACTCGAAGGTCGTTCCCTACGTGGATACTGGTGCGCCGTTTTTATCCGTTTTCGTAAATTATAAATGGGTTTTCCTGAAATTTCCGTTGAGGATTTTGTAGTTGTCTGTCGTTTCCTTTTCGCTAACCCTAGGTGTGAATTTTTTACCTTTTTACAAACTTGACGTATTTTACGGTATGGTGTTTTTCGTAAATTATACCTATGTGACTTATTATACCTATGTGTCAACGTCGCTGTTCGAACTTCAATAGTTTTGTCGGTTTCGCTTGTGTTAACGGCATATGTATGCGCTATTCCTTTATTATTTTTAACGAGAGACTCCCCGACAAGTATCTGTTCTCCCAGGTTTAATTTTCCTAAGACTCCTACTTCTGTTTCTGCCGTGTTTGTTAGTTTTACCGGAATTATTTTAGCTGTACGAGCTGGAATGGTTAATTTTTCATCTTGAAACGGTACTGTCACGTTATTTGTTACGGTTAACGATTGTGACAAAAATAACAATACAGCTTTTTCTTTATTTAGAAAGTCAGCTCCTAAAATGCTCTTTTGATCGATTGGAAATGAGTCTGATACTATGTGATATATATATATATACACGTTTAGAAAACCTCAGTCAAACATTAATAATTCCTCCGGTAAAGTTTCCACGATTATTCCTAACAAAAGGTTATGTGCCCAGGCACATAATTAGGGCAATTATAAAGAATTCCTTTGAAAGAAACGAAGATAAGAGGTTAGGTCAGCACGTGGTCGTCTAATTGGGAATTCTGAAGAATGGCAAACACGATAAATTCTACACGCATCGAATTATTAACCAAAGATAATTACGAAACGTGGAAGATGCAAGTGGAGGCCTTGCTAATAAAAGCCGACCTGTGGCAATATGTGAGTGGTGTGAAACCAAAGCCAGAAACAGTGCAAGACTTGCAAACATGGGTAAGAGAGGATCAAAAGGCAAAGGCAGATCTGATCCTGAGCATAAGCCCATCGGAACTAAAACAGGTAAGAGGATGTGAAACATCACGAGAAGTGTGGCTAAAGCTGGAGACCATATTTGCGTCGAAAGGACCGGCACGAAAAGCCACGTTGCTAAAGCAACTAACACTACAACGTATGCAAGAAGGAGATGACTTGAGGGAGCATATGAAAAAGTTTTTTGATGCCGTGGATAAGTTGAATGCAATGAATGTTGAGATAAATGCTGATTTGCTCTCCATTATGCTGTTATATAGCCTACCAGAAAGTTTTGAGAATTTCAGGTGTGCGATTGAATCAAGGGACAATCTACCCGATGCAGAAACGTTAAAAGTAAAAATTCTGGAAGAAAATGAGGCAAGGAAGCAGAAAATGAATGAGGGTACAGCAGGAGCTATGATGGCAGGTCCGAGCTGGAAAAAGAGCACGAGCCAAGCAAAACCATGGAAACCAAAAGTATTCAGGGATAATAATTTGACCAAAGAGACGAGAGAGGAGCAGACAAAGGAATCTAAGGTATTTCCACACAATAAACGTATAATGAGATGTTTTAAGTGCAATAAAATAGGGCATATAGCGGCAAGATGTCACACTAATTTAAATTATAAAAATAAGCATAAGGCAAATACGGTAGATGATCTCTTTTATATAAACCCGCCTAATTTAGGGGAGAATAAAGTAAATTATATTAACCAAAGAAGCAATCAATGGTGCTTAGATAGCGGGTGCACAACCCATTTATGTAAAGAAAAGGGCAAATTCAATAACATTATTGATGTACGTAACCAAAATTTAAATTTAGCCAGTAAAGCATCGACGGAGGCCAAGGCAAGAGGTGATGTGAGCTTAAGAGTCACGAATGGAAGATCGGAAAGATCAGTTAGCCTGCAAAACATATTGTTCGTCCCTGACCTTCGTACAAATCTAGTCTCTGTTAGCAGAATCACAGAGAGAAATCACGAAGTAACATTCAAGAAAGATATAGCCATAGTGAAAAGTAACGAAGGAGAGATCAAAATGATTGCTGATAGAGTGGGTAATCTATATTATATAAGAGAAGGAGATGAATATGCAAATAGAGTATCAAGCAAAGAAGAATCAGAAATTAAATTATGGCATGATCGAATGGCTCACTTGAATGTAAGAAATTTGACACAACTGATGAAAAATGAAGTTGCTATTGGAAGAAAAGTAACCAAAGAAGAGAGTATTAAGGAATGTAAGATATGTTTACTAGGCAAGCAACACCGAGAGCCTTTCAAAGGTCAAAGAGAGCCATGTTCAGAACTTCTAAGAATAGTGCATGCTGACATATGTGGTCCAATGAGAACCTCATCAAAAGGGGGTGCTCGATATTTTATTACATTCATAGATGATCACTCTAGATGGTGTCAAATTTATCTACTCAAGAGAAAAAGTGATTGCCTGGATGCATTTAAGAGATATAAAAAGTTGGTCGAAAATCAAAAAGAAAGAAGGATTAAAAATTGTAACGGTTGCGTCTCGCTTGCATGAGGCGCGAGCGAGGCGCGCGTGCCCTCCCCTGGATTCGCTCAGCGGCCAGGGTTCTTTGGGGAGGGAGGATAAGGTCTTTAAATGAGAAACGCTAATTTGGTAGTGCACGAACGAAAAGATATTTTATTTGGCTATTAGTGCAAGAAACGAAATGATATTTTAGTTATATACGAGTGAAGAGAACGAAAGATATTTTAATGGTATATTAACAAAGAAATGAAAAGATATTCTGGTCAGGTGTTCCGGTCGCCTGGGTTCCCGGACGGTCCGGCGACGGGCTGGCGGTGGCAACCGGCCTCTCCACCGGCCTGGTTATAACAAAACAGAACAAAACTGTGAGCGTGGACGCCCGGTACGGATATCTTAATTGAACGAGGTTACGACGACGCGAGCTTAGCCTAATTAATACACGGGGCATCGGTATCCCCGGACGCGGATCGAACGAACTTAACCTAAATTATCCGCGGGGCGCTGGTACGGTTTCCGGTCTCGGTACGGTTCGCGGTGGTCCGGAGTGTCTCGGCGAGGAACCGGAGTTTTCCTCGATACGGTACGCGGCGCGGCTTGCGTGAAGGCGCGGTACGCGTGAAAGCGCGGTACGCGTGGAACGCGGGCGAGTCGTGCTCGCTGATGCGGTGTCCGGTTCGGGCGCTCTCGGCGCGGTCCCGAACTCTCCCGACTCTCGAGGTGTTGTCACGGCCGCGGCCCAGCGAGCTGTAGTGAACTGACGTGGTTTCCTCCGTCGGCTGGGCACGCGGGGCGCGGAGAGGAGGGGTACGGAATCCGCGGAACGCCCCGCCCATCGTCCCCGCACAACCGCGGCTCGAGCACGTAGGCACAGACGTAAACCTAATGCCTACGGCCCGAAACCGGCGAGGTCGCTCGTCTCCGGTAGTATACCGAGAGGCGAGTTCCACACGCTGCTGCGGCCGATTGGAGACTAAACGTCCGGAGCGCGACGCAGGATCCCGGAGGGGAGTGCGGGACGCAGGAACAGGTCCGAGTGGTGGGGATGACGGTCCGGAGTGTCGAAGCTACGGTGCTCTGAAAAGAGCAGGCCGTCGATCGACTGCCTTCCAGAATCCGGTCGCGGTCTCGGTTTCACGTATGGGACGTAAACCCGCTTACGCTTCGGCCGATCCCAACGCTTCGTCGTTTTCGCCCGATAGTATACCGCGGCTAGCACGATTCAGCGCGGCTGCGAGAGGATCTGGGCTCGGGTGTTCGCCCGAGAGCTGCTCCAGACCAAGTCCGGTTCTGGCTGGTTTCGGCGCGATCTTTATAGCCCGAGCGGGGACCTCGTGTGCTCGTTCGCGAGCCTTCGGCGCACGTCGATTGGTCCGCGCCCGGGCCGGTTTCGCGGATTGGCGCGCGGCTGGCCCGCACCGGTGATTGGTGCGGGCTAAGGTACAACTCGGCTCGCAACGAGACACATGCGTCTCGTTGCAAATTCTACAATCTGATAATGGACGTGAGTATTGCAATTATGAATTTGCAAGATATCTGGAGGAAAATGGGATTCAAGCCAGGAGAACGACAGTATACAGGGTGGCCCACATAACTCTGAACAGCTCAATATCTCGAAAACTATGCCATAGATTTTAAAGTTCTTAGTCTTAAATTGCATGGAACTGAAGGGCCTTTCTGACTACATAAACGTGAAGTGGCCTCCCTTCCCCTTTAACGGGGGAGGGGAGGTACCTTTGTAATTTTAAATGGAACCCCCTATAAAATGTTACATATTTAGATTTTACCGGAAAAAACAAGTCAATTTTGTCTGAAACATTTTTTTGTCAGATACTTCCATGATGAGATAGAACAGTTTGAAGTTTCGAGTTGTAGGTACTTGAAGCGCTCGGAAATAGCGTTATGGAATTATACGCGCTTGAGTCCTTTGCTTATTCATGAAGAAACACAAACAATAATATTTACAATTCTTGAGTTTGACTCACTTATCTATGAAAACGTTTTCAGTTTAGAGCTGTTATTCAAGCAGTAACATTGTGATTATGCCTACTTTTGACACAGAAGTGAATATGTTATTAACGTTAGGTGAATGCCAACAAAATTATCGGCGTGCAGCAGTGATGTTTTTTGAACGTTATGGGATCAAACAATGTCATGCAACATTTCATAATTTAGAAAAGCGGGGATATGTAAAGGACAAAGTTATGTTTGAACCACCGACGACAAAAGAGGATATGAAACAAAGAATACGTGACGCTTGCGCTTCAGTGACTCCCGAAATGTTAAAAAATGTTAGAACAACTTTGATGTTTCGAGTAAATAAATGTTTACAAGCCCGTGGTGGACATTTTGAACATTTCATTTAAAGTACATTTTATTTCTTCACGAATAAGCAAAGGACTCAAGCGCGTATAATTCCATAACGCTACTTCCGAGCGCTTCAAGTACCTACAACTCGAAACTTGAAACTGTTATATCTCATCATGGAAGTATCTGACAAAAAAATGTTTCAGACAAAATTGACTTGTTTTTTCCGGTAGAATCTAAATATGTAACATTTTATAGGGGGTTCCATTTAAAATTACAAAGGTACCTCCCCTCCCCCGTTAAAGGGGAAGGGAGGCCACTTCACGTTTATGTAGTCAGAAAGGCCCTTCAGTTCCATGCAATTTAAGACTAAGAACTTTAAAATCGATGGCATAGTTTTCGAGATATTGAGCTGTTCAGAGTTATGTGGGCCACCCTGTATACTCCTGAGCAAAATGGTGTAGCTGAAAGGAGAAATCGAACAGTAGTCGAAGCAGCCAGATGCATGCTCATACAGTCGGGATTACCATTGTCATTTTGGGGAGAAGCAGTGATGACAGCAAATCACATAAAAAATAGATGTCCAACGAAGGCACTTAAAGGAAGAATTCCATTTGAAATCTGGGTGGGAAGGATGCCGAATTTAAGATATATGCGAGTATTCGGAACAAAGACATATGCATTAGACAAAACCACAAACAAAGGAAAGTTTGAGGAAAGATCAAAGGAAGGAGTGTTCATAGGATACTCAGACGAAGTCAAAGGATATCGAATCTGGTTAAACAAAGATCAAAAGGTAGTCATCTCAAGAGATGTAAAATTCATTGATGAGAAAGGTGATAAGCAGGAAGTAGGAGATGTCTATTCAGAGAAACAAGATGGTAATGACTTACAAATACATGAGAAGCAAGAAACTGTGATCGGAAATTATCGAACAGAAAATGAAGAAGAAAATGGAGATGAAAGTAACATAAATGCCGAAAAAGAAGGGAATGCTACTGACAAGCGATTACCCGATAGACCGAAAACAATCAGGTCTGGTAAACCTGGACGGCCAAGGAAGTCGTATCGGACATTAAACTCAAACGCACAGAATAATAATGAAAAACAGTGTAGAGCGGGATTTGGAGAGTATAGAATTTGAAGATGAGGTATTCCAAGACGCTGCAGGATTCATTGAAGTCAACCTGGAGGAAGCCATAAATTGCAAAAAAAAGCTGAATGGGAAGATGCCATAACACTGGAATTTAAACAATTAATAAAGAACAGAACATGGCGCATTGTCGATCGACCGGAAAATAAGAATGTTGTCGGATGCAAAATTGTATTGACCAATAAAACAAATGCGGACGGAAGCTTGGAGAGAAGGAAAGCTCGACTAGTAGCGAAAGGTTACAGCCAACGTGTAGGCATTGACTATAAGCAAACCTTCGTACCCGTTGCCAGACTCGACTCCGTGAGAATAATTTCTGCTTTATCTGCTCGATACGAGATGGAGATACACCAATTGGATGTAACTGCAGCCTTCTTAAACGGAGATTTAGAGGGGGGGGGGGTGTTCATGGAGGTTCCAGAGTATTTAAATAAACTTGAAAGAATTGTACTCCAGGAGGGAGAAAGAGAGCATTTTGGTAAGTTAGCAAAAAATATGTTCCAAGAAATAAACAAAGGGAACAAGGTGTGCCGATTAAATCGGGCAATATACGGGTTGAAACAAGTTGGAAGGCAATGGAACATTAAATTAGACCGTAAGTTAAAAGATTTTGGATTGAAACCAATAGCTAGCGATCCGTGTGTCTATTTTAAAAGAATTGCAGAATCCTCGATAATTGTTTTGATATATGTCGATGATATTCTAATTGCGTCAATTAGTAAAGAATCTATAAATATGTTTAAACTGTATTTAATGAATATATTTGAAGTTAGAGATTTAGGTAAAGCAAGGTATTGCCTGGGGATAGAAATTGCACAGAAAAATGGACGAGTTACTCTGTCGCAGAGGAAGTATACAGAAGAGATTCTGAAACGATTTGGCATGGAGAATGCCAAAACGATTGACACTCCAATAGATGTAAATGTCAAGCTTCAAAATAACGATGACGATGATGAGGATGGCATGCCCAGAAATGAGTCTTATCGGGAACTGGTTGGAGCATTAATGTACTTGGCGGTCGCGACTAGACCCGATATAATGAGAACGGTAGCAGGTCTGGCTCAATTCTCAAACTGTCACAAGCGATCCCACTGGGTAGCTGCGAAGCGGGTCCTAAGGTACCTGAGGGGAGGATGTAATGTAGAGCTGACATACGAGAAGGACAGCATATCGTTGATGGGCTACACCGATGCAGACTGGGGCTCATGTATAATTGACAGTGTAACGGGTCCGTTTCCCGGCGGACCTCGATACAACGGGTTCCTCGCGGCCGGATTTGGCTCACCGTGCCAGGGTTCGCGACGGGATAACGCGAGGGTTACGGCGGGACGCGGGCGGTCGAGCACGGGTGATTAACGACACGATTATTCGCAATGTTCGTCGCTGTCCCGGCTTCGCATTTCGGTGGTCGGCGGTCGCGATTCGGGACTCGTATCACGGCGGGACGCAGCGGCGCATCCGGACCAGGGCAACCTCGGCGGACGGAGAGCCCGTGCCCCAGGACGGCCGGAATTGCCGCCGGTCGCGGGTGGTTCGCTCTCCGAGGGTGCAGGACGGAGGCGGAGATGTCGGGTTTAACAGGACGGAAGGCTACTTACCCTGGTTCCGGTCTCGATCGCTCGGCGTTCGGGTCGGCGCTCCAGGTACTTCGGCACGCTGCGGCGTGTCCGGGGTTTGCGGTTCGCGAGCACACGTCGGCACACTCGCGACGATAATTCCGCGGGTGAACTCTCCGCTAACGGCGCGGATTAATCCTCGGCGTTTTCGGCGTCGCGGCAAGACGGTTCTCGGCGGGATCGGTCGGTTCGGTATTGTCGGCTGGCGATCGTAGCTCAGAAAAACGTCCGTTCGCGAGCGTGGCGGAAGGCCAAAGAGACCGTTTTCCGGCTCGTCTCTCTCGTCTCCTAGGCGAGGGGGTGCGGTGCGGTACGGTTCGCGGCCGACTTTTCCGGCGTCGTCACGCATCCGGCGCGACGGTATTCCATCATGGCGGGTTCCGGTTCCCGCCAAGATCGGCTCGGTGGCGCGGGGATCGCGGGGGCGCTCGCGGGTGCCGTCGGTCGTGTTCGGCTAGGAACAGGCCTGGCGCAGCCAGGTCTGTTACAACAGAAAATCGTACACGGGGTACGCGTTTATCATGAGTGGAACCGTCATAAGTTGGAAGTCACAGAAGCAGAAGACGGTAGCATTGTCATCAACCGAAGCAGAGTATATGGCAATAGCTGAAGCTACGAAGGAGGCCATGTACCTCGGCAGGTACCTACAAGAATTAGGATTTGTATGTGAAGTATTATTATTCAGCGACAATCAAGGCGCAAACTTACTTGCGAATAACGCGATCTATCACAGTCGATCTAAACACATCGACATAAGATATCATTTCGTTCGCGAAGCATTGAGAGAAAACAGGCTTACACTAGAATATGTTCCGACTGATAAAATGCTTGCTGATGTGTTAACGAAAGGACTGAATAGAATTAAGCATAATTCATGTATGTTAGGATTAGGTCTAAAGAAATCAAACTTGTAATTAGATGTAATACTTTGAAAACGCACACATTAAGGAGGGAGTGTTGAAGTTATACTATGTATTATACAAATTTTAATGCGCGCGTTTTACGAGTCGAGGCTCACAGATGACAACGACATCTGTGCGGTGTATTTAAAGCGTGTAAGAGACCCTCGGGCTCTCTCTCTCTCGTGATATACTGCGAAACAAAAAGGTATTACATAGCTTTCTGTAAAAGTGTTCTCATTGATATACGAATATATATATACGTTTACAAAACCTCAGTCAAACATTAATAATTCCTCCGGTAAAGTTTCCACGATTATTCCTAACAGAAAGAATTCTCACGTTAATTCAACAACATTCATTTTCGGAGGAAATACACGCACTGAAAACTGGAAGCGAATTACCATCCAAAAGCAAATTGCTTTGTTTGAGTCCTTTTCTCGATAAGAAAGGAATACTATGCGTTGGAGGTCGTCTCCAAAATTCCGAATTTTCATACCAGACAAAACATCAGATACTCTTGCCGAAAAACAATAGCGTCATTAATCTCATTATTCATAACGCACACATCGAATATCATCATTCGAGTCTGACATCCACATTGTACAATGTCAGACAACAATATTGGCCGATCGATGGAAAAAACACAACACGCAAAATATTGCGAAATTGCGTGAAGTGTTTCCGCGTTAATCCACCTACGATAAGGTACACAATGAGTAATTTACCAGCAGACAGAGGCACCGAAACTCGACCATTCACCAACATCGGGGTGGATTACTGCGGCCCATTTTTTATTAAGGAACGCAAATTCCGTAATCGCGCTAAAATAAAGGTCTACGTTGCCGTTTTTATTTGTTTCTCCACTAAGGCCATACACCTCGAGGTGGTTAGCGATATGACCACCGAAGCTTTCCTCGCTGCATTGAAACGTTTTATCGCGCGCCGCGGAATATGCAAAAACATATATTCCGACAATGGCACCAATTTCGTCGGTGCCAATAATGACTTGACCGAGCTCTCCAGAGTCCTGCACGAGGATAAAAGAGTTCGTCGATTTCTTGAGGACAAAGAGATCTCGTGGCACTTCATGCCGGCTTTGTCGCCACATTTCGGCGGGCTCTGGGAGGCTGCGGTCAAGTCATTCAAACATCATCTGAAACGCGTGGTCGGTGATAAACTTTTCACCTACGAGCAATTCGCAACATTTGTAACGGAAATCGAGGCAATCCTTAATTCCCGCCCGTTGACTCCACTCTCGTCCGATCCCAACGATCCACAAGCTCTCACTCCCGGCTATTTTTTGATTGGTTCCGCGATGACAAGCTTACCCGAGGTCGGTTTCACCGAGACCTCCAGCAATCGGTTGTCCAAATGGCAACACATCCAGAAGGTGAAACACGACTTCTGGATCAGGTGGTCCAAGGAATACATAAACCACCTGAATGTACGCGCAAAATGGACCAAAGGATCCCACGAGATGAACAAGGGAACCATCGTCATCTTGAAGGACGATCACCTTCCACCATCCCATTGGAGTCTCGGAGGTTCATCCGGGCCAAGACGACATCATTCGCGCAGTTACCGTTAAGACAGTAAACGGCTGTACAAACGTAATGTTAAGAAACTCGCGCCTCTTCCCATCGAGACCTAATTATGTCACATTATCGCGTTCTACTCTTTATATAGTTAATTTGCGTAAGTTATATTTGTTGTTACTATCGATATAGTTATATTCGCGTTGACTTCTATTGCGTTTTTCTGTCTTTTTATATACTTCGTTACGCTTTTGTGTGTGTTCCTTCCTTTACATATATAGTCCTAGTATATTACGTTTCGATTATTTCGCGCTTATTTTTACCAGGCAATTCCGTTTCTGCAATTATAATTTGGAATCGCGCATATTTTCACTATTGAATGACAGTGCCATTCAACGGGGGGAGCATGTTCGATCCCTCGCAGACATAAGTACTGTGAGTCCTCGCATTTCCGGCTGTAACGCAAGCGAGGATGTTACAGCTGCACGGAGCATGCTCTTTCGCCCTAAAAACACATGCGTAACGAAAGCCCTTTTCCGATTTTTGTCCGTCCTTCGACTAATCACGAAGAATGCTAATTCTCGGGTTGCCGCACGCGGGGCACTCGAGGGTTCGAGCTGATGGCATTGGAAAAGTGGCCATAAGTCAATCCGTGCGACCCTCACTCCGTATACCGTCCGCGAGGTACTTGAGGGTCCCGGATTCGGACACAGCGGGCCTTGTGGCCAACTACAAGCGGCGGCCAAGGGGTCGTAAATCCTCTGCCGCATTTGCTGTGCGAACCATTATGCCGTCGCGAGGCATACTCGGGTATGTTCAGTTTCGAATTTCCGTATCTCTGGTTTTGGTCAACGGACGAAACCGATTTTGGGAACTCTCCCTTATTGACTTGAGGTGGGGACTTCCTCCTCCACCGGTGAGGGCTGTTTCAGAAGATCCACCGCCCTCAAGTCAAATCAACGAATGGGGATGATTCTTCCCCCGAAAACGGGCCCCTGGCCAAAAAATCGTGTCACCACGGAGGTGACGAGCAAGCGGGCCTCGGAGCAGAGGGCCAGAATCAGCAAAATCGGCATCCGAACCACAAAAAGAATTCGAGTCTAACAATCGCGCTATACTATATCTACCGCTACTATTCACTGAATCCCACAAATTAGTCACCCAAAGTTAGTTCGGCCGGTGACAGGGCATTTTGTTAAGTTTGCAATAAACTTTATTTAAACAAACGCGCGCACCAATTTTCTCGTGAAAACGAACACGCCCTTCTTTCCAGGCAATGCATAGTATACTAGGTCAAAAGTAACAGCTTCTACACAAACAAGTAGACAACAAAACCTTTCCAAAAATTGGAAATAATTGGAACTGCAAAAAGACATCATTTCAAACAGTATCCTCGGTAGATACTCTTGATTTTCCGGAAATGACAGAAGTAGATTTAAAAATTCTTTTCACGGAATCTTACCAATTTTCACAAGCAATTTCATATCTGGCGGAAATCGTGGACGAACACAATAATATAAATATTAATTTATTGCCCAATCCAAGAAAACAACATCATTAAATTCGAAGTAAAATCGGAGTGACATAAATAAAAGTTAGTTAAAAATGTTACCTCAATATTTTTAAAACTTTAAAAAAATTTGTTAAAATCACATGAATAAACCATATAAGAAATTGAAAAAATAAAGATGATGTATGGAAAAAAAACTTTTCCAACGACGGGATTCGAACCCCAGCGTATCCGCTCCGTAGTCCGACGCCTAAACCGATGTGCCAACCTGCGATGTCGTAAACGCTATGAACATTCTGGTATATATCGCACAAAATACAATCCATTTTTTCTCTTAAAACATTTTGTATACGAAGGTAGCAGGAATTTGGAGACTGCGCCTTCTCTCAATGAGTATTAGTCACTGAGCACCTTGTTCGATTGACTGGCATACACGAGGTACTATGTACACTAATCACAATTTATTTTATATCAATATGTACAAAGTGCGTTGCGAAATTCCGTGACGTATTGTATTTAATGACTTCGACGTGGCGATCTGTAGGTAGTGATCTTAGAGCGTTTTGTTCGAGTTTTTAAAAGGATCTGCACGTGTCTCGTTACGTTTCGTCTAACGTCACCTCGGTTGTGTCGTCATTGGTCGGTTGTCGCTGTAGATGGTGGAATGTTGCGTTTTTTAATTGGTCGTGGGTGTGTCTTGGGAAGTTTGGAAATCGGAGGGGGAAGCTGTCAGGAAGCTTGTCTCGTCTTGTCGATGTCTAAATTTATGGTGGCGTTCGTCGCTGTTTCTGTCCTGTCGCACGTGGTGTCCGGCTGTTTTATTGTAGGGTCTCGGTGGCCCTAAAAAGCTGTAAATTATAAAGTTCGGTACCAGTCCGTAGGGTTTCTGCGTCTGGTGTCGGGTTGTAAATCGCGCGGCCTAAGCCGCCGTACGGGCGTTTCGGCACGCGCCGTTCTTCGTTGTTGCGATCTGCAACATGCCGCCCCCCTTGAACGATTATGTTCAACTGGAGTCCCTGTCTATGAATACAATGTGTACGCGATGTGAACTATGTACGTCGATGCTTAATCTACATTATCCTATTTACATGTGTTATACGTTACGAGGTTTTTACACTAATATATACATATATAGCGCCTTATGAATATGTATAATATAGAGTATGAAATAAACTTAAATACTATATCGGTAATGGTGCTAGACATTTAATTGATCTTTTATATTCGCCGCTCGCGGTTCGTATAGTGACGACTCTGACAATATCGTCTTCTCCCGGATGAAGTTGTGTTACTCTAGCGAGAGTCCACCGCATCGCTGGTAAATTGTCGTCACGTACAGTAACGATGCTGCCTATTTCTATTTGCTCTGGTTTACGAGTGTGCCATTTTTTGCGTGTGGTGAGTTCGTGTAGATACTCCTTACTCCATCGTCGCCAAAAATGTTGTCGCATTTTCTGAACGTGTTGCCACGATGACAATCGACCAGTAGGGATCTCTGACCAGTTATGATCGGGTACAGTAATTAGTGTGTCGCCTATCAAGAAATGTGCAGGTGTTAGGACGGAAAGATCGTTTGGATCGGAGGATAGAGGTGTCAGTGGTCGGGAGTTCAAAATAGCCTCAATCTGGTTAACATATGTTAATAACGCCTCATATGATAGTAGGGTTTCGCCTATTATTCGCGTCATGTGAAATTTGAGTGACTTTACGGCCGCCTCCCAAAGTCCCCCAAAATGCGGCGAACGTGGTGGAATGACGTGCCACTGTATGCTTTCGTTGGCTAACGTGTTTGCGATACTATTGTTTATCGATTGAGATCTTACAAATGCGTACAATTCTTGCAATTCTCGTCTAGCGCCCACAAAATTTGTCGCGTTGTCCGAATAGATATGAGCGCTTTTCCCTCTGCGCGCAAAGAATCGACGTAGCGCCGCGAGAAAGGCTTCCGTTGTCAGATCGCTTACGATTTCTATATGTACCGCCTTTGTCGCAAAACACACGAAGATGGCCAGGTACACCTTTACTTTCCCGCGATTTCGTTTAATTTTTTCTTTTATGAATATTGGGCCACAAAAATCAACGCCTGAATGCAAAAATGGTCGTGTACAATTGACTCTGTCTTTTGGTAGATCTCCCATTAGGTAATCTATTGTCGTGGGTTTAGCGCGCCGACAGGTAACGCAAGCGTGAATAATGTGTTTTACCGAATTTCTGCCGCTCGGAATCCAGTACCTTTGTCGAATGGAATGAAGAGTCGCTTGGATTCCGCTGTGAAAGTTTTGCAGATGATGATGCCTTATAATCAAGTTTGTGACGTGATGGCCCTTTGGTAGTAACAATGGATGTTTTTCTGAATATGTTAGCTTGGAGTGTGCTAATCGACCGCCTACTCTCAATAATCCGTCCTTGTCTATAAATGGATTTAATGGGGATAATGCGCTACTGCTATCGTTCTGTTTGGTGATGCTATGAATTTCCTTGCCAAACCCTTCCTGCTGTGTGAGCTTTATTATTCGCAAAACGGCCTTGTTTATCTCGTCTGTTGTGAGTCCAATTGTAACGCGTTCCTTGCGCGAGCTGTTAGTGCGAAACCGAAGGCAATATGCTACGACACGTTGTAGTTTCAAAAATGATGAGAATCGCTGTAATGTTTCGCACTCTGTTTGTTGAGTAACGAACGCTTTCAGGGGGCGCATTTCCGGTATTTCCGTTGCAGTTAATTTAGTAGTTGGCCACTGACTTTCTTCAGACGACAGCCACGTGGGCCCAAATTGCCATAATCTGTCTCCTATATATTCTGCAGTTGTTAAACCTCGCGATACTTTGTCCGCTGGGTTGTCGCCTGAAGGTACATGTCGCCACTCGTATTTACTCGTGATAGATTGAATTTCCGCTACGCGATGAGAGACAAAGGTTTTTAGAGCATGTGGGGATGAATTTATCCAATTTAGTACTATTGTTGAATCTGTCCAAAATTTGATTTCGTTAAATTGTAAATGACGTAAACTGTTTAATACATTATTAAATAACTTAGTCATCAGATGTGCAGCACATAACTCTAGTCGCGGTAACGTCAATGTTTTCAGCGGTGCTACCCGCGATTTGGCACATAGCAATTGCGTTTGTATATCCCGACAGTTCCGCGCTCTTATATAAATGCATGCTCCGTACGCTCGTTCACTAGCATCACAGAATCCGTGGAGTTGTAGCGACGTGTAGTTGTTAATTACTACTTTACGTGCTATGTTTATCCTTTTTACGTATGTTAAGTCTTGACAATAGTTAATCCACTTTGTATGGAGTTCTATCGGTACTGATTCATCCCACTCTAATTTGTTTGCCCATAGCTCTTGCATAAGTATTTTTGCTCGAATTATGATCGGTGCTAGCAGTCCTAGAGGATCGAATAACTGTGCTACCTGTGATAATATAGTTCGTTTTGTTATGCGTTTTGTAAATGTGAATTCTCTGTTCGCGTAGCTTATCGAATCCTCCCGTGCGTTCCACTGTATACCTAGAGCGTTTACTGTTTCGTCTAGGTCTAAGTTAAGGTGAGCCTCCTCACATTTATCTTGTTGGCCGTCAATTAGTTCGGGGACGTTGGATGCCCATTGTCGGAGTTGAAATCCTCCCTTTTGACAGAGCGTCGTGATTTCCTCCCGAATTTTGATCGCGTCTTCGTACGTTCTCGCGCCCGTCAGCAAATCATCAACATAAAAGTCTGTACGAAGTATTTCCGACGCTATTGGGTGATTCGCGGCTTCATCCCTTGCTAGTTGGTGTAATGTTCGGATGGCTAGGAATGGAGCGCACGAGGTTCCATATGTTACTGTATTCAACTTATATGTTTTTATGGGTTGATCTGAAGTTTCCCGCCAGAGAATTTGTTGGTATTTGCGATCGTCCGGATGAATTTCTATTTGTCGGTACATTTTCGCGATATCTGCTGTCAGTACATAAACGTGTGATCTAAACCGAATCAATAGAGAAAATAAATCGTCTTGGATGGTGGGCCCGGTCATAAGTGTCTCGTTCAACGATATACCTGTCGAGGTTTTGCATGACGCATCGAACACAACCCGCAGTTTTGTGGTGAGGCTGTTGCCTTTTATTACCCCGTGATGCGGCAGGTAGTAACCGCTATCGGTCGCGGAAGACTGTGTTACGGTCATATGCCCTAAGCTTTCGTATTCTCTTAAGAATTCCGTATATTGAGATGCTAATTGAGGGTTTCGGTTAAATGAGCGTTCTAAACTATAGAACCGTTTTACTGCTACATTGTACGACTCGCCGAGTCTCGTGGTACCCTCTTTGAACGGAAGCCGCACGGTGTATCTACCTGTTTGTGTATTACGGGTACTTGTTTCTTGGTATCGTTTTTCGCATTCTGACTCTTCCTTTGATAGGGGGGACCGTTCAGGACTGTCTTCCACCTCCCAGAATTTCGCGATTTGGTTATGAAGCGAATCTAGCGCTAAATTGCAAACCCGTGAGTTTAATTTATTTGTTGTCGGTAAGTTGCCCGATACTACCCAGCCCAATCTGGTTTTTTGTAGGATAACAGACGTATTATTAAGGGTGATTTGACCGATCGCGAGCAGTTTGTAAAAAAGCTCGGCTCCGATTAAGCCGTCAATTCGCGAGGGTTTGTGGAAGTTGGGATCCGCTAAGCGTATGTTCGCAGGTATTGCTAGTTCCGCGGCGTGTATCGCTTGATTCGGGATGGATCCGCTGATCCGGGGAACTACCAAGAAATTTAGTTTGGCGGTGAATATGTTCATGCGCGATTGTATCGTGGTGCTAACAGACGTTTTAATTGTCGAAACGATTTGATTTATGCCGGTCACTGGAATGTTTATTGGATCGCGCCGGAGACCGAGCTTGGCGACTAAGTTGTCTGTAAGGAAATGCGATTGAGATCCAGAATCTAGCAAGACGCGACATGTATGAAGCTTGCCGTGTTCGTCTGCAATGTGAATCAATGCAGTCGACAATAGTACTTCCGAAGGTGAATTCATTGAACTTAGCGTGGTAGTTGGAGACAGCGAGGGTTGGTTCGATTCTTGATTGTCTATATGTAAAATTGTGTGGTGCTTTCCCTTGCATTTTTTGCACGTGGTTGCTTTACAATTTTTAGTCGCGTGATTTGAACGAAGACAGTTATAACAGAGTCCCGCTTTCCGTACCAATTCAATTCGTTGTTCTACGTTTATGTTTACAAGCTTCGGGCAGTATTGCGAATAATGACCTCCTTTGCATAAATTGCAGATACACGGAGATGTTACGCTGCTTGGATATGCGAGTGACGATTTCGAATGATTATACTGATTCTGTGGTGCTGATGTACGTTGTATGGGCTGATACGATTTTCTACATATTTCTTGTTGCGACTCTTCTAACAATTGACAACGGTCATGCAAAAATTCTAATAATTCTTTCACGGTCGGAAATGTTTTCCCCTGTGTATGTTCCTTCCATTTGATGCGAGTTTGTTCGTCTAGTTTCGAGACGATAGCATATACTGGAAAGGCTTCTAAAAACGGTTTGTCTAAGGCCTCTAGCGCGCGGTAATGTTTGTTAGCTGTATCTAACAGCTCTCGTAAGGAATTTTGTTGCGTTCTAGTGACAAGAGGCAATTCAAACAGTGCCTTTACTCTATTATTTATAATAGCGGTGGGATTATCGTAACATTTTTCTAAAATGTTCCACGCGACCGAATAGTTGGCTGCAGTGGTTTCTAAAGATTCTATTTTTTCCGCTGCTTTACCTGTCAGACACGAGCGTAGGTACATTAATTTCTGTGCGTCTCGAAAATGTTTGTTATCGTGTACGGCTGATTTGAATGTATCTGAAAAACCTGGCCATGCTTCGTACGACCCGTAAAACTTAGGCAGGTGCATTGTAGGCAGTTTTACATGTAATTCGTCCGTACTCTCAGTTACGGAAGCTACCGGTTGGCCCTTGCCTGACGTTTCCTCAACCTTTCTCGCCGCGTTATCGATTATCGTTTGTGCTTCCGCAATTGCCTTAAAATAAGCGTCTTCGAACTGTGTTCGTTCTTGTAACCGCGTCTCAAATACTTCCGGCCCCGCTATTACTTCTAGTGCGTCTTGAATCAAATCGAATGATTTAAGATCCTCCTGCATTCTCGCGATTCGCGTCCGCAGCTCATTGCTCGTGGATTCTTCGGCTTTATTACATTGATCTAAGTATTTACGAAACGCAGTTGCCTTTGCTTTTAGGGAAGCGCGTTTCCTAACTAGTTCTGATTCGCTCATTTGCTTAGAGTTTGACATGTTGACTAATTACGTTATATTATGCCGAAACCGCAAAATATAAAACGGAACGGAAATATGCGACTAGCGACTTACGAATCTCGTCGTTCCCCGTTGTGTACGCTGTGATTCGGCAAGCTCCAGATGAGATCCTCCTATAGATGTTTCCGCAGTTCTGCTTCCGTGACTGGTAGTCGCGATGGTTGATGACTCTCGATGATCCCGATGCGCTTCCTCGGCAGCGATGATCTCGATGTCAAACGGTCGATTGCAGTCGGCGGATGTGACGCTCCTGACGTCACCGAATCTGCTCGCTGCGGTGCGGATGCTGTACTCCAGTACAGCCGAATCCGTGATGATGATGTTCCGGACGTTGTGTCTTTGCACAACCGAATCCGGTGTTGTTGATAGGGAGGCGATGCTACAGCACCGTTGAATCCGTACCCTTTGTTCTGGATGCTGCAGAGGTGATGCTCAAGGCACGACCGACTCCGCTGCTCCTTGCACTTGCTCTTCCGAATTTCGCGATGCACGTATACTGATGGACACAGATACCACGGTACTGTATCCGGTTCGAAGGACCAAAATTATGTATACGAAGGTAGCAGGAATTTGGAGACTGCGCCTTCTCTCAATGAGTATTAGTCACTGAGCACCTTGTTCGATTGACTGGCATACACGAGGTACTATGTACACTAATCACAATTTATTTTATATCAATATGTACAAAGTGCGTTGCGAAATTCCGTGACGTATTGTATTTAATGACTTCGACGTGGCGATCTGTAGGTAGTGATCTTAGAGCGTTTTGTTCGAGTTTTTAAAAGGATCTGCACGTGTCTCGTTACGTTTCGTCTAACGTCACCTCGGTTGTGTCGTCATTGGTCGGTTGTCGCTGTAGATGGTGGAATGTTGCGTTTTTTAATTGGTCGTGGGTGTGTCTTGGGAAGTTTGGAAATCGGAGGGGGAAGCTGTCAGGAAGCTTGTCTCGTCTTGTCGATGTCTAAATTTATGGTGGCGTTCGTCGCTGTTTCTGTCCTGTCGCACGTGGTGTCCGGCTGTTTTATTGTAGGGTCTCGGTGGCCCTAAAAAGCTGTAAATTATAAAGTTCGGTACCAGTCCGTAGGGTTTCTGCGTCTGGTGTCGGGTTGTAAATCGCGCGGCCTAAGCCGCCGTACGGGCGTTTCGGCACGCGCCGTTCTTCGTTGTTGCGATCTGCAACACATTTCTTAGGTCAAACACTTACTTGTTTCAATGTAATAATGTTTAAAATGACTTAATATATACCTGCGGTAAAACCAACAAGTGTAACTTTCCTCCTAATAGCAGAAACGGCGAAAAAATTCGGTTTTTCTTGTGTTTACAAAAAGTGCCCACAACAAAAAATCTAAAAAAAATTGACGACACTGCCTGTTATGGTACTTTATCGGGGCACTAAACAGCAAAATAGCATGTTTTCATATTTTTTAGAAATGTACATTTTTCCGATTTTTTTTAGGTTTTTCAATTTTTGCGACCACAGTTTGCAACAAAAAAATCTGAAAGAATTCTCAAAAATCTGTCAGGATCCAAAATATTCCCCATTTTTTTCAGAATTTTAGGAAGTATCAGAGTGCGCAAAATGCTCGGAAAAACGCGAAATACAATTTACTCTGTAACTACCCTCACTGGCAAGATAGGGGGTTGAAATTTTGCTCACAAGGAGAGGCCACGTCCTTCGGGTCACCGATTCGGTTGAAACTTTGCACACTTATAGATCTCGTTCTCCTCTTTACGAATATATACCATTATAGGGGCAGATACCCAATACTTTTCGAGATATTGACGATTGAAGTTTCATTATTTCCCATGTAATGCCGTATTTTTTCTAGCCTACAACAAGAGTCGGTGTGGCGCGACGGTAGCGTGCCAAGTTTTCAGCCGGACGACCGAATCAGAGGACCAAGTTTTCGAATCGTGCCGACTAACGCATTTTTTTTTTAATTTCATTATGTTTTTTCATTGCATATTTATATTATTAATTTCAACGATTAAATTTCATGCATAAAATTGCATTTCGAATTACAAATAACATGTATTTATTTACTAACAGAAGTAGAATATTTATTGTAGAATACTTACAGTTGTTGCTATGTACAGCAGTGGTATTTGTCGTAGAAGCAAACAAAACACAATGAAGCGAAACACCTTGCACATCGTATAAATACACTTTGGTCACATGAACATTTGTTTTTTAATAGTTCCATTGGGAAGCACACCTGGTTTACATTTTCAAAAATTTCCCTATCGTTCGATAGTCCAGCGGCGAACCCTGCGTATTGTAACATTGGTTTAAAAATTACTGCAGACAATTGCTTATGAATGAGAGAATGTATTTTAATCGCATCTTCTCTGCTTGCAATTTCTCGATTTTGTTCAATTAAATATGTGCAGTTTTGAATTTTTTTTAATAAATTTTTTACCTGTCTATAAAAGTACACGTCGCAAGGTTGTACTAGTGGTATACATTTTGGTGGAATAACTCGAAGAGTACATGTGGTGTTTCCTTCTTCGGTTAGAAATAATGTGTCGTACATTTCCTGATTTGTCTGTCCTCCCCAGGAATCAATCAACAGGAGAAATTTGTTATCTTCCACATAAGGTTTCATTACCAATTTTAAATAGTCTTTATAAATATCCTGTGTAAGTTTTCCGGATTTCGAACAAGTTACTATTATGTTTGTGTGATGTGACATAAGTTCATCTACTTTTTTCTTAACAAGTGGTCCGAATTTTCCTGAAGGTTCTTGCATACATAAAAAAAAACATGAGGTAATAGCTTTCCTGCCATTGTTATACTGTACTGTGCTGAATATGTATGTGTTGTTTTTGCAATATTTTTTTGCTTACGAATACTGTCTTTTCTCCCTTATATGTCATTGTCCTTTCGAATGTTGATTGGTATTGGCATCCTGTCTGATCCGTGTTGATTATATAATTTAAATGGAATTGCGGGGTGATATGTTTCACTACTTTCTGAAAATTTTCGGCGGCTTGCTGTATTTCATCAAAATTATTGGCTTCTTTTGAAGAAATGTATTTTGTGATTTTCCTTTGTCGAATATTATGTTTCAATTTGAAATACGTTAACCATGAACGACTTGCTTTAAAATGAAAATTTTCGGATTGATATTGATAAGAACCTGCCAGTGCCCATTCTCGAAGGTTTCTTGTGGTTACCTGTTGGTAATTTGCAGGAGATTCCTGGAACCGGTCGTACGTCCATTTATCAATTGCATTATATTTATCATATTTCGTGCCTCCCTCTTTAATTTGTTTTTCCCA
Source organism: Halictus rubicundus (assembly GCF_050948215.1). Taxonomy (NCBI): domain Eukaryota; kingdom Metazoa; phylum Arthropoda; class Insecta; order Hymenoptera; family Halictidae; genus Halictus; species Halictus rubicundus. The sequence goes on along the minus strand of NW_027488662.1, from coordinate 296,803 downwards.
GCGATGTAAATCTTCTTTTCTTTTCAAAAGTTTGCTACCTTTTGAGCGAATTAATTTTAAATTCCATGATGGGTTCTGGCGGGCAATAGTGACAGTTTTTATTTTTGTATCCAGCGTCACAATTCCTGATTTTTTCTTGTTTACTTCCGTATCGGACCACTCATCTTCAGCAGATTCGTCAGCTGTAATTTTAGAGAATACATTTTCCCTATCTATGTCGTAATTAGAAATGAGATTCTCCTCCGTAACTATTTCGTGATGATCGATCATATCCAGGATCACTTCAAATATTTTCTCGCCTATTGCTATCGCTGCATGAGAAATTACGGATGATCCTTCTGATGCAATTAAATTTTCATTACGAAGGAGTCCTTCCGCATATATAAAAGCGTCCTTTAAACATTGCTTTTCATTTTTAACAATCGCACTTGCATCGCGTACACAATCATTTTCACTCGCGATAGAAACTCTACGAGATGAAAATCTCGACGTAGACGCTCGCGTATTCATTTTTAGAAGAAGTTCTTGCTTTGACTGTGAAACAAAACTGACTGATCAACTGACTGGGAAAATGCTATTCGGAACTTGGTGGGTTGGATTATCATCCCCAATATAAACATTCAATAAACAGTGACATTGGAGACGCTCTTGAGATAGAGGAAACTCTTGAGAACGCGACGCAGTTTGAAAACGGCGGGTCACATTACTTACCATTCGTGCTCGTAGTGATAAAGTTTGAATTTTCCTCTAATGATTAGTTTTAAATTCTTTTTCTTCAATGCATATGATGATAAGTACCGGTTTCATTTTGATAAAATATAGCAGGCCGCCGAAAATGATCGGAAAGCAGTAAAATATATCACCTCGCAATTCCATTTAAATTATATAATCAACACGGATCAGACAGGATGTCAGTATCAATCAACGTTCGAAAGGACAATAACATATAAGGGAGTAAAGACCGCACTTGTTTAAAAAAAGGTAGATGAACTTATGTCACATCACACAAACGTAATAGTAACTTGTTCGAAATCCGGAAAGTTAACACAAGATATTTATAAAGACTTCTTAAAATTTAATATATATATTTAATATATAAATTACTATTACTATTTAATTACTATTAATTATTATTTAATATATAACAATAGTAAATAATCCTGTTGTTAGTAAATAAATACATGTTATTTGTAATTCGAAATGCAATTTTATGCAGGAAATTTAATCGTTTGAAATTAATAATATAAATATGCAATGATAAAACATAATGAAATTTTTAAAAAATGCGTTAGTCGGCAGGATTTGAACCCTGGTCGTCTGGCTGAAAACTTGACACGTTACCGTCGCGCCACACCGACTCTTGTTGTACGCTAGAAAAAATACGGCATTACATGGGAAATAATGAAACTTCAATCGTCAATATCTCGAAAAGTATTGGGTATCTGCCCCTATAATGGTATACATTCGTAAAGAGGAGAACGAGATCTATAAGTGTGCAAAGTTTCAACCGAATCGGTGACCCGAAGGACGTGGCCTCTCCTTGTCAGAGGGGTTTTTCTTGGTCAGCTGTCGAATGGTTGATTAATCATTGAAAAACCTCTGAGGGCAGTTTTGACCATCTGAATCGACTAGCCCCTTTCCTTGTATTTCTTGAAATATTAATAATACGAACAATAAATGTCAAGAGATACGAAGAGATTTATAACCAAAAAATAAAATAAACAAATAAAAAATAAAATCAAATAAAAAAAACAATTGTAAATATTATTTTCAGACAATAAAATTTAAACGATTAATAGTAAAAATTATAAGAGGAACACAAAGGAAAATGGAGGAAATTAAATTAGAGAAATTATATGAAGAATTGTTCATTCCATGAGCAATGGCGGAGCCAATAGGCGTTCAACGAACGTGGAATGAAGCTTTAGGCCAGTGTTCCTTGTTATACGCGCCCACGATGCGCGCCTCTTTTTATCTCCCCGCTTACAGACACAGTCGCGTGCAAATGTGCAATACGTAGTTGGTGATTAACGAGACATGTGTACCTTTGCATTATATTGTGTTATATCATATACGTTACTTATTAAATGTCCTCATATATACAGGGTGGCCCACATAACTCTGAACAGCTCAATATCTCGAAAACTATGCCATCGATTTTAAAGTTCTTAGTCTTAAATTGTATGGAACTGAAGGGCTTTTCCGACTACATAAACGTGAAGTGGCCTCCCTTCCCCTTTAACGGGGGAGGGGAGGTACCTTCGTAATTTTAAATGGAACCCCCTATAAAATGTTACATATTTAGATTCTACCGGAAAAAATAAGTCAATTTTGTCTGAAACATTTTTTTGTCAGATACTTCCATGATGAGATATAACAGTTTGAAGTTTCGAGTTGCAGGTACTTGAAGCGCTCGGAAATAGCGTTATGGAATTATACGCGCTTGAGTCCTTTGCTTATTCGTGAAGAAATAAAATGTACTTTAAATGAAATGTTCAAAATGTCCACCACGGGCTTGTAAACATTTATTTACTCGAAACATCAAAGTTGTTCTAACATTTTTTAACATTTCGGGAGTCACTGAAGCGCAAGCGTCACGTATTCTTTGTTTCATATCCTCTTTTGTCGTCGGTGGTTCAAACATAACTTTGTCCTTTACATATCCCCATAAGAAAAAATATAATGGGGTTAGATCGGGGGATCGAGGAGGCCATTGACGAGGTCCCCCACGACCTATCCATTTGTTCCCAAATTTTTCGTTCAAAAATTGCCTGGTGATGATTGCAAAATGTGGAGGAGCGCCGTCTTGTTGGAACCACATTTCTCTTCTAACGTGCAGTGGCACATCTTCCAAAAACGCAGGCAAATGATTTTTTAAGAAATCACAATAACTTGCAGATGTTACAGTTTTTTGAAAAAAATAAGGTCCAATCACAAAATCTCCTATTAGGCCACACCAAGCATTTAAAGACCATCGATGTTGAAAGGGAACACACCGCATCCAATTTGGGTTTTCCACGGCCCAATAATGCTGATTATGTCTATTTACATACCCTGAATTCATAAAAGTGGCCTCATCGGAAAAAAGTATTTTGCACAAAAAGTAATTTTCCACAACACCCTGTAGCCACTCACAAAATCTTACGCGGTGATCGTAATCTGTTATCGAAAGCTATTGTGATAAAACCATGTGATATGGATGATACTTTTGCCGTTTCAAAATTCGTTGAATTGATGAACGACTAATATGTGATGTTTGTGCAAGTGTACGTTGACTAATATGAGGATTTAATGTAACTGCAGCAAGAATACTGGCACTATTATTTTCATTAGTGACAGCTTTAGGTTTATTGCGAGTTTTTTTACACAATTCACCGTGCTCGCGAAGCCGCTTTTCTAAATTATGAAATGTTGCATGACATTTTTTGATCCCATAACGTTCAAAAAACATCACTGCTGCACGCCGATAATTTTGTTGGCATTCACCTAACGTTAATAACATATTCACTTCTGTGTCAAAAGTAGCCATAATCACAATGTTACTGCTTGAATAACAGCTCTAAACTGAAAACGTTTTCATAGATAAGTGAGTCAAACTCAAGAATTGTAAATATTATTGTTTGTGTTTCTTCAGGAATAAGCAAAGGACTCAAGCGCGTATAATTCCATAACGCTACTTCCGAGCGCTTCAAGTACCTACAACTCGAAACTTCAAACTGTTATATCTCATCATGGAAGTATCTGACAAAAAAATGTTTCAGACAAAATTGACTTGTTTTTTCCGGTAGAATCTAAATATGTAACATTTTATAGGGGGTTCCATTTAAAATTAGAAAGGTACCTCCCCTCCCCCGTTAAAGGGGAAGGGAGGCCACTTCACGTTTATGTAGTCAGAAAGGCCCTTCAGTTCCATGCTATTTAAGACTAAGAACTTTAAAATCGATGGCATAGTTTTCGAGATATTGAGCTGTTCAGAGTTATGTGGGCCACCCTGTATATAAATGAATGTGGTTTACTTTGCGTATAATCCCAACAATGGTTATGGGCCAAGAAACGTGTAAAAGTAAGACATAACCTATGAAGACCACGTGTTCAATGCAAGACAGAAATGGAATCGCAAAGTGAATGAATGCATAGGAGGTGAAAGAATGTATAGCAGAGGCGAACGGCAGATAACAAAATTATCTGATAGAAACTATCGCTCATGGAAAATAGAAATGAAATGGCTATTACGAGCCAAAGGTTTATGGGATCTCGTATCGAGAGACGTTGATCCAAATGAGAACACTACAGAATTGGAAAGAAAGACATTTGTGATGACAATAAAGTCATCGCAGCGATTGGACTAAACATAGAACCTACACAGCAAATTCATATTGAAGACAGTACAACTGCACGAGAAGCTTGGAAATCACTCGAACAAGTACACCAACCAAAGTCTCGGGTAAGAATCTTTCAACTTAAAAGAGAATTACATCATTTGCAGATGAAATCAGATGAGTCCATGTCGTCGTACATATCACAAGCAAAGATAGTTCCAAATAACCTAATGGAGGCAGGAGCAGAGGTTAAAGACGAGGATTTGGCATATGTACTACTAGCAGGTCTTCCAGATAGTTACGAGAACCTGAATATGGCATTGGCAAGCTTGCCTGACCACAAGTTTACGTCAGGAGAAGTCAAAAGAGAAGTCAAAAGATTAGCGGAATATGGTAGAAGGGTATCTAGACAACAGGACGAAGGAAGTACGCGTAAAGAGGCATTCCAAATCTCAAAGAGAACAGATACGAAAGAACATAAGGTACAACATTTCAACAAATTCAGAAATCATACATGTTTCAATTGCAAGAAACCAGGACATATAGTGAGGGACTGTCGAACCAGAGTAGAGGACAGGAAGTAATTTGATTCGAAATCAAAAGTAAAGTATAACACATTCTTAGTGCCGTTGAATCAAGTCGACATTGAAGATGTGTGGATTCTGGACAACGGAAGTACGCACCATGTATGCAAAAGGAGAGATTGGTTTTCCAGTTTCCAGGAAATTAATACACAAGTCATAAATACAGCTGCTGACCCATATAGACCAGGTGCAATATTACATGCAATGGACATTGGCAGTGTGACAATCAAGACGTTTGTTGGATATGAGACAAAGGGTGTCGTGTTGAATAATGTATACTTCGTACCAAACCTCAGGAAGAATTTGATATCTGTTTCTCAAATAGAAAAGAGGAACAAAGAATTAGTGTTTAAAGAAGGAAAGGTAAAAATAAGAAACACGTTGACAGATGAGGTTATGTGTGAAGCATACAGAAAGAATGACTTGTACATAATAAAGGCTGAAGTACAAACATCATTTGAAGATACAGCAGAAGTGAATAATTTGAGTATTCAAGACGAAGCAATATGGCATCAACGTTTTTGTCATGTCAATAATGATGCGATTAAAGCATTGTCAAACGGTGACCGAGTAATTGGATCGAGCAACACCACGTTAGACAAGTATATATGTGATGCCTGTAACATAGCCAAAGCAACAAAAAGCCCTTGCAAGCAGCTAAAGATAAGACAAACTAAAGAAATAAATGAATTAATACACTCAGATGTTTGTGGCCCGTTACCAGTTCCATCCATTGGTGGAAGTAGATATTTCATAACCTTCACAGATGATTTTTCAAAAGCAGTTACAGTGAGATGTTTAAAGACAAAAGACGAAACAAAAGAAGTTATCAAAGATTACATTACAAAAATGTAACACCAAACTGGAAAGAGGGTAACAAGATTCCGCACTGACAATGGATTAGAGTACTGCAATAAAGATTTAACTGCATATTTTAACAGTTTAGGAATCAAACACGAGAGATCAAACGTAGAAACGCCACAAATGAACGGCGTGGCTGAAAGGATAAATAGAACATTGTTAAATTTAACCAGAGCAATGTTAAAATCTTCAGGTTTACCCCAGAGATTTTGGGCGGAAGCAGTCACTACGGCCAGCTACGTGAAGAATAGAATTGGCCATCCTGCAACAAAAGGTGAAGTGTCCATGGCAATATTGACGGACCGAAAACGCGGTGTACGTCACCTGAAAGTTTATGGTTGTTTGTGTTACGTCCCAAGTGGGATGAATTATGATTTTTAGAGGATAGGACACAGTTTCGAACCTACCTGCATACATCGGCTACGGTTCGGGAAATTGAGGATCGTTTAAATAAGTTTGTACCTTTATTTTGAATCTAACAAAATTATTGATTTATTCAAAGTGTGGTTCTGAATCAGAGATTACAAATTTGATTTTACAAATATGTTAGAAATTTAAGTAGTAAAGTTAAAGAATTATACGCCTAGAGGGTTCTGGGGTAAGTGCTGAGCGGTCTCACACAGTCCTCTTACCAGAAGGCATGCTTGGCTTCCCCACTCCGTAGCCAGATCCGCCCCGAAATCATCTCGATTGGTTCTTCATCCGACACGTCACCGATGACGTCGCGTCAACGGTAGCGTCGGCAATCGGCAATTAGGGATCGGTGTCGTGCGAACCGAAAACTCAGGTATGAATTTTTTTAAATAAGTGGCAAGTCCCATGAACTGCCTGACTCGTTTAACGTCGGTCGGAACGGGTGACTCTACAAGGGCCTGGACTTTGCGTTTACCGGGTCGTCTTCCTTCAGCCGAGATTTCACGTCCTAAATAATTAACTTTAGTTTGAAAAAGTTTACATTTCTTCAGGTTAAGCGAAAAACCAGCCGCATCTAACGTGCTTAACACGCGTTCCAAATGGTCTAGGCCTTCTTCCATTGTCTTAGACGGAATAATAATGTCGTCAATGTACACCACCGCGATCGAAAATCTAAGATTTCCTAGAGCCGTGTTAATGCATCGCTGAAATGTGGCGGGAGCGTTTGCCAATCCGAAAGGCATGCGGAGATATTCGTATTGCCCATCCGGCATGACAAACGCAGTTTTACCCACTGAATCGGACGCGACAGGTATCTGGTGGAGTCCCGCCGCCATGTCTAACGTGGTAAAGTATTTGCCTTGCCCCAATCTATCTAATTGATTATCAAGTAATAGTAGGGGATATCGGTCTTTAATAGTAATCTTGTTTAGTCCCCGATAATCAACGCACATTCGCGTACCCCCGTTAACCTTTGGTATCAAAATAATCGGGCTGGCAAATGGGGAATTACTTTCCCGTACAATACCGCTACGCGCCAGTTCGTCAACGATTCTACGGGCTTGTGCGCGTTGTGAAATAGACAAACAATAAGGCTGATAACTCACTATTTTGTCCGCGTTGAGTGTAATTTTTAATTCGCCAGTACTTACACATCGGAGTGATTGGCCCTCGTGGATCATCTGCTGAAACTTGGTTAACAATTCGTTCAACCTGATTTTAATATGCACCGGCAATGTCTCGATCAAGTGGCATCTGAGTCGGGAAACGTCAGTCTCTTCTACAACCGGCTTGGATTGAAAATGCATCAGCTTCTTTTCTCCTCCGACCTTCTTGACACACAAGTCTTCGTAATTTAGAACATCTTCTCCTAAGATGACTTCGTATGCCCTAGCTGCATCCGGTATCACCAAGAAGTCCACTTTGGCTGCGGTGTCTTCCGACTGGATCATTGCTGTGGTGCGGCCGATCGTGGATACTTCTCCTCCACCGAATCCTTGTACGGTTAAGAAATACGGCTCGATCCTACACCCGGCTTGATTTGCAATCTTTTCGCATACCATTGAACAGTCCGCGCCCGAGTCTAGCAATGCCTGGACCATCCGGCCTTCAAACAGCATGGAGGTTAAACCAAGTTCTTGGCTACGAATCACGTTCGCTTCGAATTTCTTCTTGTCTGGTTTAGGTACCTTATTGAACGCATCGTCGCGGTTCACCCTTTGTTTGGCCCAGCATTCCGACTCCTCGTGCCCTCGCTTGTAGCAATACGAGCACGCGGGTGCATTTTTTTGAATCGTGGTATCGAATCTTGTCGCTTCCCGCGTTGCGTCATTGGAACTTTTCTTGGCCTTGGGACATTCCTGTTCAAATTGTCCAATTTCGTTGCACTGGTAACATCTCTTTCGAGGATAAGGACGGGCGCGCACAGTTTCACCTCGATGAAGGTTGACACGTCTGTTCGACTCCCTTGATGACCCCGGACGTTCACGTGCTTGGTCCGCGGCTAAACGTTCGTCGTTTTTCCGTGCTGGTTTAACGAATTGCGCGATCCCCGTCAACAAATCGGTCGTCGTGGTATACCGCGCGTTAATCGAGGATTGCCGTACACTAGCATCGGTGACACTCCCAATCACTAAACTAATCAGTTCTTGTGGTCTAAAAGCTATTTGTGTTTGACCATAAAACTTTAATTTATTTCGAGCATATTCGGAATACGAACTTGCCGTATCACTCGCGTACGCCACCGCTCGCTCTAACCGCTCGGGCAGTCGATCTTCAGACACGAATACTGCACTCAAGTCTTCCCGAAATTTGGACCACGTTCTCGGATTACCTTCCCAGTCTTTATACCACTTCTTCGCGGGTCCCGTTAACGCGTGGGTGGCAAGGCCCAACCGCTGGGAGGGAGAAAGTTTCTCGGTAATTGACTCTACGGTGTTGCACCACTTAATAGCGTCTTCACCAATATCACTACCACTGAATTCTGGCACTGCTTCTATAAACGAAGTTGTCGCGGGTGCCGTAGATGGTCCACTCGCGATCGTCTGCATGAATTGTCGGAACAGATCCTCGATACTAGGCGCGGCGGCTGCACTCGGCGCGTTCTCCATGTTAATGGGTACGGCGGATAAAACGGTAATCAAGAAAACTATGGTAAAAGTTCTACCGCCCTCAAATCCCACTTCTGATGTTAGAAATTTAAGTAGTAAAGTTAAAGAATTATACGCCTAGACGGTTCTGGGGTAAGTGCTGAGCGGTCTCACACAGTCCTCTTACCAGAAGGCATGCTTGGCTTCCCCAATCCGTGGCCAGATCCGCCCCGAAATCATCTCGATTGGTTCTTCATCCGACACGTTACCGATGACGTCGCGTCAACGGTAGCGTCGGCAATCGGCAATTAGGGATCGGTGTCTCTGTCACCGATTTCAAAGCGTCGGCCGACTCTCAGAGGTCGCCGCTCAAAGCATCGGCCGACTCTCAGAGGTCGCCGTGCTTACCAAGTATCGGTAGCTGTCCCTGATTCGGCCCAAAACATATTGACGCTAACAAATATGATTTATACAGCGCATATACTAGAGTGCTTACAAGTACTTCGTTTATGACAACAATAATAACAATAATAATATTAGTATTACCGAGGTCTAGGCTTCGGATTCTTTTACAATATATTGTAACTGCTGGGCTTCGGATTCGCTCGCAATGTACAGGAGTCGCTGGCACGGAACAACTACAAGAACTCGCGGAACTTCAAAACGAAAACTGAACTAACGTTGACTTTAAAAGAAAGAACTGGACTACTTAACTGGATTATCGCTAATTGATTATGGCTGTCTGACTGACTGATTCTTTTTGACTGGCGTTGAGGAGTTGGTCCCCTTTTTTATAGGATGGCCCATTTATAGGATGGCCAGTCCTTTGTTTTTCGAAGATGCTGGCTCAGGAGTCACCAGGCTCAACCTACCGGGCATCTACCTTCAGGCTCTACATTTAATGATTCTCGGCCACAAGAGCCATATGTCCAGCTTTTTTCGTTGCTATTTGGGCAAATTCATCAGGTTTTATAGTTGCTAATGTCAGGGCATTAGTCAATACTTGTTTTTCCAAATTGCATTTTTCCGTGAGCATATTCTTGTACAGATTGTTTACCTGGTTCTTTATGTGCCTTTCTATGTAGACGAATTTTGAATCTATGTAAGTGAAAATATCGAGATTCTCTACACGCATTTTTCTTTCCCCAGTAAATGTTCTTCCTTTAGTCGTTTCAAAAATGAACAGTTTTGGGTGTTCTGTTTGAAATAGGGTGTATCCGCATATTGGCATTTCACCCATTTTTGTTAATTCAAATGTTATTTCTCCTTCGCTTAAAGCGAATACTGATGGGAATTCTTCTTCGTTCATACTGTCTGTAAGTCTTGATGCCATTCCCTCATACAGGACATCGTATTGTTCGAATTTACAAGTGGATTTTGGGTAAGGCTTCCAGTAACTGTACCCGTCGTCGTCATCTAAGCAGGTTCCGCTTTGGAAAACGCATATGGTTCCCGATGTTAACATTATCTTGTTTGCTTCTAATTGTACAGGTAGAGAAGCTGTTCGTAATGTTATCGGTGCTACGGCCTGTACGATGACGTTATTCCAAGATCCATATGGGTCTGAGAATTGGACTCCTTGGCATTTGCCATTGATGTTTAGTTCTCCTGCTAACGTGAAGGGCCTGGTTACCGTGGAGTTGACCTTTAAACCGCTGAGATATGTGTTTCTTCCCACGGACATAGTGCCGTACAGGTGCATTCTTCTGCACTGTTCTTCTGTTATCAGTTCTAAATATTCGCTTATCCCGTTTTTTACTGCCGATATATGAGAATGCATACCGCAGTAGCTGACTGTTCTAGATATTACGACCTTGCATTGGATGATGTCCGCGTAACTGTAATCTGATAGCTGTAGTAGCTGAATGTCAATTTCTTGCTATGCCTATTCTTCTGCCCTTGTAGCGACGTGGTCAATGTTACAGTCGTCAACGGTCTTGAGAGATAAGGTAGTCACGTTTAGGTGGTGTCCATTACAATCGTATCCGATAATGGCATGCGAGGATTGTATCAACATGGATACTAGCCAAAGGCTTAACATTCTCTGTAAGCAAACGCATCGTTCTTCTAATGCTTATACAAATGATTATCGCGTTATCTTTTAAGTTGTTATAGTAGAGTTATAGGAATTAGCATGATGATAACGAAAGAGTGCCTGTTGAAGGTATTCTGAATTATTATGTGAGTGAAGAAGCATTTCATCTTGTTATCTATTTTGCATCCGTTAGTTTGGAGTAAGGTTCTTCGCTTAGTTATTTCTATGAATAATACTATCGGTGTGTTAGTTGTGACAATAGTGGTAGAAACATTCTGCTATGAAATTTTAGATATTTTTATTTAGATAGGGCCATGGTCCGATGGATTAGCATGCTTCTCATATTGTTACAGCAGTATCCTTCTAGCAAAAGGAATGTCCTATGATTTTTATTGGGGTAATTATTTTTTTACGCATTTGTATGGGTATGTATGAGTGTTTATTTCATGAGGTATGTGTATGTTATATAATATACTACGTTGAAGAAAATGTATATATGGTGGTGGGTGTCCTTTTCACCATCGGGTGATCACTTCCTGGGCGTAGCCCGTATGAATTAACCACCACTCGTCTGCATTCATCTCGAAGTGCTCCTCTATGCACTCCGTACAGTCGTATGCCTGGCGGACTCTTCCTAGTTGTAGGCCGCAGTCTCGGCATCTTGCGAATGACCAGGCCGTGTCTAGCTGGCACATAATGTGCCAGCCCCCTTGTTCGTAATACCACTGCTCCCGCTGCGTTAGGCGGCCATAGCAGGTCCTACTGTGTAGCGTACAAGGATTTCCTTTGATTAGAATCTTTACATTTTGATTAGGTAGCATTTCTATAACTTTGTGAGGTCCAGTATACTGATCGCTGAATTTGCCTTTCACCGGTTCCTTTAACAAATATACGAGATCCGTTACCTTGAAGTTTTGTGGGTTAATTTTCTGATCATAGTAGTATTTCGATTTTGCTTTAGCGGCGTTCAGATTTTTAGATGCCGACTTTTGTAATTCCTTGATGGTCATATGCAAATCTCGGATGTAATCCGCATATGTGGATTCTAGGTTTTCTTTTACTGGATCACTGCTGGTTGGTTCATGAGCAATTTTTCCATAAACTAATTCATGCGGAGAAAACTTAGTTTCTTCATGTACTGATGTATTATATGAAAGCATGGCCAAGTCTAGTCAGTCATCCCAATTGTTTGCATTGTTCACATACTGCTTTAGGTATTCCATTAGTACATGATGTGATGTTTCAATTGAGCCATTGCTTTGTCGGCGATAAGCTGTAGTCTTGTAATGTTTAATTCTAAATTTTCTTGCCACTTGTTTCATTCAGTTTGAGGTGAAATTAGTTCCTAGATCCGTTAAAATTGCTTTAGGGGCTCCAAATCGACAAATGAGAATTTTAATGAAGGCATCCGCGGTATCTGCAGTTGTGATTCGTTCCAAAACCTCTGCTACAGAGTATTTAGTCAATAAGTCTTGCATAGTTAGAATATATTTATTTCCCTTTCTTGTTTCTGGTAGAGGCCCTACGATGTCCAGGCTGACATTGTCGAAAGCTTTTCCTGGAGTGTCTGTTAACACCATTGGTTGTTTTGTTTTAATTCTTGTCGGCTTTCTTAACTGACATTCGCTACATGTGCGGATGTGAAATTTTGAATGTGTTTCTTCATTCCTTCCCAATAGTACAATTGTCGAATTCGGTGGTAAGTCTTCGTTACGCCCTTATGTCCACCGGCGGCAGACATATGCTTTTCTTCGATTAAATTTAATCTATCACCTTCAGGTGGTATAGTTATTCGGCCTGTGCATATGATTATCTTTATCGGTTTATTCTGGAATGCTTCCTTTAATTTGTTTACGATGTATTTCCAAGGTATGTCTTCAATGTTATTAGACTTCCTTATGCTGAATGAATTCAAGTTCATTTCTTCAACTACATCTAATAATGGGTGATGCAGTTGACAATGTATTCATGTTCGATAGGAATGTGTTTCTCCTGTTTAACAGGCAGGGCTATTGTGTAGAATTTGTCCCATGGTTGTAATCTAGTGTTGATGTGATGATAGTGTTCAATAGATTGGCTTCTTTTCTTGGGTTGTTCGGAAAGTAATTTCGTTTTGTTTTATGAAAATGAAAGACGATTTTTTTATAGCGAATAAATAATTTATTGTATTATATATTGTCCATTCTGGTCCAATACCTTTTGCCATCTTTCTGGCAATAACATGATTCCACGCTCATAAAATGTTTGGTTTTTGCTGGCAAAAAACTGATCTAGGTGATTTTCGACCTCCTCATTTGAAGTAAAGGTTTTACCGTCTAAAAAATTTTGTAGAGACCGGAACAAGTAATAATCAGAAGGTGCCACATCTGGAGAATATGGTGGGTGTGGCAGTATATCCTATCCAAGCTGTAGAAGCTTTTGGCAAGTTAACAAACTTGTATGAGATCTCGCTTTATCTTAGTGAAACACTACACCTTTTCTATTCATCAATTCTGGTCTGTTCTGTTTAAGTGAATCATTCAAATTGTCCAGCTGGTAAACAGTACACTTCAGAATTGATCGTTGTGTTGTCCGGTAGAATCTAAAAAAAAAAAAAACGATTCCTTTAAAATCCCACCAAACAGATAGCATCACCTTTTTTGATGAATATCGGCTTTCGAAGTGCTTTGAGCCGGTTCGTCTTTTTTACTCCATAATCTCTTGCGTGTAAAATTGTTGTAGACAATCCATTTCTCGTCCCCAGTGATGATGCGCTACAAAAATGGATCATTTTCTTGACCTTTGAGAAGCAAATCACAGACGTCAATGCGATGATACAAATTTCTTTCCGTTGTAACGGGAACGTAGGGTTGTGCTGCCCTCTCCTGGATGCTCGAGCACGCCAGGGTCTTTGGAGAAAGCAGCGGGATCGAAATAATTCGACAACGGTCTTTGTGATACTTAGTAAACTTTATTCCCGGTCCGGGTTGCCGGTTGGTCCGGCGCACAGTGGGCAATTTGGACGAAATCGGATTCAAAATCAAAGAACTTTCGATAGAAATGAGGTAGAGCGATGAAACTTTTTTTAAATTAAAGCTGAAACTTTGCAGAATATGGGAAAAATAGGGAGATTATGGTACGAACGTTTTTTAACCTTGAGAAAATTCGTTAAACTTGCACAATTTCAAGAAAATTATGGTTTTTCCAATACCACGCACGGAAAAATTTTTTTTTTTAACATGCTATACATCATTTCCCATAGATTTTTTCACGCTGATTTCAAATCTGGTCTCAAAATTTGTCTACGACCTCAGGATTTTGCAAAAAATAGATTTTTGTGACAAAAACTAATGAAGTCATTTTTTCGTTGAAATGATTGGATGGTAATAATCTCCCTATTTTTCCCATATTCTACAAAGTTGCAGCTTTCATTTAAAAAAAATTTCATCGCTCTACCTCATTCTTATCGAAAGTTCCTTGATTTTGAATCCGATTTTGTCCAAATTGCCCACTGTGCGGCGTGGATCGGTACGGTGAGAGAGCCGGAGGCGCGGTTCGTCGCAGTACTCGGGAGCACTGCTCTCGCCCGACTAGCCGCCTCGAGACTCGCTCGCGGTGTTGGTCTCGCTCGCACACGGACGTAACCCGTAGTACTCGTTCTATCGACACCAGCGTGCTCATGCACACGCACGGACGTAACCCGTAGGGTGCGCGCTTACACTCTCGTCTGGAGCTCGGAGAAGTGCCTCCGAGAGCTGCTCCAAGCCAAGTCCGGTGCTGGCTTTCTTTTTTTTATACAAGGAGTATAGGGTGGGGGGAATTCTCGGAGATGGGGAGCCAAAGGCTAGCCAGCAGAGATCCCCACCCTGTGTGAGCTGCGCCTGAGAGCCTCGGCTATCTTATCAGCTGATTGAGTGGTAATGGTATTACCTATGGAAGTATTGAGTAAAAGTGGTAAAAGTTGTAACGGTACACGTCTCGTACGGGATGCGTAGCGAGACGGGTAAGCCCTCCCCGGATTGGCTCAGCGGCCAGGGTTCTTTGGGGATGGGGGTGAACAGATAATTAAATGAAACACCCGGTTGAGGTAAAATAAACTAAACAAGATTTATTATTTCTACAGCTACTTTGCCGGTTTCCGGGTCACTGGTGGATCCGGCCCGGGTCGGTCCGGTGATCTGGCCCGTCTCTCGGCCGGTCTGGTACAAAAGAAAGAAAACAAATGTGTGGGTGGACGCTCGATGCGTAACGGATGCTTAAACCATGTCTTAATAAACCCTTACCCTAATTAATAACCCCCTAACCGAACAATCGGTTTCCTATAACTAATTAATACTAACGCGGGAGCGGCGGGGCTCCGTATCGGCGGACGAGGTCGAACCTCGCGGCGGTTTCTCGGATTTCGCGGCGGGCGCCGTCCGCCGGTGGACGGCGGCAGAAAACGGAGTAATATTCGATACGGTACGCGGTACGGTGGCGCGGAGAGCGCGGAGCGAGCCGGGTTCGCTTAGTGTCGGCACGGCGATCGGGTGTTTTCGGCGCGGCCCCGAATCTCCCCGATTCCCGTTGGCGCAGTCGCCTCGGCGAGGTGATCGGAAATCGCCGGCGACGTTCCCTACGTCGGCGGGGCGCGAGGAGGATTCGCGGGATTCGCGGAACGCTCCGTTCGTCGCCCCCGTTCGGCCGCGGCTCGAGTTCGTATGCACAGACGTAAACCTCGTGCTTACGACTCGAAACCGGCGAGGTCGCTCGTCCGAGCTCCACACGCTGCTGCGGTCGGTTGGAGACTAGACTCCTGGAGCGCGGCGCGGAATCTCCGGTCAGGAACGCGGGATGCGGGAACGGGTCCGAGGAGTGGGGATGACGGTCCGGAGTGTCGAAACGACGGTGCTCTGAAAAGAGACTAGAATGATAGTGGAAATGGAGTTGTAGTCAGATAAGGAAGTTTGTCTGGGGTGTATTCCCCGGTCATGCGAATTAAAGGGTTGTCATACTCTTTGACAGAGAAGTTGGATATCATATTTTCTATGTATTTACCCAGTATAGGTACGTTTGCAAGAGTATGAAGTTCCCTGGTGGGAAACCTACGGTCCTTGTTGAGTATCAACTTCAGTATTCTGGATTGGATAGTTTGCGCTTTCCGCCTGGTAGTTTTAGGGAGGATTTCTAATGTCGCGTATCAGCTGTTCCCGGCGTCGCCGGATTAATAATCTAATCTCTTCTTTCTGTTTCCGTACAGGCGGAACTACGTACATACCATTGCAAATTTTCGTCACATCCACTGCACGTATTGCATCCCCGTCCTCAAGACGTTCCAAATACGGCACCAGGGCAACTAGAAACTTTTTATATAATTCTGGACTGTCCGTAAAATCTTTCGTATACCGAGACATGGCGGTAGGATACTGAAGTCCGCTGGCACAAGACGGTTATACATAGGCATGCGCGTTCCGCGTCATTGGTCGCGCATGCGCAGTTGACCGTGCGGACCGACCGTACCTGCGCAGTCGACCAATCGGTTCACGCGGAACGAGCTCGCGCGGTTATACAGTGACTCACGAAAGTATTTGAATACTTACCATGAAATACTTTATTTATTATAATAAGTATATTATACAATACTTACAGAAATATTATTAACATTGTAAATTGGTATGACTCTCTAGATTATACAGGTCAAGTTTCAAGTAAATCGAAATATGTATACAATAGTTATGAATTATTTCTCACAAACATAAACTTTGCTGATGCCACAAAAGTATTTGAACATACAGAAATGAGCTCTAAGAATTAATGAAAACAATGTATTTCAGGCACTGAATGTAAACATTCACTGTTGCTAGTTGTCCTACGCGCGTCAGTCGTAGTCTAGCATTCATGGTGAAATATTCTATTGAACATGTGTCCCAAAACATCTGAAATTCCTGAAAATGAGAGAAAATTAATTGTGAAGTGGCGTCACGAAGGAAAGACGTATGGTGAAATAAGTAAATTATTAAATATAAATAGATCTACAATACATTATATTCTTAAACGATCGAAATCTGAAGGAACTTTAAAAAACAAGTACCGTTCAGGCCGTCCAAAAAAACTAACGGAAAGAGAAGAAAGAGCTTTGATCGGTGAAATAAAAAAAAATCCAAAGATTTCTGCTACACAACTTGCAACGATAGTTAGAGATTACTTCAAGAAAGATGTAAATCCAGAATTATGTAGAAGAGTGCTACGTAAAAATGATTATCATGCCAGGGTTCCTAGAAAGAAGCCGTACATTAGTAATATTAATAAGAAAAAGAGATTAAAATTCGCCAAGGAATTTATTAGTAAAAATAATGCATTCTGGAATAAAGTAATCTTTTCAGATGCATCGAAATTTAACGTTTTTGGATCGAACGGACGCAGTTTTGTTGGGAGACAAGCAAATACTGAAATGGAAATGAAAACCTTGGGTGCTACGGTAAAACATGGGGGTGGTTCAATTATGATCTGGGGGTGCATGTCTGCAGACGGTACCAGGAATTTTATTTTTTTTTCTCCGAGAAAAATAGAAATTATTCGAAAAAAATTGAAAATATCCGAAATATTTAAGAGAAATAGAAAATATACGAAAAAAATTAGCAGAAATTCATTTAGTGCCTCAATGCACTGGTCAATGTCAGATGTTGTATTGAATTTAGAAACTGTGTTCCAGCCGATGGTACTCTCCCTGTATTTGTCTCAATCGGTGGACATGTAGAATAAAGATCCTGAGGAGGGATCCACGAAGGCGATTTTTGTAAGTGAAATTGGTCTGTGTTCCGTACCAAAGTGATCCAAGGCAGCGCACAAGAAGGAGTGAGGTAGATCTGTGATGAAAAAATCTATTATTGACGGAAGAATCCGTGGCCTGATGAAAGTAGGCGGATAATTGCAAAGTTTGACTTAATCATGCATTCGTAAAGGGTGGTACCGGCCTTATTTGCTCTGGCGTTGTTCCAGAAACGATATTTGGCATTCCAGTCTCCGCCGATTATGTAGGGAGAACCAAAGTGCGTAATGTGTCTCAGGTCGTCTCCGGTTAGGGATCGGTGTGGATTGAAGTAGATGACTCCGACCAAGATGGAGGGATGGTCAAGTCTGATGTAAATTTATCTGTAAATTTTAAGTTGTTATTAATAATAATGGCTACGCCTCTCATCCTGGTGGGTTGGTTCTTGCGGATCACCGTATAACCAGGAATAGAGAAATTGATATTGGGGGTGAGCCAGGTTTCTGTGACCAGAAGGATATCACATTCAAGTTTTTCAAGATTGGCAATGATTTCATTACGCTTGGGATAAATAGACCCTGCATTGCAGGTAATAATATGCGGCAGAGAAGCCATTGTAATAAGCAAGAGGTGGATGGAAATGGTTAATCCAAGGTCGAAATGACCTGCAGGAATGCTTGGAATTTTTGGGAATTCGTAGTGCACAGCCTGAGCCTATTGGCCAGGGTTTCAGCAGTGTTAAGCATGAGGTTGAGATCGCAGAGATGTTTTAGTTCATGAAGAACATCGGTTAACTTAATAAATTAGTTGAAATCCGGATTTTGATTTCCCGAGAAGTTGCGGTAGCTTGGCTCGTTTGACTGTGGAATCAGAGATGATTTAAGGCGGGGGCCGCGTGTTGGTGAGGTCTCGTGTTCGAATAACCACGTTTCTTGTTTTGTAGGTTAAAGCAAGAAAATATATTTAATTCAATAAAGATAATAACAGTATAACAGAAGATTAATTTGATGCACTTAATATAGCTTAAGATTGCACAGTTATCTTTGGATACGCTTTTCAGACTTGCTCTTCGTTTGGGAACAATAGAACCGACCATGCGGGTGAAAACGGACAGACTGCAACATACAGCGTACTTGGCACACACAAGCAGACCCTGCAGAGCGGGCATACCAACGCACAGACACGCCACAGACACAATCATACCAACATACAGATACGCTACAGACACAATCATACCAACATACAGATACAGAGTTTGTACATAATGAAAAGTGATTAACAGTTCTCAACACTCCTCCTTAATCAGTTTTCGCCGCAAATCCTCAAAAACCCTTCGAGTAAGTGGTTTCGTCAATATGTCGGCAAGCTGATCCGAGCTTTTGACATGCTTCAGCTCAATTGTCCTTCCGATATGTTCCTGAACGAACTTTCTCGGAATATCAATGTGCTTCTTGCCCTTCGTTACCTTCCCTTCATGGGTGTTGTGTAACATGTGGATGGCAGACTGATTGTCCACATGCAAGACGGTCGGCCTGTGAGAGTCCAGGATCCGAAGTTCTCCTCCGAGACGTCGAATCCAGCAAATCTCATCTATTGATGATACAGCTGCCCTGTACTCAGCTTCGGCCGTTGAGGTTGCCACAAGACGCTGCTTCTGCGTGTACCATACGATTGGGCCTCCTCGCATGATGAGACCCCCACTTGTCGAGTGCCCAGTACGTGCGTCTCCTCCGTAGTCGGAGTCCGCATAGGCCACTAGTGTTTTGCCTCCGTCGAAAAATATTCCGTAATGTGTGGTCCCCTTCAGGTACTGAAAAATACGTTTTATCATTCGCCAGTGACTTACCATGGGTTGACGATTGAACCTGCTGAGATAATTGACCGCAAATGTGATGTCCGGACGAGAGATAGTAGCTAGGTAGAGTAGACTCCCCACAGCTTCCTGATATGGTCCAATGTTTTCTAGTGGTTGATCGTTTACGAATTTTTCCTCGTCTGTCACCATTCCTCGCTCCATCGGTGTTGAGGATGGATTTGACGTGTCAAATTTAAATCGTTCCACTATTTTTTCTGTATATCGAGGTTGGCTTACAAAGATTCCACGTGGACTATTTTTAATCTGCATTCCTAAATAGGATATGTCATTCGGGAATACTCTGTCAAATGTCATCTCGAATTCCCTTTTCAGTTGATCCAGAATCTGCAGTATGGCTTTCTTGTTTGTTCCTGCAACAAGACCATCATCTACAAATAAGGCTATTATAATACTTCGGCCTTTGTTATAATATATGCACGGATCGTCATCCGTGTTGATGAAGTCAAGTCTCTGTAGAGATTTGGAAAATTTTGCATTCCAATTTTTGGGTGCCTGCTTCAGACCATAGAGGCTCTTTTTTAACCTGCAGACACGATTTGTACCATCATTGAATCCCTCAGGCTGATGCATGAAAATCTCCTCCTCCAGATCACCATACAAAAATGCAGTCTTGACATCAAATGTTATGATCTTCATTCTTTCAGACGCTGCTAAACTAAGAATTAATCGAATTGATGCGTGACGTGCAACTGGACTGAAGGTCTCGAAGTAGTTTACTCCTTCCTTCTGTTGGAAACCCCTGACGACGAGTCTGGCCTTGAATCGACCTTCTTGTTTTCTTCGTAGCACCCAGCGACAAGTTAATGGCTTTGCATGGCGTGGTGCCTCTACCAAGTCCCATGTCTTCATTTTTGTCAATGACTCGAACTCGTCCGCCATAGCCTCGCGCCAGTTTTTGTCTTTTAGTGCCTCGGCAGTGGATATGTCCTCGACCTCACCTATCATGGCCATATCAGCACTATTCGTTCCACGAAAGCGATTGCAGACGTAATCGAGTAATCTGACTGGCGTTTTCAGGATTTGACGATCACGTAACACGCGTTGTACAGGATGACTCGTGTTTGAAACGGTAGACGAATTGTTCACCTCCATAGGTGTGTCAGAACTTGTTTCATCGGCTGATCGATAGTCATCTTCGCTGTTGATGTCAGAATCTTCTGATTCTGTATTTTCAGGTTGTGGTCTTAAACTGTTATATTCATTTATATTTAGAGAAGTTTCAATTTTCGTACTTGTATCTTCTGTACCTCTAGTCTTTTCATTGAAGATTACGTTGTCTGAGCTAATAACGCAGCGTTCGGAGTCCACGTATACTCTGTAGCTCGAGGAATCGAGATTACATCCGACGAAGATTCCTTTTTGTGATTTTCTTTGCGTTTTTGCCCGTTTATGATTTGGAATTAGGACGTAGCATTCACATCCAAATCCTCTTAGCTTGTTAATATCCATTTTCCGTCCAAACCATAATTCCGCAGGACTCTTGTCCTTTACTGAACTCGTACCAGTTTGATTTAGAGTAAATACAGCATAGTTGATAGCCTCGGCCCATAGGCTTTCACGAAGTCCTTGATTATGAATGGCAGACCGGGCTGCTTCTACCACCGTTCGCATTTCTCTTTCAATTCTGCCATTCTGTTCAGGAGTATATGCATTTGATTTTACATGACGTACTCCAAGCTCCTCTAATAGTTTCTCAGTGGTCGCATTTTTAATTTCTGTCCCATTATCTGACTTGAGACACTTGACGTTTCTGCCAAACTGATTTTCAGCCAATTTTAAGAACGTTTTCAGTCTCGATGCAGCTTCATCTTTGGTTTTCAGGAAATAAACAGTGCGGAAATGTGAGAAATCATCCTTGAATAGTAGAAAATATTTAGCTCCTCCCAATGATAAAACGTTCATTTCACATAGGTCTACGTGAATTTCGTCCAAAAGGTCTGTAGCGACTTTTGGATTTCTTGGATGAGGAACACGGTGTTGCTTTCCATATATGCACCCTGTGCATGTGTAGTTATCCCAATCATCTGTATATTTAATACCATGTCTTTTTAATATATCTCTGACATACCTGATATTTTGATGAGCCAGTTTCTCATGCCACATCCTGATAGATGTATTTATCAGACACTTGTTAGGCTCCTCCTGACGAAACATCATTTGGTATAGTTTTCCATTTCGTTTAGCAATTGCTACAGTTTCCTTTGTGTCCAGTGTTTCAAAGACAGACTGGTCTGCATTTGCAGTTTGTACATAACCTTTATCTAGCATTTGTGTGACAGAAAAAAGATTAAAGGTTAGTTTTGGTACATAGAGAACATTCTTCAAAGCAATTTTGCACCAATCTGTTCCATTGAATGCTTCCAGTTGTATATCGCCAACTTCAACACCTTCCAGTTCCGCACCGTCACCAATCGTAACCATGATTGGTTGTTTGAGCTTGACGGAGTTTGTCATCCAGTCTGCTCTAGATGTCATGTGTTGCGTAGCAGCACAGTCCTGATACCATTCTGTATTGCACTCGGTCCTGGAGTTTTTGC
Organism: Halictus rubicundus; assembly: GCF_050948215.1. NCBI lineage: Eukaryota > Metazoa > Arthropoda > Insecta > Hymenoptera > Halictidae > Halictus > Halictus rubicundus. Next base: position 274,862 of record NW_027488662.1, on the reverse strand, counting down.
TGTTCAATTCTGCTGTCGTTAGGCCTACGGTGATAAAAGCTCGGCGGTCTGACTTCCTAGAATCACTTTGACTAGATTTAAAATACTTTTCACCAGTGTTTTTGACGTTGGTGTTCTTTGGACATTCTTTGGCGAAATGACCTTTTTGATTGCAGACTTTACAAGGGTAATTGTTTTTGCAGTATGCAGTATATTTGGCGCATGGCTTGTTTTTGCAATATTTCTTGACATGACCCTTCATTCCACACTTAAAACATTCAACAGGTGTGTTTTCTTGTGAATTTGACCTCCAAGACGTCCTACTAGAGTTTGAGATCAGAGCATTTGAAGATTCGGGTTTCTTATCATTTTCAGTTTCGCTTAACCTATCTTCTTCCAGTCGCAGGCGTTCAATTAATTTGTCAAGGGTCTTTTCTGTTCCACTTACATTATCCCATGCAGTACGAAAGTGATGAAGTCTGGGTGGCAGTATTCCCAGAATTCTAGTCATCGTCCAAGTATCTCTTACTTCTTCGCCTTCAGCTGTCAAATCCTCTGCGTATTGCTGAATCGTGAGACAGTTTTCAACAGTTGATTTTGTGTCGTCATACTTGTAGCTGAAAAAACGTCTTTGCAGACCTTCAATTGTGAGATCAGACTTCTTTCCATAAATTATTTCCAGCTTGGTGAGCATTTGCTGTGCAGTCTTACAGTTTGCTATTTTTCTGGCTATAGTGCTACTCACGTTCAGACCGGTGAGTGTTTGGGCTTCAAGATCTTTCTTAATCCAGGTCTTTACCTCTGCATCATTGACTGGCTTATTTGGTTTCTCTTCCAAACCTGTTGCAACTGAGAATAAGTCCTTGGATCTCAGAGCTAGATTCAGCTTGAACCTCCAAGAAATATAATTAACTTCTCCTTGTGAATCTTCAGACAATACTTCCATATGCGATTTTATGGAATCCATTTTGTACAGTGTATACAATCAGACAGTATGTATCAGTTCAATACAGTCGTAAGGGGGCCCATAACCTGTTGGTGAGGTCTCGTGTTCGAATAACCACGTTTCTTGTTTTGTAGGTTAAAGCAAGAAAATATATTTAATTCAATAAAGATAATAACAGTATAACAGAAGATTAATTTGATGCACTTAATATAGCTTAAGATTGCACAGTTATCTTTGGATACGCTTTTCAGACTTGCTCTTCGTTTGGGAACAATAGAACCGACCATGCGGGTGAAAACGGACAGACTGCAACATACAGCGTACTTGGCACACACAAGCAGACCCTGCAGAGCGGGCATACCAACGCACAGACACGCCACAGACACAATCATACCAACATACAGATACGCTACAGACACAATCATACCAACATACAGATACAGAGTTTGTACATAATGAAAAGTGATTAACAGTTCTCAACACCGCGGCTCAAGATTGTGTGGGTGCATCCGCTCCCTAGTTCCGCACACGTACACGAGATTTGCTAGGGTACGGGATGCCCGCTTTCATTTGTTAATAATGTAATGATAGTACTGTCCTGTAGTCAAAAGCGTTAGATAAAAGTTCAATCTAGGCGGCAAAGGTCCTCAGAAGTCCTACTTTTGCGTTTTTAGCCGTAATTTGCAATATTTAGCAGCATGCTGATTTCGTGTGTTATCGAGTGACATTATCGTAAATATCGAGAGATTTAGAGCTCGTATGGAGTTCGTAGGACCTTTCCCGCCTAGCGGGAACATATAGGATCTCAATGCAACGCCAATCGCGTTGTATGCTTACGTATCAAACAAATAAATGCGGGAACCCAGAAAAATTGGATCATTGAGTATTTCATCAAAATATAGTTCCGGCATTTTTCGCTACGAGCGCTGTACTCTGTTCCCGATCTCTCTCGTCGTCAGCAGTCACTGTATCGGTAAAACAGAGGCCTATAGGAGCATGCGCGGCACGACAGCGTGGATGGCGTGTACGGGTGCCTACGCCGATCGCAGGGACCGGGATGCCTCGAAATATTTCCCAATAATGCAGACACGGGACTTTTCCATAGTGAAAAGAGCTAGATAACAGTTCAATCTAGGCGGGAAAGTTCCTCAGCAGTCCTACTTTTGCATCATTGGGAAATGGTTAGCAATATTCGGCAGCATGTCGTTTGTTAGGGCGGCTATGGAAACTGACATGGCGGCAGACTCACACACCGCCTGGTCGGCGTGAACGTGTGCCTACGAGTGTTGGAAGGGTCTGGAATTCCGCAACCCATTTCTCTATAATACAGGGATGTGAATTTTCAGTCATGGTTCGCACTAGATAAAAAGATCAACCTAACATGCTGAATCCCTCGAAAATCCGTAAAATTTATTGTTTGCGAAATGTAACAAATAGTTTGACAAACTATATTTAAACAATTGATTTTTTCTAGTTTTTATCTCTAGATAGAAGTGAACGCATTCTAAATATTTTCAGTAAAAATTTGATTTCTATAACTCTAATGGTCGAAAGCAACCTGTTGCGAATTAGCATCTTGCGCCGATGGCCCGCGCCGTGACATTGACACTGAAGGGTGTCATAAATTAGCCCTCCCACGACACTGTCTCGCCGAAGACGAAAGAACTTTCATGTAACCTCGGTGCAAAACACAGTCATTCTCTAAAGTCTGAAACATCGCCGCTTCGCACGAATGTACGATTGCCTAGTAAATATGATCCAAATTATGATATATCATGTTTGGTGTCAATTTTATCAGGAAAATGACACGAATGTGTTGAGAGAAGTTTCATGAATATATAATGAAAAACAAAAAAATTATGACATTGCATTGGTATTGTCTCACCGATGTACCTGAGCCATGTTACACCCAACGACCGGCACACCGAACGGCCAGACCGACTAGGCTTGCAATGTTCCGCATTTTATATGGATTTCTGAATGCATTGTCGGGCAGGCCTGACGGTATGCGGGGTCCGAGAGTTTCTGCGTTTTTATGAAATACATAATGGTAATAACGGTACTTCATTCATAACTTATAACGTAACTTTTAATATACTTGGTTTTTTTTAATAATTACAGTAGGTATATTTAGCAAACGTGTGCATAATCTTTATTTGTATTAAATTCTGTATTAAATTAAATTAAATTAAATTAAATAATTCTGGAATTCCGACGAATTTGTTTCGAATGAAGTTGCATACGTATCGATAATATCATTAAAATATCCTTACGAAGTTTTACATACGCCTAGAAGGTATGACAAGATGGTAAATTATGACAATTTGTTGAGGAGTGCTGTAACTTCGTGAGGATACTTTAGTGATATTGTAAAGTAAATATAATTCAAATTATGGCATGTTTGGTGTGATTTATAGCGGGAGAATGCCACCAATGTGTTGAAAGATGTTTCATGAAAACATTGCATCAGGATAGTCTCACCGATATACCTGACCTTGCACAATGTTATACCCTTCGGCGGTCTAGCTTCTGGGCCTTTCGACAGGTAGACACTTGAGGGTGTCATCAACTAGCCGTCCCAATATAACACCGCATAAAAGAGCTAAGGGGCACAGAATCCCTGTAAAATTAGGATATTTGTTGCGTTGATTGAGAACGAACGAGCGGCAACCGGTCCTCTTGCGGTACTGGTACAACGTCGCTGCAGGGAAAGGTGAAGGGTAGTTTCAGGGGAGAGAAAGAGAGAGTTTTTACTGTTGCATTTATTCATAAGCAGAAACTAATACAGTGGCAAATCTATGGGAAAAGCGTGTTTTTTTACAAAGTGTGTGTGGGGGGGGGGGCACATATTTGGGGCGCGTGAGGAAGGATTATGCGGGGCGGCGTCGATAGGTGGCGAAGGAGCGTCCTCCTCGTTGTGGACATCGTAGAGATAGAGCTTGGTCGTCCTCGCTTGGCTGCTCCTTTTCTTTGTTGTTGTTGTTACGGATGTTACGGAGTGTTTGTCGCCGGTGACACGGCTGTTTACGCGAGCGAGACAACAGCCGCTCGATCGCGCGGTCGTAACGCGAAAACAATTTTGGAACCATCACCAACGGTCGGAACACCTTCGTTTGAATTCTCCCCTTTTATGCCAATACTGAACAGTGATGCTCCGTCCATTAGCGCTTTAGAATCTGCATGGTGTAGGACAATTCTCGGCCAGTATCGTCCATCATCGTGTCGACGAACAAACAGCCCACATGGTTCAAGAAACATAAAAATAAACAATAAAATAAACATAGAATTTCATTGCCGTTCTTACATTGGGAGCTGATGCCCCATCCATTGTTGTCTCGGAATATTTTTTATATTTTGTAACGGGAGCGTTTCGCTATCTTCGGCAGAACGCGGAGCGATCAGGACTCGCTCTTACGGCGGGAACGCGGAGCGATCGGGACTCGCTCTTACGGCGGGAACGCGGAGCGATCGGGACTCGGTATTCTACGGCGGAAACGCGGAGCGATCAGGATTCGCTATCTTCGGCGGAACGATCAAGACTCGCTATTACGGCGGGAAGGCGGAGCGATCAGGATTCGCTATTTTCGGCGGATATACGGAGCGAGGAGACGGCGTTTCTCCGATTCGAAGGATTCACGGGATTCCGGATCTACGGCTGGTGGGTGGGAACCACCGCGGCTCGGCGGGATACTAGTGAATCGGTGTTTCCTCGCTGACGGCCGAGCGCACTGTGGCCGCGAATCCACTCCGACTCCGGACCGTCGGAACGCCTCACCCGTCGTCCCCAGTCAGATCGCGGTGGGGGTCGCTCGCACCCGGACGATCCCAGAGAACGAGCTCCCGTCACCAGCGTCGTCACTCGTACAGGACGAGCTCCGAACGCGGCTGCGATCAGACGAGGACTGCCACGAATGTGACGCGACGCCTGGTCGCGGGCCGATGAGCGAATTTCGCAGGATCGACGGAAAGGAATCGGGTAGTGGGGAGAGAGCCGGAGCGCGCGACGGGCAGTAGTGCTTAGAGGCACTGCTCCCGTCCGACTGCTCGCTCGAGACTTCCTCGCGGTACTGGTTTCGCAAGCACACGGAAGAAGCCGTAGTACGCGTTCCACCTGGCACCAGCGTGCTCGCACACACACACACGGAAGAAGCCGTAGTATGCGTGTTCACACGCGGCTGCGAGTGGTCAGGAGCTTGGGATGATTCCCGGTGAGCAGCTCCCAGCCAACTCCGATTTGATCGTGGTTTGTCCCGATATTTATAGGGAAGGCGCGGACTACGAAGAGTGCGCCGCCTCGCGAAAAGTTCGCGAAGCGGCGGCGTGCTCTGATTGGTTCGCGCTTGGGCCGGTTGCGGATTGGCTCGCACTCGGGTCACTTGTGCGAGCTCGCGACGGAACGCGAATTTCGCCGTTTCGTCGCAATTTTTCATTATATTCAATCGCTGATATACATCAGCGATCCTGCACACTTATCTGCAAGTGCACTTGACGTCGGACAGCAATTTTCTTTTTCCAACTGATCGAGTCAGTGGCGTTGCACCAGTAGGTGTATCCCGACGTGGCATAATATGATACTTCAATATTTTTTCCACTTTTCTATCTCTTTGTACTCTCTCTGGCTTCGAGAATATATTGAGGTTCCCGAATGGGCATGCCTCTTGTATGTCTGCTGTCGACTATTTCCGGCAGCATACAATCGATATAAAAACGCGATAATTTTGGCTCCATCTTACGTTGCCAAAATTCGTTGTCTCTCTCAACTTTAATTGTCTTAATTCCTTTTTTCGTCCACAGGCAAAACAGGCAGTATTTTCTACCAGTTACGTGTAGCTGCCCTTGTACTTGGTAGTAGTACTCGTGGGTTTTCTTCAATGCAGTACCTGCACTGTCTGCAAATATTTTCTTGACAGCTGGTACTGTGCTTATTGCCTCTTCTGGCGTTAAATTCTCTGCGGTTTGTGGGCATTTTATTTCCACAATACCGTCGTTATCTATCACACCGTCTGGCGATGCTCCCAAATAGGGTATCGATGGATCGATGAAAAGGCCACATCGTCGAATTTGAATGTTTTTTCTTGCTAATTCTTCGCGAGCAATATCTTCATTCTCCCTTCAATACTCTAGAGCGGGAACGGTTAGCGAGCGTGGATAGAGCAACGTCCTCACCAGCTTCGAACAAAGCGTGGTTTTTTTCGGTGGCACACGGCGCGGAAGTTGGACGCAGTCAAAAGCTTCGACCTGTACGTCATCCAATTTGTGTTTGCGCTCTGTCCAATGGTATCCTGCTCGATGTTTTCTCGGTCCTTCTGCCAATTGTTTAGCATTTCCATATGCTTTTCTGTCTGCAGATCAAACATGCATTTGTCCATGTCTTCTTTCTCCGCATTTGGTCCATAATCCGAATCTTGGACTGCGCGGAACTGCTTCTTCGTGCTCTTCGTGGTCCTCTTCTTTTCGACATTTTCTGAGACTTTCTTTTTGCGTCGTTCTTCCATATTTTTCAAAACTTTTGGCGATTCTTTTACCATAGCTTTGCATAAGCGAGACAACGCTTCGCCTGTATTGTATTGTACCACAGCAGCGGCACATCTTGCGAAGTACGATCCTCTTTGGCCGAAATGTAGTCTCTTTCCGTTTTGCAATAACGGAGTTGAAGCTCTCCACCGCGTTGTTGTTGGTTCGGTAGAGGAGGCTTTCGGAATACGCCGATAGTATCCGGATGATGTCCTTGATGGTTTCGTAGACACCAACGGTTGACAATTGCGGAACAATATTCTGTTCGTCCATCTTCGGTGTTCCATCGCAGAAGTATCCTAATTCTTTGCATTTCTCGTGTTCGCCAAAAACGTGGCTGGGCACATTCCTGATATCTTTAACCAAATTTCTCACTTTCGGAGACATCGGCAGGTTCGCATCCGCAGAATATTATTCTCTACGGTTTTTCTCAGCTTTCCCGGCGGAGTCCTCTTCGCAACATCTTTCATCTTGTTGCAGAAGTTGCGCATCAAATGATTCGTGCATTCAATTTTCTTGACACGAACCAAATTTTTATATGGGTCGCAGTCTATTATTCTTTTGTAGACGCTGCTATCGCCGTCAGCAATCATTATCGAATATACAAGTCCTCGTTTTTCGACACTGGTGTTGAATCCCTCTGCTATGGCTTCGCTCTCCATTCTGGTGGATGTCCGGTTTGTGCCCCAATTCTTGAAACATTGGTGTTGCCTTGCTTCTTTTTCCATTTTCGCCGCAGCTTGGCAAATGCAGCAAGTCTTGTTCTTGACTGCAATGAACATCACTTTCTTCGTGTGGTAGCCCATGATAACGCCCACACCAGACATCGAGTCGTATTTCTCTGTCCGGTACGACCGTTTTATCCAGCTTCCGTCAGCCACGACGGGAATGTGTGGAATTCCACATGGGAGGACGTCGCCTCTTTCAACGGCTACCTCCTCTTCAGCCGCTGTCATCATCTCCTCTTCCGCAGCAGCGCCGAATCCGTTGACGATGTAGTCGTGATATTTGCGGTACTGCCTCTTCGACATGCACGGAATGTTTATGGCTGCGAGAAATTCTTCCATTTTCCCGTATCCGCCTCCGGTTGTCATTGTTCCGGCGATCGCGCTTCGATTGATATTCATGGTCTCAGCATCTCCAGGCTGACTATGGACTTCGGTTCTGTAATTGCACATCTTACATTCTATGACCAGTGTGGTCTTCAAACCGAATCTCTTGAGATTTTTTATTTCCAAATGTCTGGTCGAACACTCGAATGTTCCCGAATGTTCGGCTATCAGCTTCATTTGCTGAAAGACGTGGTGCATGTCCACGATGCTCAAACCGTCAGAGAGGCACAATGTTTCCTCGACTGTCGTTTCTCTTTCCACGACAAGCTTCTCATTTTCGGCGGTTTTTTCCGTCTCTTCTATTGTTTCGGATTGGACGGGAGAATAAACTCTTCTTCTAGGGACGAGCACTTTATTCACCGTCTAGCGGTTCGTCAACGGACGAACTTCACAAAAAACTATGTACAGTGGTGTAAGGCCAACCGTCAGGTTTGAGCTAAGCGACAATAAACGTATTGAACCCGTAATTACAGTAGTAATTATTCTCAGCTACGTTGCTGGAAATCCCGATAAATGATTCGACTTTAGCTTATGAACGGTCTTTAGTTAATTAAAGAAGATTGCCTACTAAGGAGAATTGAACGAATTGCCAAGTGCGAACGATTGGAGATGAACTAACGATCTGCTGTTCTAACGATTGGCAAGCAGTTTTCTATCACCGCCGGAACGATGACTTGCGATATTTTGAACACGCAGCCAATAAAAGTTCTAATTGCCGGGTCGATAATCGCTTCGACGGTGACAACCTATTATGCGTCGCGCTGTCGATCGACCGTCAATCTCGCGGCGACGCGAGCACCCGTCAATAGCCGGGCGGCGCGGTGGATCTCGCGTTCGAGATGTGACGCCACGCGCAGCCAATACCAAACACCCGTCTTTTTTTCTCGCTATGACTATTGGTGAGCTCCAGGGGCTCCGTGACGGCTGGACGACCCCTTCGGAGAGCATTTTGTCGACTTCGTCGTCGATAATGGCCTGCATCGCGGGATTACGCGGCCGGTACCGCTGCTTGATCGGGGTCGGATCGAGGAGTTTAATTTCGTGCTGGGCAAGCGGAGTTACGCCGCGGACTCCTTCGAATGCGGCTTGCTGCTGGCGGATGAGCTCGTGTAGTCGCCGGTCCTCGGCGGCGGTCAGGTTGACGAGTCCGGCGGGAGTGGTCAAGGCACAGGCGTTTCCGGTGGGTCCGGTGTTGGCCGGGTGTATGCGGCGTCCTCCGAGGTGAAGCTGTATCCGGTATTTTCGGAGCACGTCCATCCCGAGGAGTATATCATACTCCAATCCCTCCAGCATGTAATATTGGTGACACATGGAGATGCCCTCGACGGTGATCGTACTCCGGACGCTCCGGGTGAGGTCTGCCCTGGTGCCGTCGGCCATGGTGGCGATCGTGTCTTCTGCTCGGATCTGCCATCCGGACGAGAGACATTTCCGAGCCAGTTCGCTGCTAACGAAGGAACAGGCTGAGCCCGTGTCGAGGAAGGCTCGGGCCTGATGATTCCCGACGGAGACGGTGGCGTAGATCCGGTTGTCGACGAATTCGGGGGTCGCACTTACTCTCCTCTTAACATATACAGTGGCAGTTCGTCCGGATGAAGAACCGCTGCTCTGACCACTTGTCTGGGTTTGTTCTCCCTGTTCGCCCCTTTCTTTGTTTCGCTGTGTGTTCATCTATTGTCTGTGTTGTCTGCACATTGCTGTACAGCATAGAATCATGACTCACTTCCAACCTTGTCCTAGGCTTGAGTTCTTAAAGAAAATCATCCACGACTCTACAGCCTGGTATCGTGACAGATTGGCCGACTACATCAGTTCAAAATATCCAAGCATTAGCGGGTATTATTGATAAATCAACCGTAGCCCCCCCCCCCCATGAATCGGCAATATCATTCCTGTTGCTTCCTTGTAGAATTTAGAGCTATACGTTGTAGCTATCTCACAATCCCGCCTAGATGCCATAAAGAACAGGATTCTACCTGCTTGGATCAAACTAAGGTTGATTTTAAATCCTAAACCAAATCCTTCGATCCTGATGGACGTGTACTTAGCAGGCAAAAGGAACCATTCAGATCTGCTGTCTTCTTTTTGCATAGGCTGTATATATATTGTTTCATCTATTTTGAATCTTGTTGCGTTCATGTTCGTATGCGGCACCAATTTCTGCGCTTTGTTCGTAGTTGTAACCGTGGCACTCAAATGTATGCATTTATAAGGCACCCCAGGGCGTGTTAATTCCAAATCAGCTGCGAGTACTGTGGAGTCGTTCAAGCAATGTATTTCATCTAACAGTATGAAGTCATAGCTCGACATGAATCTACTCATTTCACCTAGGGCTCTTCCATACGACATCAATACTAATTTGGTTGGGCCTGATCCTTCATCTCGCATACTAAGTTCTCGTTGTTGACCTATCATATATTTTATCGTAAACTGATTGCCACCTTGCCCAGCGGTATTTAATACTGTACGCAAACGTTCGTATGCGCCCAAAACTGCAACTACGGTGGGCTGAAGCAGCAGTATTATGGACCCAGAAGGGCCATTCTGTATAAATTCACTGTAAAAGATATAGTTTTCCCTGTTCCAGTCGGTGCGTTGACCAAATAATATGTTTGACCATCTATTAATGGGCTGTTGAGGACCTCAGCCACTGCTGCCTTAAAATAAGCGTCAGGCACTATCTCAGGTCGAATATCAGGTGCCATAACGGTCAACGCTTTAGTCTCCAGCGAGCTGTCTCTGCCAGAGTTGGGCAAAAATTTATTTAAAAATTTCGAATACAAATAAATGAAATCTATCTTTTATTCGATCTCGTTTCTCTCGGATACATATTCACCACAGTTTATCCGTCGGATACTTTTCACGATTTTCATTTGTCGTCCGTGGGTCATCCGAATCGCGAAGCAACGGCTATGCGTATTCGACGCCTCTAGCGGCGAGAATTTATTTGAGAGAATTTATTCGAAGATACAGCTGATGAGTTGCAAGTATGTTTGATTTTTATTCGATAGTTTTTGGCAGCGCCTCCATGTATTCGACGGTGAATTTCGGCAGATACTCGCAACTCAGAATGTATCTTTGATTTTCGACGTACGATTTTTGTGTGGCCTTGAGATTTATTCGAATGCTCGATGTAGGGAAGATGATTTATTCGATTTTTTATTCGAGACGAGCATGAGGAATAAATGAAAATCAAATGTATCTTTTATTCGAAATTGTATTCGAAGTTCGGATACAAGACCGAGCGACGTTGCCAAGCCGTAATATATAAATGTATGTACAAATAAACGGTTTAAAAACTTTGGGCTTCGTGGGACAAGGAGCTTATAACCTACTATAAATATCTTATTTTTGAAAGTTAAACAAATTTATTTAAAATGTAACGAAATCGCTTATTTATCACGGTAACGTACGAAATATTGTCAATATCTTGTGAAATATTGTCGATATTTAATTATACCTCATACCATATTTAACTAAGTATATGTTATTAATAAATTAATTCACTTTATTTGTCAGTAATGTTTAAAGCAATAATTGGTCGTCAAATAACATGATAAATTGAGTTTTTATTATAATTTGTGCAGGTTGTATAAATAATTTCTACCTGTTTGTATTAATAATTTTTATTTGTTTTTATAATTTATACTTGTATATATAAATAATTGGTGCAGGGTGTATAAATAATTTCTACTTACTTGAATAAATAATTTTTATTTATTTTTACAATGTATACTTGCTTATATAAATAATTGGTGCAGGGTGTATAAATAATTTTTACTCATTTGTTAACAGTTTTTATTTATTTTTATAATTGTAACTTATATATATTGTCACGTTGCCCTGATTTTCGGCCCGTCCGACGGGAGAAAAACCTGGGCAACGGCGAGTTTTTACAGGTTGTTAGACGCGTTCAAACGGTCTATTCCTATGGCGAGCACCGAGAACACCCCCCTCCCCTTTCGTCGTCTCGGAACGAGCAGACACCGCGAAGCGAGCTCCCGTGTATGAAGGTGGTGGGGCGTCTATCAAGCATGTAAATAGGCCTCCCGAAAAATTCGAATAAGTTCCGTTGTAACATCCTCTGCGAGTACACGCGAATATTTTTCTAACGTTCCAGTAGCTTTGTAATCGGTCGGCTTTGTCTCCCCTGCGAGATAACCACGGGTTCTGTAAAGCATCTCTCTTCTGCGAGAATAATTATAGATCAAGTTAGTGCAATAAAGACAGTTTGTGAACCGCAGAAACCCGGTTGACGCCAGTGCAGCTTCCTAGTTGTAGTTCGACTCCGTACGTCTCCTTTCCACTCTCTGCACGCGATCCAGTGCATTGTCCTTTTCGCGGACTCTTAATTCAAACCAGGGTCGGTGAAACACAGGTCGTGAGGCCGGGCCACGCTCGGCCGCGTGATACGTGGTCCACCCGTGACAAACGGTATCTCGTAGGCTCGATTTTCCCGACGGATCTTACAAGGTTCGGGACTTGAAACAGGCGCCAGACACTCGCAAGTGTCACACGAACAATTCGTAACGAACGCGAGACGCGAAGTATAATACCGAATTTACGAGAACCGCGCGAGGACCTGAATAGCGGCGGCCTGGGCCAGGATTCTACGCGGAGGGAATACGGGACGTTTCCCGCGGCGGAAAGGTTTCTCACAATGAAGCGTACACGAGTGTGGGCTTCGAGTTAACATATATTTGTTCCGGTCTTTACAAGGAGCTGCCGGGATCGCCCGGCAGCGGTGTAATCGAAGCCCGCGCGATTTTACAAACTTGCACGACAGGTAGACGGCCGTTCGCGCTTTTTGCACCCGGATATGCTTTCTACGAGTCGAACTCGATCGCGGGCGCGCTGTACGGCAGTCTCTATCGACAATTAGCCGGTCGAGAAGCGACCGGGTTCCGATGAAATACGCGGCAGCGAATTCTAATTGACTGTGGCCGTCGGAAGTAGCCGGAGACGGCGATACGGCTTTCGTCGCGTCGTCCCTCCGTGGGACATCCCCAGGTTGGCCACATTCACCAAAAATCGGCAACGGAACGAGCACACCGCCCGTTGACCGACCGACGGCCTCGCCCCCTACGCGATTCTATCCTGATCGCGATTTACGACGGGCTTGGTTACGTCTTTTCGCGACGCGAAGTGCGACCGACTCACCAAAACGCTACCGAGCCAACGCGAAAATCACAATACTACGGAAGCTTGATCGGCACTTACCACTCGGCAACGTGGTTTCCTAGCTGCTTAGCTCTTTTTCGGTTCGGCAGCTACTCATAGACTCGTACGCCTCGGCAGCACTACGTTTTCCCAAAATTACTATAAGACTGAAGCAATAGTAAAGCAACTACTCCGTACGAGTTTTGGCAGCACAGTGACCTACTTCGCGAAGGCTCGCTAACGCGGAAGCGAGGCGTCCCCCACTATCCTAGTTTTCCCTGCTCCCGCGCGACGCTCGGACCTATCAGTAGCTCTCGCGCGGCAGGGCTCGGTGTCCTCTTCGATGTTTTACTGCAGGGTGTCCCTCGTAGCCGTCCCCTGAACGTTTCTCTTCGAATTTTCCGCGCTTCTGGGAGAAGGGAAAAGAATCTGGGCCCCCCTGGGGCCCGGCCACGGACCTGCAATTTCTTGTCGTGCCAAGTGGCGCGGCGTTTAAACCGCGTTAAACTCCAACCTGGGATCTCGGATGCTCCCAGTGAGATCGATCACGACAGCCGTTATCGCGGCGGCGCTGCCAAAGGGCGGCCCGGTCTTTCGATCTAAGATCTTAGGGACGTGGACAACTTTGCCACGTTACAATATATATGTGATATAAATAATTTCTACTTGTTTGTATTAATAATTTTTATTTATTTGTATAATAAAATTTTTACTTGTATGTATAAATCTTAAATAGAAGTTACATTTAGCTTACAAGTACGCAAAAATGGGGATGTGGGTAGCGCTTGATTAAATACATATGTATATTATTTATTTATTTATTTCTTAAGTTTATGTATCAATTTTTCCCGGCTTGAGCTCCGCGTCGTTCATCATCGTCAGGAAGATAAACACTCCATATGATTTGCAACTATAACAGAAAAATATATATTAATATATTAATATATATTTATATTAAATAAATATAAATTAAATTTATAATAAAAATATATATATATATTAAAATGATATTATTGTTACGTATGGAGACGTATCTCCACGTTCATTTCGATTAGAAGTTCTAATCTCTTTTTCTGAGAACGAAAAGCGTCCCAACAGGCCCCTTGTTTAATAATTGTACTCCGGCTGGACGCAGCTGGCACGAAGCATGATTCAGTAACAGCACCGTACGATTTCCTAATATGGAAATCTTCAAAACATCCCCTTCTGGAATGTTTTGTCAAGATAGTCTTTGATAGGAAACATCCTGGCTAACCCTTCGTTTTACCCCTATAAACAAAAGATCCAGCTGCAAACCTTAAACTCACTAGAAACGACAAATACGAGTATGCGACCGTAAAATAAAACAGATACATTCCCCTCTCATTTTTAGGGTATATAAACCCATGCATTTTCATCCTCTTTGGTTAGTCGAGAAGCGGTTCAGTCAAGATTCAGACGCGGTTCAGTGCTCGTGCAGTCACGTCGCGTCAAGTCTAGTGAGATCGGGTTAAAGTCCCTTTCGAATCAAAACGTAACCTTATAGATTCCGTCAGTTCGGTATATATTCTATTTGGCACTCAACAATCGCTATCTAACCCCGCATTGCCAGTGCGTCAACACCGTGCATCATTAGGTAACAATTTCTCTAATTGTACACTTACTACATCCACTCGCGACACAAACAATCACACTTGTAACTATTCCAAATCAGAATATATTTGTCTTGTTTGTTAACTCGCATAATCTACAACCTTTAATTATTGCCTGATATCCTAATCTAATAATTGAACGTTCCCACATGATACAATCTTACCGCTCGGATTGTATCAATTAAATTATATATAAGTTACGAGGCTTACTAATCTTAGATTCAATTCAACGAAGATTTCTCCAACCTAGTGGCTCCCCGGTTTCGCATTGGGTGCGTCCACGAAAATTATACCATCCTAGCGGAACCCTGATTTCGCATTGGGTTCTTCCGTATCCTAGCAGCTCCCTGGTCTCGCATCAGGTGCGTCTGTGAGTTATCCACCTTCCTTTAAATCGGGTTCGCCGCGTGTCTCTCCTAGTGACTCCCCGATTCCGCATTGGGTGCGTTCACGAAGTTTCATCCTCCTAGTAGCTCCTCGGTTTCGCATCGGGTGCGTCTGCGTTTGACTCCAACCTCCCAGAGGTTCCCTGATTTCGCATCAGGTGCGTCCTCGACGTCAACTATCCTAGCGGCTCCCCGATCTCGCATTGGGTGCGTCCGCGTACTTAACTAACAAATTGAAACCATATTCCTGGGGTAACAACCCCTCGCCGGCCTCTCGCGTTGCTCGCAGCCCTGGCTCGTAACATTATAATAACAATAAACGTGGATCTACTTGAACATTTGTACCGAAGAGACAGACAAGAAAGCGAATATAAAAAAGGTGGTAAAATAAATAAAATGCGAAAATGATTTGGATCTACATGACAATATAAAAAGCAAATTATATTTTTTATATTTTCATGTAGCTCCAAATTATTTTCGCATTTTGCTTAGTTAACCACGTTTTCTTTTATTAGTTTGCTTTCTTGTCTGTCTCTTCGGTACAAACTTAGCTCAGGAGAGCTTTAAACGTACTTCAGAAGTGGGTGACAATGAAATTATTTAAATAAAAATTAAAAAATTTGTTGAGGGTTACAATGTCTCCCGTATGAGTCCCTGTGCATACGGCACTGCGGACCGCCGGACTGCGGCAAGGTGGGGAGACGGCCACCGAGCGCGAGAGACAAACGAAGTCTCACAGAGAGTTAATCGAGAACAGTCGATGATGTTGCCATGTGCGAACCCTGATGGGTTATTGTATTAATAGTAGTTTATAATAAAGTATTATGTGTTATTTATCCTTATAATATAACGTGACTCAATTAGCCTACATCCCAAACCCTAACAAAATTTTTAATATACCACGTTTTTAAAACGGACTATAAAGTATAGAAACCATTTTTCCCAGCTCCATGTAGATTCCTAACCCCATACAGATAGTCCTGAAAATGTGTGATTCTGAATTTTTAATAACTATGAAAATACTTGTAAGGTTTAAAACGACAATCTTGGGGCGCATTCGATAGATAACACTGTCCAACAAAATTAAACTTTTTTCGAGTTTCGCAATACCTGTTGGGTGATTCTTATACACTTTGTCATCCTAAAACCGAATCTGAAAGTAGAATTGCTCCATCACGCAACGTATTCGAAAAATTTTGGTTTTTGTAAAAATGCCCGATTTTGATACGAAACGACGTGTTACGCAAAAACTAATCACGCGAGAAAGTCCAAATTTGAGTCAAGAGATAGAGGGGGCTCTCCTCTACATATTCATATAGTCAATTATATTTTTATGTACTTCCTAATAGTTGTAAATGGTTGTTAAAGTTTGAAAATGTGCCGACGCGGGTACTTTGTACGCTCTATTTTTGTATTTATGTGAAAAATCCTTTATCTAGCAGGAATTTACTATACAGGAATGCATTCTACAGACATTTCTGGTAAAGAAACCATTCACGAAAAGTATTTGGTTCCCTTAATGTACGAGAAGGATCAGAAAATGTTAACTGACAGCGTGTGCGCGACGCGTTCGCGCCAGACGACCATTGCAGCCTTTTCGCGACTCGCCAGGGCCGTCGCTATGCGTAGTCGACGTTGGTACCACTCAAGTATGTCTTTGCTTACTATTTACATACATTTTTTTTGTCTTTTTGGGTGCCAATCATTACAAAAGATTATAAAAATACGAGTTATATTCACATTTCATTGTGGAAATGCTTAATAAAGAAAATTGAATACAAAAACTTACCTATTTCTGATGTAAACAAATTAAAAATGTTTCCGCCTTGCTTGACGTTTGTTCCTGGTATCCCGATTTTCAATAATAAGTGTCCAGCAGTAATCAGCAAGCATCCGCACATAAGTCTTTTCCTTTGTAACGTTTTTCCATTGTTGAAATATCTTGATGAAAGATTAATGCTGGAATTGTATTCCTTGTTTTGATTTTAAAATAATTTCGTCATGAATACAACAAAAACAGTCCGGCTGATTTATACACTTCCGCGAGATTTTATCGATTCAATATAGAGCGATCTATGTCTTAATTATGTACTTCGATCAATAAAATCGATAAAAATAGTCCCATTTACATAGTGTTTGGACTTATTTTAATTGAAAGAATCTTGAATGTCCATTGGTATTACAATTATAAAGATGAGGCAACAATTACTGAAAATAAAATTTTCCAGTCACCGTATTGCTGCGGTCAATTTTCTTTATTAAGCATTTCCACAATGAAGTGTGAATATAACTCGTATTTTTATAATCTTTTGTAATGATTGGCAGTCAAAAAGACAAAAAAAAAATGTATTTAATTAAGCATAGTAAGCAAAGACATACTTGAGTGGTACCAACGTCGACTACGCATAGCGACGGCCCTGGCGAGTCGCGAAAAGGCTGCAATGGCCGTCTGGCGCGAACGCGTCGCGCACACGCTGTCAGTTAACATTTTCTGATCCTTCTCGTACATTAAGGGAACCAAATACTTTTCGTGAATGGTTTCTTTACCAGAAATGTCTGTAGAATGCATTCCTGTATAGTAAATTCCTGCTAGATAAAGGATTTTTCACATAGATACAAAAATAGAGCGTACAAAGTACCCGCGTCGGCACATTTTCAAACTTTAACAACCATTTACAACTATTAGGAAGTACATAAAAATATAATTGACTATATGAATATGTAGAGGAGAGCCCCCTCTATCTCTTGACTCAAATTTGGACTTTCTCGCGTGTTTAGTTTTTGCGTAACACGTCGTTTCGTATCAAAATCGGGCATTTTTACAAAAACCAAAATTTTTCGAATACGTTGCATGATGGAGCAATTCTACTTTCAGATTCGGTTTTAGGATGACAAAGTGTATAAGAATCACCCAACAGGTATTGCAAAATTTTTTTGGTGTTGGACAGTGTAATTGATGCATGAATAGTTCATCTAAGTCACTAACAATTTTATTGCACTGCAAATGATATGAACTCTTGTGTGAGTTTTCTCAACAGCAACTGATCTCTAAACTCCTTACTATTATCTTGCGCCCCACGTTATTCGTTTTAAATCTTACAAGTATTTTCATAGCTATTAAAAATTCCCAATCACAAATTTTCAGGGCTATCTGTATGGGGCTAGGAAGAATTATTTCTATACTTTTTAGTCCGTCTTCAAAACGTGGTGTCTTAAAAATTTTATTATTTAAATTTGTATTATTTCTGTTCTAGCCATGAATCATCGGAACTACAGTCGATGTACAAAATATTCGTACAATCCTTAAAAACAAATCATTTGTTTAGAATTTTTTAGAGTTGTTAGAAGTATTAATTTACTACGTAATGCATAAACATTTTTTTAAAAAGTTGCTACTGATCTTAATTGCGAAGAAAAAAGTAGAAGTCACGATTTTTAAGTTTTTTAACTGTGTCTGTAATGAAAATTTAATAGGTACCTTTTGTAGATATAACTGATTCATATACATGCACCAAGTTTCGTAGAAATCGATCGAGATTGCTAGGAAATATAATTGATTACAAAATAGAAAAAATTGTAAGAAACTGTGATATAAACCCCAAATTCAAAAACGTTTACATCTTGCAATACATACTTGCGATTACAATGAAACTTTGTGTATGCATGTAACTTACTTACATCTACAAAAGGGACCTTTTGAACTTTCATTACAGAGACAGACAAAAAACTCCAAAATCGCAATAGCAACATTTTTAAAAACTATTTATGCATTACTTAGTGAATTAATACTGCTGTTTGGGATTGGCTGCGCATGACGACAGATCTCGCACGCGAGATCCACCGCGCCGCCCCACTATTGACGGGTGCTCGTGTCGCCGCGAGATCGACGGTCGATCGACGGCGAGTCGTGCCATAGGCTGTCGCCGCCGGATCGATTATCGACGCGATAATAGACATTCTATTGGCCCGGGTTCAAATTCGGCAAGTCATCGTTCCGGCGGTGATAGGAAACCGCTCGCGGCTCGCCAAAGATCAGATCGTTAGTTCATCTCTAAACGTTAACATCGCGAAATAGTTCCTCTCGTAAAATCGTTAGTAAGTAGCTAAGACGTCGCGCGTCGTGGGACCGGTCTAGCTACAGCGATTCGGTATCTGGATTCTCAGCCGCTCAGCTGACAATAATTCTACAATTCTCTCGGTTTCATACATTTATTATAACCTGAAGTCTAACCTGTGGGCTTCACATTGTACATATTCTTTTGTAAAATTACTCAGTGTAAGTGACGACCGTTCTACGGTAGAATAAAGTGCTCGTCCCGCACAGCAGAGTTTATTCTCCGTCCCAATCCGTAACACTGCTAACAAGTCCAAAAAATTCAAGCCGTTCGGTCCAATTCTAAAAAAGTTTTTAAAGAGTGTACGTATATTTTGTACATCGACTGTTGTTCCGATGATTCGTGGCTAAAACACAAACAGCACAAAAATTAACAAAATACGAAAAAATTTGGATGTGCATGAAAATATAAAAAGTAGAACTTCACTCCCCTGAATACATTGCCAGCTGATTCTTATTCTCCGTGTCGCCCTTCATAGTCTCGACGATCAAATAGCTCGCAGGATTCGTGGCTGTAACAGATCTAAAAGGGCAACAATTAAATGTGAAAATATAAAAGGTAGTGCAACCCTCGCATCAATAGATTTCCACATCACCCATGAGGTACTATTGCCGATGCGTTTTTTTTTTGTCAGTGGTATCCCCTGTTGGCCTATTCTACTGTGTCGCACATTGCGAAAGTTCTGCACACTTATTTGCAAGTGTGCAGCTCAATGTCGGTCATTTACAACTTTATTATGATATTTTGATATTTTTTTTTAATTACTGATGGAATCAGCGATTCTGCACATTTATTTGCAAGTGTGCAGCTCGACATCGGTCAGTTGCAACTGTATGATGATATTTTAATCTGGATTATGTTATTATAATATAATTAAAAACAATTATATAATTAACAATTATAATGTTCATGTTTCCGTGTATTTTATATTTGCCTTTAAGATAACTCTTTTCTCAAAGAGTTTCGCCGATGTCCTACTTCTTTTTGGACAATTTGTCATCGTCGCATATGAAAATAATCTTTCCACGGGTGCGGAAGAAGGAACGGGAGTATTATATTTGAAGATGATTTTCTTTACATGTACATACTTATCTAAAATTTTCATATCTCTGCGTAAATCTTCGAAGAATTGCAGCAACTGAAACAAAAATAAAAAATAAAAAATTAGAGTTTCACATTATCCATCGGTATCTTTATGCCTTCAAACCAGAGTTGGCCATTATTTAGATCAAAAATTATATAAATAACGATTTGAATAAAGGGTACTTTATCTTTATTCGTTATTCAAAGGTTCGAATAAAAGATGATAAAATTATTCGAAGTTCGAATAAATCTGCTTCGAATAAAGAAATTATCTTTATTCATCGAATAAGTTCTTGTCGAATAAAATTATTTATTCGATACTTGTCGAATAAAGATACTTTTTTATTCGAACCTTCGAATAACGAATAAAAACTTTTGAATTTTTTATTCGTAATTTGAAATTTTTATTTAAATAATTATTTTGCTCAACTCTGCTTGAAACCATTAATATATTAAGGTGTAGCAAATTAACCAACCTCTAAAGCAGCTTTCACATTATAATCCATGTCTTCTTGTCCTGCGTCAGTGCTGTCCCCAAAATCAAAAAAATCATCCGGCGATTCTGATGAATTTACATCTGCTGCAATTTGTACATTTTCGTTCCGCATTTCTTCTATGATTGCATTCTTCGCTAACTTTGTTATCCATTCTGCTTGTGTACGGTCTACACATGAACACCACCGATTCTTGAAGTTGGGGTGACTCATCGCGGCTATTGCTGCATGTTCAGATTCTTTCGACGAAAACGTGAATATATGGTTAAATCGTTTTTCCACACTCCTTAGTAGTGACGCACTAATTACCTTGCCAAATCTCCATTCGTTGGAATCTAAGGTGCGTAGTTTCCTTCGCAAGGAGAATAAGCAAGGCACAAGCGTTCCATAGAATATATTTGTATCACCTTGCAATATGTCAATTGCTTGTGCAATAGCTGCAGTGCATTTCAAATGCTCTTCGATGTATACCATATCAGTTTCTGTTAATATTTTTTTTATCCCTAAAGCTTTGCCAATTTCGACCATTTTTGGCTTTAACTCTACAATCTGTTGTAGAGCATCGTACAGGGAGTTCCATCGGGTGTCCCCCGGCCTTTTCAGCATGTGGCCCGTTACATTCTTAAATATTTCTGACGACTTCGGTCGATTGCAACTTTTCCATAAGAGATTGCACTTTTGCATGATCTCTCTGTGCAATAGTGCCACTTGTTCGGTACTTTTTATTGTTTGCGCCAGGTCGCTTGTGACGCACAAGTGCAACGTATGCACAGCACACCGAATGTGCCGAGGTAGTACATTTTCAAGAATTACTTCTTGTTCTTCTTCTACCTCTTCTTCTACTTCTTCTTCTTCTACCTCATCTTCTTCTTCATCTTCCATTTATATTTCTGTGTCTTCTTCTTCTTCTTCGGCTTCGCCGTGAAGAAGAGTATCATTGTCGTCTGACACAATACAATTTAGTTGTATACCAAATGTGGCAAAGGCTTTAACAAAATTGCTGGCGTTGTCGGTGACAGTAGCGACAATTTTTTCTGCGTCCAGATTATACTCGCAATGTATATCATGCAGCAAGCTTTTCAATCTATCATAGGAATGAATCCCGCAGAATTGCCGACAGCCTGAAGCTGCAGATCTTCTCTCATAGCTTTCGGTGATCCAATGGGCAGTTACGCCCAGAAAACTACGGTGTCTGCTACTCCAAATATCTGCAGTTGTGCATATGAATTGTATAGCTGATAGATCTGCTTTTACTCTGTCCGTTGCTAGTACATATAGTCTATCGATGCGGCGACCTGCTGTCCGTCGACTGATATTTTTGACTTTATTAGTCACGTTGAGATTTTCGAATATGCGCCTAAAATGCACATTCTCAACGACTCGGAGGGGAATCATCGCATCGATGACGAGCCGCGCCACGTCCATTTCAAATCTTTCTTGAATCCTTGCAGCATTGGTGTCATTATTTCTCCGTTTGATTCTTGCCACCTCCTCTGTATATTCCATATATTCCTCAGGGTGCTTCCTTTTCAGGTGCGCAACGAAATTGGAGGTGGAAGACCATTGGCCTTTAATTTCGTGCTCAGCGATGCATAAATTGCAGCGTGCAGTCGCGCTGGTTCCACTGCATCTTGCAGGCAATATACGGTAGTATCTTGACTTCAAAATAATAGGAAGTGTAGAAGGTGTCGCTAAGAGTTGTTGCGCCGCTTCTTCTTCACTCGTGAATGAGCTGCCTCCTATATCGAACACACATGTTCCACTTGCAGTCATGATTAATTACCAAGTGTACTAAGTATAGTAATAACACTAGTAATAATACACTATATCACAGAACAATATAGTATCCTAACTATCCTACACTGTACTTACTATCCTAATACAACGTACGATATTACGTAGGTTTACTATTTGTACCGTGAAAACTCTAACAAGCTTTTCGATACTATACGCGCGAATGCTTGCTAGAAACTGATTCGACGTTCTCGACGAAGCGGCTCAACGCAACAAGGAAACAAATGCCAAGCGCGACTCCATGACAAAAGCAAATCGCGACGCGAGAGCAACGTTTGAAAGAAAGAACGTGACGACCAAGGGCAGAGATCCCCATTGCACGTATATCTAAAATCTAAAAACACGTGTACACGTGTAGTAAATGAAATGTATTTTTTAATATTCGTGTATTTTTGTTTCACGGGGCACGTTAAACGATACCGCGTTGATCGGCACGGCGCGATGCGCGACTACGCGTTGGTTGGCGCGACGCGGCGCGCGGCTGCACACAGTGGGCCAACGGACAAAGTGACGAAGTTTCTATAAAAATCAAAGAACTTTTCATAGAAATGCGGTAGAGCGATGATTATGTTTTAAAATAGAGGGATTATGGTACAAACGTTTTTTAACTTTGGAAATCTATGTTAAGCTTTGAATATTTCAACATAATTGTGATTTATCCAATACGATGCACGATTAGATTTTTCTCTGGACATGTTATACATCATTTCCCGTACATTTTATCACGCTGATTTCAAATCCAGGCGCAAAATTTGCCTACTAAATAAAAATAATGAAATACTTGAATGTTTCAAGTTGCTTACAAATCATGAAACACTTCACATCTCGTGATTACTTGACGTATTGCTGTCATTGTCGCTGGCACACTCTGTACGTCGTGTATAGCTGTAATGTTATTTAAATTAGGTATCTATTTTCCATAATTATATTTTCATTTACACAGGAAGTAAGGAAAGTATTTAATCTATTTAATTTACTTCTCAGCAACGAATTTTTTAATTTCTGGTGATACATGATTTTCTTTGTACAAATGTAATATCGATTTTTTTATTAATATTGTGGTGTCGGATGTCCGGCATGGGGATCGTGTCGAAACGTCGAGACGAAAACGACACCCTGTCGAGTGATTTGGGCGCCGTCGAGGACCGATACTCTTCGACTGTTTAGATTAAGATACAGCATTGGACTGTTTAGGTTAAGATACAGCATTGGACTGTTTAGGTTAAGATAGAGCATTAGACTGTTTAGCTTTAAGGAACTGTATGTGTGTGTTTGTGTGTATGTGCGTGTGTGCGTAGAGTGCGAGCTTGACGCGTTTTCTTTTAACGAAGACGACGCAGTCGACAGAAAAGCGCACGTGAGAGAACTTCGGCCTGCGAGTTGCGGTCAGAGTTAAGAGAACAGAGTATTGCGTTGAGTTTTGACCTGCGAGGTGCGGTCAATCGCGTTGTGTACGATTGTTTTGTCTCTTTTCTATTTTCAAATATACTGTATATACTGTTTTATTCATTTTCCCGCACGTAGTCAGTCATATTTTTATCCCACAATATCATTGAAATTTTCGGGTCAGTTAAGTATATGCTCGATTAAAAACGTCTAAAATTCTACTTTTTCCAGTATTTTGTCGTGAATGAAGAATCACAGTTCCAATTACTGATAGCTTACTATTCTGCATATACAAATAAACCGTTGAATGAAGTGTACAGGAAAAATATCATACTGCATTCACGACGAAATAGCCGAAAGAATTGACCCATCCGAAAATTTCAATGATATTAATAAAAAAATCGATATTAAATTTGTACAAAGAAAATCATGTATCACCAAAAATTAAAAAATTCGTTGCTGAGAAATAAGTTAAACAGATTAAATACTTACCTTACTTCCTGTGTAAATGAAAATATAACAAATAAAATATAAATTACATTACAGCCATGCACAGCCCACACAGAGTGTAAGCAACAATGGCAGCGATATGTCAAGTGATTACGAGAAATGAAGTGTTTCATGATTTGTAAGTAACTTGAAACGTTCAAATATTTCATTATTTTTATTTTGATTGTGTTCTATATATAGGGATACAAAATACCTTCATAGTTGGGCAAAATATTGATCTAAATAAAAATTTCGAAAAACGAATAAAAGATAAAAATATTTTCATTCGTTGTTCGAAGGTAACAATAAACAAAGTATCTTTATTCGACGATTATCGAATAAATGATTTTATTCGACGAGAATCTATCCGACGAATAAAGATAATGTTTCTTATTCGAAGCGGATTATTCGAACATCGAATAATTTTATCATCTTCTATCTGCATCATTTATTCAATGTTTGAGATTGGCTGAATGTGTCGGCAGCGCTCCCGCGCCGACGCGGATCGGCGCCCCGCAATTGGCTGGATCGCGGAGAGAAGCGAGATCAAGAATCGATTGCTAGCTCGCTCTCTAACTGGCCCGCGCCGACGAGACGGGTTACGATCGATTATCATCGTTTCGCCGGCTCGCTCGCTCGTCCAGTTCGTTTTCTAACGCTCTAACCAGAGAGGAATGAGAGTGCTCACGCCCGGGGTTTCGGCGTTCCCACTTTCGTGACATCGCCGCTTTAGCATGGCACAGAACCGGTCAGTCTTTCCTGGAACAGAACCGGTCAGTCTTTTAGCATGGCACAGAACCGGTCAGTCTTTTAGCATAAAACTGAACGCACATTATTTTTTTAACCAGGATTAGAACGTACAGCTTAATTGTTTTATATGAAATATGTAACTAACATGTAAATCTTGTGTACAAAATCTCTAATATTAATTGTAATGATACGTATTTTATTTTTTTTCCAAGTTTGTAGTTGCAAACTTTAGTTGTAAAAAATGGAAAATCCGGAAAAATTCGAACAAATAAAGATCTCATATCGAAGTTTAAAAGCGACCAACCTGAATATTAATTTAATAATGAGCTATTGTCATCAACACTATCTTAAATTTTTTCATATATTTAGCTACTGTTATTATTAATTTAAAAAATTTTTCTTTCATGAATAAATATTTTTCCACCTCAGTACCATAAGATTTTTACTAGATGACTTTAAAAACACATTAGAACTATTTTTAAATAATTTTACTCGAAAACATTCTAGTTTACTCTTTATTTCACCGTTCTACTAATTTTTTATGGGCTGCATTGCAGCTCTGTTTAACACTCCTTTACAACTCAATACCATGGTACCATCCATATTCAAGGAAGAACAATTTTTTACGACGACCGTTGAAAAAACAAAAGTGTTTCCTTCATTTCAGTCCTTTAGTGCGTTGGTGACGTAGCGCCCAGCACACCTACCTGTGTTCTGTGTAACATCTGGAGTTTTATGGTACGCTAACAATTGCTATTGACTCGCAAGCCAGACCGTACAAGCGAATGCATCCACAACTTCCAGAGACCTGCCTCCAAAACTAATTAAAGGAAGGCTAGACATGCAGTGTGTACTATACTCCTCAAAAGAGGCGGATTCCAGTCGCTCGTGTTATAAACCTCATTCGATACTTCATCGAAAGGGTGATCTTACATATTTCTGTAACAGTTCCAAGTGCATGCACTTTGTTCATGATACCCTCTTTGTAATTATTAAATTCAATTAAATATTAAGTAAATCTTTCACGGTGCTAACGGCCCTCGCAGAGATGGGCATTATTTGGGATAAAAAATTATTTAAATGAAAATTTGAATAAAAGATACTTTATCTTTATTTGTTATTTGAAGGTTCGAATAAAAAAAAGCATCTTTATTGGACGAGTATCGGATAAATAATTTTATTCGTCGAGAATTTATCCGACGAATAAAGATAATTTTTTCTATTCGAAGCGGATTTATTCGAACTTCGAATAATTTTTTCATCTTTTATCTGTATCTTTTATTCGAAGGCTTCCAATAAATCTTCGAATAACTTTTGCCGAGCGCCGAGCTTCAAAGACCCAGCAACGACGGACGACATACAATGTAAGCGAATGGAGAATCGCGCACGTATGAAAGTTTAAACTTTTAGATTTTTCAATATATCCTCATGAAATTGTGACGAGCGAATGGAGGGGATTTTCCTGATGAAAATGAGGTCAAATTCGAGTGTAATCGAACAAGTTTCACTGATACCTAATTTTACGATAAAAAATACAATCTCATTAAAGACAGTCCAAATGATGTCGTGTTTGGACTCATTTCGATCGGAACAAGCTCTACAACTCATTCGTCTTAACAATATTGTTCTGATTAAAAACATACAAGCATAAATTGCCAGTAATGCTCGATTCCCCATCTGCTTACATTGTAGGCTGTTGGTCGGTCGCTGGTCTTTGAAGTTCCGAGCTCGCAGAGTCGCGAGATATCGGTGTGAAACAACTACCAATCCAATTGCAAAACTTCATTGTTTTTCATGATATTTTTATGGGACTTGTGCCAACTAATTCGTGGCATTCTTCTGATTAAAATGACACTAAACACGGTACAAATTGGACTGTATTTAGCATTTTTATCCGTAGATTTATTCGAAGGCTTCGATAATTTTTGCTATAACTTTTGCCAGCTCGACGAATAAACGGCGACGACGGCCGACGAGGACCGACGAGCGCCGAATGTCTAAGACCCAGCGACTGCCAAACGGCACACAATGTAAGCGGATGGAGAATCGTGCATTATTGGCAATTTATGCTTGTATGTTTTTAATCAGAACAATATTGTTAAGACGAACGAGTTGTAGAGCTTGTTCCGATCGAAATGAGTCCAAACACGACATCATTTGGACTGTGTTTAATGAGATTGTAATTCTTATCGTAACATTACATATCAGTGAAACTTGTTCGATTACACTCGAATTTGACCTCATTTTCATCAGGAAAATCCCCTCCATTCGCTCGTCACAATTTTATGAGGATATGTTAAAAAATCTAAGAGTTTAAACTTTCATTCGTGCGCGATTCTCCATCCGCTTACATTGTATGTCGTCTGTCTTCGCTGAGTCTTTGATGCTCGGCGCTCGGCAAAAGTTATTCGAAGATTTATTGGAAGCCTTCGAATAAAAGATATAGATAAAAGATGAAAAAATTATTCGAAGTTCGAATAAATCCGCTTCGAATAAAAAAAATTATCTTTATTCGTCGGATAAATTCTCGTCGAATAAAATTATTTATCTGATACTCGTCGAATAAAGATACTTTTTTTATTCGAACCTTTGAATAACGAATAAAGATAAAGTATCTTTTATTCGAATCGTTATTTAAATAATTTTTTATCTAAATAATGCCCAACTCTGGTCACAGGTGCCTTTTGGAAGGACAGCCCACCTGTTATCTAAACATTCTTTTAAAGTCCTTTTTTTACAGTCGCAGAGGAAGAAACGCTCTGTATTTTGGATTTCAAGTAATTGTAGACACTTGTATGATTCTGTTATATATACTACTTTGATAAAATTAGAAAATAAAAATTATGTGGCGTGTGTAATGTCGTACAAAGCAGTTTCAGATGAATGATAATGTGTTCAGGAACTGTTACAGAAATATGTAAGATCACCCTGTCGATGAAGTATCGAATGCGGTTTATGACACGAGCGACTGGAATCCACCTCTTTTGAGGAGTTTAGTACACACTGCATGTCTAGCCTTCCTTTAATTAGTTTTGGAGGCAGGTCTCTGGAAGTTGTGGATGCATTCGTTTGTATGGTCTGGCTTGCGACTCAATAGGGATTGTTAGCGTACCATAAAACTCCAGATGTGACACAGAACACAGGTAGGTGTGCTGGGCGCTACGTCACCAACGCACTAAAGGACTGAAATGAAGGAAACACTTTTATTTTTTCAATGATCGTCGCAAAAAATTGTTCTTCCTTGAATATGGATGGTACCATGGTATTGGGTTGTAAAGGGGTGTTAAACAGAGCTGCAATGCAGCCCATAAAAAATTAGTAGAACGGTGAAATAAAGAGTAAACTAGAATGTTTTCGAGTAAAATTATTTAAAAATAGTTCTAATGTGTTTTTAAAGTCATCTAGTAAAAATCTTATGGTGCTGAGGTGGAAAAAATATTTATTCATGAAAGAAATTTTTTTTTAATTAATAATAACAGTAGCTATATATATGAAAAAATTTAAGATAGTGTTGATGACAATAGCTCATTATTAAATTAATATTCAGTTTGGTCGCTTTTAAACTTCGATGTGAGATCTGTATTTGTTCGAATTTTTCCGGATTTTCCATTTTTTACAACTAAAGTTTGCAACTACAAACTTGGAAAAAAAATAAAATACGTATCATTACAATTAATATTATTCTTAATTTATATTAATTAGAGATTTTGTACACAAGATTTACATGTTAGTTACATATTTCATGTACAACAATTAAGCTGTACGTTCTAATCCTGGTTAAAAAAATAATGTGCGTTCAGTTTTATGCTAAAAGACTGACCGGTTCTGTCCCAGGAAAGACTGACCGGTTCTGTGCCATGCTAAAAGACTGACCGGTTCTGTTCCAGGAAAGACTGACCGGTTCTGTGCCATGCTAAGGCTGAGCAGATGTCAGCACTATATCGGGAACGCCGAAAACCCGGGCGTGAGCACTCTCATTCCTCTCTGCTCTAACTACACTCTGCACCACGAGAGAACCGTACCGTTTCGCGCAGCTCGACTGGCCGCGGAAGGCGCTGCGAACCTCACAACTCCCACTCCACCATCCACTCCCCACTGTGACTTTCATATACGCGGTGTGCCTATTCCTACCTATTCCTATTCGCACTATTCCTACCGACACTTCATGTATACCTATTCCTACCGCGACCGGTCAAATGACCGGTCTTTAGCACAACTTATATTTTTTAATATAGAATGAAGATAATAGCCAATTTGACAGTATAAAAATATAGTTTCTTTTATTTAGGAGTATATAATGTATATTTTATTCGTTTTCACCGCATAATATTTCGTTTACTATACCCTGTTTGGCCTGATGTTCCCCTAAAAATATTATGAATAGGTGCTCTTCCAGGATTAGACCCTTCTTTTACTTCTTGCCAAACAGTTCCGTCTACAGCAGTTTCGAAGACGTCTAGGCATCTCCTTCGGCTATGATTTTATTTATTTTACAGTCATAGTAGATAAGACGGTGTAAGAAAATCCGAGGTTCTGGACCGCTTCGGATACCAATCAGGCAAATAAACACCGCGAGGCCGATAGGCGAGCGAGAACTGTAAACACTTTGAAGGGCCGTAAAGCAGTCCCTGGAAGGCACTTTTCGGCTAAAATCATGCCACAACTGCATTATGTTTCGTTTGTAACGACTTTATAGTTTCGGAATTGAGTCTTTGAAAGAATACTATTACAAAAAGATATAAATCGTTCTACCGGTCAAATGACCGGTCGTGGTAGGTAAGACAGACTACAAATTTTTCTTAGAAAATAAACAATAAAAAAAGAATTGAATATTGAAAAATGTATTATACACATATTTTAGGAAAAGTCGTGAAGTTTAAAGGCGATTCAATTACGTTGTATATAGGAAATTCTAATCGAAATTTTAAAAACGATCATTTGACCGGTTGCGGTAGGAATAGTGTTAATGAAACGGATTAGCATGGAAGTATAGGGTATAGGAAATCGTGACCATTTGCATATATAATGAAATATCTAATTAAATATTTGAAATTTTATTTAATTGCAAACATAATAAATAATCTGTACATTATGTACACACATTATTATTAACATTCACATATGTTTACTATTTACAAAAGACTAGACTATTTACAAAAAAACACAACTATTTACAGACTAGACTACACTATTTATAAAAAAACACAACTATTTACAGACTAGACTACACTATTTACAAAAAAACACAACTATTTACAGACTAGACTACACTATTTACAAAAAAACACAACTATTTACGTACTAGACTAGACTATTTACAGAAAACTATATACAACAAGAAACTTATATTTGACTCACACCGATGTCCGAGTCATCAGACGAATTCGACCACTCGGGGCTTCCCTCTAACACTGAATCAGTAACATGATCAAGTTCGTAGAGCCTCCTTTCCTCCTTCAGCGTGTGGGAGATGAAATTTCGCCAATTTTGGGGGGACACATTTTCTACGCCTGCATCTACAAATTGGCGGACATCTGCCAATTTGTAAGATGTATTTCGCGCCCTTATGAAATCTTTCATTTGTGCCCATGCCAACTCTATTGGATTTAATTCGCAGTGGTAAGGGGGAAGGCGTAGGACGGTACGTCCATTCTCATTTGCAAATGCATCAACAATATAATTGTTGCTCGGTTCTTTGTGCTTTTGCACAAGGTCCATTAAGCGAAGCTTGATGTACCGTGGATCCACCGTTTCCCCCTTACCCTCCAGCTACGCGATGATATCGTTCCTTTTCCAGCTCAATGTAGGATATTTCTCCTTCTTGACGCTGTGATAAGGGGCGTTATCCATCACGATGACTGCTCCATGTGGCAGCATGGGCACAATTTTTTGGAACCATGTAAAAAATGTGTCCCCATTCATCTCCTCGTGGTAATCGCCCGTTTTTTTTTCGCCTCGAAGCAAAGGAGGGCCCCTGGTACAAACCCGTCTGCTGACCCGATGTGCGTAATTATAAGCCTCTTCCCTTTTCCCGAGGGAGCAGGTATACCCGTCGATCCCCAAAAATGGGGGGAAAATTCGGTCAGGCAACTGAGAAAGGGGAGAAAACGAGACTGAGTGAGCCTCGTATACGGAATAGGGAGCCATACGCAGTATATACTACCGACCGCCTTTCTCGGTGAGAAATGTCCCCGGATGAAATAAAATGAAATAAGTTAGTAATAAGTTAGTAATAAGTGATTAAATATAAGGCGTAAGGAATTAAAAGCGTAAGAAGTACAGGAAATAGAATAGAAAACTCAAAATAGTGTCAAAATAGGAGCCCCGATAAGTTACTAAAAAATGGAAAGCAATAAATAAGAAGAAAAAAGAAAAAACTCTAGGGGGAATAAATAGGAGAGAGTCAAAGGAGCTAAGGGCCCGAATTTTGTAAGGTAAAAATTTTTTCAAGAAAAATTTATAGCGAAAGGAGCACGAAAAAACAGCTCCCAAGGCCGTGGTAGGGACGGAGGACCGTTCCGTCCAATGAAATTGCATAGTCGAGTTAAGGACCTAGGGACTAAGATATCCCGAGAATTGAATTTTCAAAATTCTGAAAAATCAAAAATTTTTTATATTAATAAAATAGGGGGAAAGTGGAAAAGTAAAGAAAAGTTAGAGGGGAAAAGATGGAAAAGGGGCTAAGGAAACAGGGGTTAGAAGTTCATAAAAAGGAAAGGTAAACGAAAAAAGTTAGAACAAAAGGAGCACGGAAAACGGACTCCCAGGGACGCGGGAGGTCCGACGGAACTCCACGACCGGTATAGAGCATAAATGCGAGTAGCGGACCCGGGGATCGAGATGATTCGAAAATTAAAAACAAGAAATTGTATAAAAAAATAATGACAATAGTAATGGATAAAATAATTCGTAGAAGTCTTAAAGAATTGTACCGATGCTGGATGATAGAAAAGTCGGAAATCAGTAAGAGAATCAGTAAGAGAAAGAAAAAGAACATGTTGCGAGAGCAACAAGAAATCCTACGAACCCCACCGTTCTTCCGTTCCCTACAGGCGATATACCTGGAAAGGATATTCAAAATGTAAAAGGCGCATGCGGAGCGGCTGCGAACTGACCGTTTATATTTTTTTTATGACTACTGCAATCCGACAATTCCGATTCCCTAAAACGACCGAACCCAGACCTGTCCCAATAAATCATACCACTGACGACCGAAGACATTTCCCACTCCTCAACCTAAGATCCGTAAAACACACTCACGTCCAATTGCAAAAGGGCAACAGTTCCCCTACCTAACCCATCCTCCACCAATCACCAAAAAACCGAGGTGACGACGGACGCACACGACGAGACAGTCAGACAGAAACCAAAAAATCAAAACGAAAAGGGGACAGGCGAACTCCCACATCTATAACGCGAATAAATATATTTGTCAAAACGCGAACCACGAGAAGTATTTTCCTTCCCCATCTTTAAAGGTGCTCAATATCAATTCAAATATTGAGAAGAAGGCAACGACCAACTATTCGAGGCCTTCGTATACATAATTTGGTCCTTCGAGCCGGATCACTGTTGGAAAACTGCTGATCCACAACATCGCATCAGTGCCAAGGAGGATTGCAAAGTCGCTAGTGACGTGAACGCTACCTTTGCATCACCAAGGGACAACATCACAATCGGCTGTACAGAAGTACAGCATCAACAAAGCAGCGAGAGGATTCAGTGACGCCTGAAGCATCACATCCGACGACTGCAGTCATCAGGATCATCGCCGCCGAAGAAGCGCAGCGGGATCCTCAACACTCCATCGAAACATCAGCCGCATCCAATCACGGAAGCAGCAACAACGACAACATTCGAAAGAAGACATCACCTGTGGAAGCAACCACATCAGACAAACGCGTAACGAGAACATCGATAATCGTAAGTCACTAATAAAAGTATCGCCTGTCCTATCTAATATCTCGATCCGCCGTCATACCTCGACTCTGATTAGCATGGCGACCTCTAAGGAATTAAGCGAATCCGACCTCGTTAGAAAACGCGCTACGATGAAATCAAAGATAACCACGTTTCGTAAATTCATAGCGGAATGTAATCGATCGGATAGTACCACGATCAATCAGTTACGGACGCGAATCACAAAAATACAAGAGGACTTTAAAACGTTCGATTCGATTCAAGAAGCATTAGAATTGTTGGCGGGACCGGAAATATTTAAGACGCGATTAGAAAAACGTGCACAGTTCGAACACAATTATTTCGAAGTAATCGCAGAAGCACAGACTATCGTCGATAACGCAACGAAGCAAATCGAAAAATCGGTAGCAAGGAGCACAGGGTCCCCAGTAGATGACGTAAAATTGCCTACATTACATTTACCTAAGTTCTCCGGATCGTACGAAACATGGCCAGGTTTTTGCGACACCTTTAAGTCAGCGGTACACGAAAACCCTCGATTTCGAGACGCGCAAAAATTAATGTATCTGCGCTCATGCCTGACAGGTAAAGCAGCAGAAAAGGTAGAATCATTAGAGACCACCGCAGCCAATTACAAGGTAGCGTGGGACATTTTAGAAAAGAGTTACAATAATCCCACCGCGATCGTAAACAGTAGAGTAAAGTCGTTTTTTGAATTACCTCTTGTTAATAGAGCACAACCAAATTCCTTACGCGAGCTGTTAGATAAGGCCAATAAACATTATCGCGCGCTAGAGGCCTTAGACAAGCCGTTCTTAGAGGCCTTTCCGATATATGCCATTACCTCAAAATTAGACGAGCAAACTCGTCTAAAATGGAAAGAACGTACACAGGGGAAGACATCTCCGACCGTTAATGAGCTCTTAGAGTTTCTCCATAACCACTGCCAATTGCTAGAAGAGACGCAACCAGAAACAGGTAGAAAACCGTATCAATCCGTACAACGCGCACCACACAATCCGTACAATCATTCGAAATCGTCACTCGCGTATCCAAGCAGCGTAGCATTTAATTGTATCTGCAATATATGCAAGGGAAGTCATTATACGCAATATTGCCCAAAGCTCGTAAGCATGAATGTGGACCAACGAATCGAATTAATACGGAAGTCGGGACTCTGCCATAACTGTCTTCGGTCGAATCACGCAACCAAAAACTGTAAGGCAACCGCATGCAAAAAATGCAAGGGTAAGCACCACACGATGTTACACATAGACAATCAAGAATCGAACCAACTATCGCTATCTCCAACTACCACGCTCAGTACGATAAATTCACCATCGGAGGTACTTTTGTCGACCGCATTGATTCACATTGCAGACGAGAAAGGCACACTCCATACATGTCGCATCTTACTAGATTCAGGATCACAATCGCATTTCCTTACGGATAATATAGTCACCAAACTCGGTCTCCGACGCGATGCAATAAACATTCCAGTAACCGGCATCAATCAAATCACGTCAACAATCAACACGTCGGTTAGCACTACGATACAATCGCGCATGAGTCTGTTTTCTGCAAAATTAAACTTCTTGGTAGTTCCCCGGATCAGCGGTTCCATCCCCAATCAAGCGATACGCGCCGCGGAACTAAAAATACCTGCGAACATACGACTAGCAGATCCCAACTTTCATAAACCTTCGCGAATTGATGGCTTAATCGGAGCTGAACTATTTTATAAATTGCTCGCAATCGGTCAAATCGCTCTCAGTAATACGTCTGTTATCTTGCAAAAAACCAAATTGGGCTGGGTAGTATCGGGCAACCTACCGACATCAAATAAATCAAACCCTCAGGTTTGTAATTTAGCCTTAGAGTCGCTTCACAAACAAATCGCGAAATTTTGGGAAGTAGAAAACGGTCCTCAACGATTACTCCGATCTGAGGAAGAGTCAGAATGCGAAAAACGATATATAGAAACAACTACCCGTAATAAAGAAACGGGCAGATATACCGTTGGACTTCCCTTCAAAACGGGTACCATGAATCTCGGCAATTCGTACAACGTAGCCTTGAAACGGTTTTACAGCTTAGAACGGCCACTTAGCCGGAACCCTCAATTAAAATCGCTATACACAGAATTTTTAAGGGAATACGAAGAGTTAGGGCACATGACCGTAGCCCAGGTCTGCGCACCAGATGACGGTTACTACCTACCGCACCACGGGGTAATAAAAGGCAATAGTCTAACGACAAAACTCAGGGTTGTATTCGACGCCTCCTGCAAAACCTCGACAGGTATATCGCTGAATCAGACACTTATGACTGGTCCCACTATCCAAGGGGATTTATTTTCCCTGTTGATTCGGTTTCGGTCACACGTTTATGTACTTACTGCAGACATCGCAAAAATGTATCGGCAAATAGAAATAGACCCAGACGATTGCAAATATCAAAAAATCTTGTGGCGAGAAACTTCTGATCAGCACATAAAAACGTACCGTTTAAAAACAGTAACGTACGGAACATCGTGCGCCCGATTCTTGGCCATCCGAACGTTGCATCAATTAGCAAAGGACGAAGCCGCCAATCACCCACTAGCGTCAGACATACTTCGTACAGACTTTTACGTGGACGACTTACTAACAGGCGCGAAAACATACGAGGACGCGATCAAGATCCGAGAAGAAATCACAACTCTCTGTTATAAAGGAGGATTTCAACTCAGACAATGGGCATCCAATGTCCCTGAGTTAATTGACGGTCAGCAAGACAAATGTGAGGATGCTCATCTAAATTTAGATCTCGACAATACAGTAAACGCTCTAGGTATACAGTGGAATGCACGAGAAGACTTAATAAATTACGCGAACAAAGAATTCACATTAACAAGACGCATTACAAAGCGCTCTATATTATCACAAGTAGCACAGTTATTCGACCCCCTAGGACTGCTAGCGCCGATCATAATTCGAGCAAAAATGCTTATGCAAGAGCTATGGGCAATTAAGCTAGATTGGGACGAATCAGTACCCGTAGAAATCTATACAAGGTGGATTAATTATTGCCTGGACTTAACACACGTCAAAAGGGTCAACATAACGCGTAAAGTAGTAATCGGTAATTACGCCT
Organism: Halictus rubicundus; assembly: GCF_050948215.1. Classification (NCBI taxonomy): domain Eukaryota; kingdom Metazoa; phylum Arthropoda; class Insecta; order Hymenoptera; family Halictidae; genus Halictus; species Halictus rubicundus. The sequence continues at coordinate 238,968 of NW_027488662.1, read as the reverse complement.
CACTACAACTCCACGGATTCTGTGATGCTAGTGAGCGAGCATACGGAGCATGTATCTACATAAGATCGCAGAACGATCAGGAGATACAAACGCAATTATTATGTGCCAAATCACGGGTTGCACCTCTAAAAACATTAACGCTACCACGACTCGAGCTGTGTGCAGCACATCTACTAGCAAATTTATTTAATAACGTCTTGAGCCGTTTACATCATTTACAATTTAAAGAAATTAAATTTTGGACAGATTCAACAATAGTGCTAAATTGGATAAGTTCGTCACCTCATGCTTTAAAGACCTTTGTTTCCCATCGAGTAGCGGAAATTCAAACAATCACAAATAAATACGAATGGCGACATGTTCCGTCAGGCGACAACCCAGCGGACGTCGTATCTCGAGGCTTAACGACCATAGAATACCTAGAAAACAGATTATGGCAATTCGGACCGGTGTGGTTGTCGGCCGAAGGAAATCAATGGCCAATTACAAAATTAACCGCAGTGGAAATTCCAGAACTGCGCCCCCTGAAGGCATTCATCACCCAAAAAACAGAGTACGAAATACTACGTCGATTTTCATCGTTTGTAAAACTAAAACGTGTCATAGCATATTGCTTGCGATTTCGGACTAACAGCTCACGTAAGGAACGGGTTTCGACTGGGCTCACAGCAGATGAGTTAAACAAGGCCGTATTGCGTATAATAAAGCTCACTCAACAGGAAGGATTTAGTAAAGAAATTCACAACATCACTAAACAAAACGATAGCAGTAGCTCATTATCCCCGTTAACTCCATTCATAGATAAGGATGGATTATTGAGAGTGGGAGGTCGGCTGGCGCATTCCAAACTAACATATTCGGAGAAACATCCGTTGTTACAAACGTCACAAACTTAATTATAAAGCACCATCACTTGCAAAACTTTCACAGCGGAACCCAAACGACCCTCCACTCGATTCGACAAAAATACTGGATTCCGGGCGGTAGAAATGCGGTGAAGCATAATATTCATGCTTGCGTTACCTGTCGGCGCGCCAAACCTATCACATTAGATTACCTGATGGGGGATCTCCCGAAGGGTAGAGTCAATTACACACGACCATTCTTACATTCAGGCGTTGACTTTTGCGGGCCAGTATTCATTAAGGAGAAAACGAAACGAAACCGGGGGAAGGAAAAAGTATACCTGGCTATTTTCGTATGCTTTGCCACAAAGGCGGTCCATATAGAAATAGTAACCGATTTAACTACCGAAGCTTGCCTCGCAGCGTTACGTCGATTCTTTGCTCGTAGAGGGAAAAGCGCTCATATTTACTCGGACAACGCAACAAATTTTGTTGGTTCCAAACGAGAATTACACGAATTGTACGCGTTTGTAAGGTCTCAATCGACAAATAGTAACATCGCAAACACTCTAGCCAACGAAAACATACAGTGGCACGTTATTCCACCACGGTCCCCGCACTTCGGAGGACTCTGGGAGGCGGCCGTAAAAATCGTTAAAATTTCACATGACGCGAGTAATAGGTGAAACCCTACTATCGTATGAGGCGCTGCTAACCTATGTCAATCAGATCGAGGCCATTCTTAATTCCCGACCGCTTACACCTCTGTCCTCCGATCCAAACGATCTCTCCGTCCTGACACCTGCACATTTCCTAATAGGCGATACGTTAACAAGTGTACCCGATTACAACTGGACAGAGGTCCCATCTGGTCGATTGTCATCGTGGCAACATGTTCAGAAAATGCGACAACACTTTTGGCGACGTTGGAGTAAAGAGTATCTATACGAACTCACCACACGCAAAAAATGGCATGCTCGTAAACCGGAACAAGTAGACATAGGCAGCATTGTTATCGTACGCGACGACAATTTACCAGCGATGCGATGGACCTTAGCGAGAATAATACAACTTCACCCGGGAGAAGACAATATTGTTAGAGTCGTTACGATACGAACTGCGAACGGTGAATACAAAAGAGCACTGAAATGTCTAGCACCCTTGCCGATTTAAGATATAAGCTATATTTGTATTATATTATAAACAGTCATAAAGCGTTATATATACTAGTCATATAAGATAGTCAACAACCATAGCATAATTATATATTACGTAGATTAAGAAGGAGTACATTAAGTATAACGCGTTGTAAACCGTCGTAGCAACCTTAACAATAATTGAACACAATTGTTTAAGGGGGGCGGCATGTTGCGAGAGCAACAAGAAATCCTACGAACCCCACCGTTCTTCCGTTCCCTCCAGGCGATATACCTGGAAAGGATATTCAAAATGTAAAAGGCGCATGCGGAGCGGCTGCGAACTGACCGTTTATATTTTTTTATGACTACTGCAATCCGACAATTCCGATTCCCTAAAACGACCGAACCCAGACCTGTCCCAATAAATCATACCACTGACGACCGAAGACATTTCCCACTCCTCAACCTAAGATCCGTAAAACACACTCACGTTCAATTGCAAAAGGGCAACAGTTCCCCCACCTAACCCATCCTCCACCAATCACCAAAAAACCGAGGTGACGACGGACGCACACGACGAGACAGTCAGACAGAAACCAAAAAATCAAAACGAAAAGGGGACAGGCGAACTCCCACATCTATAACGCGAATAAATATATTTGTCAAAACGCGAACCACGAGAAGTATTTTCCTTCCCCATCTTTAAAGGTGCTCAATATCAATTCAAATATTGAGAAGAAGGCAACGACCAACTATTCGAGGCCTTCGTATACAGAACACAAAGGTTCCTTCCGGGTGAGGGGGAGCGCAGAGTTATAAATTGATAACAATTGCGGCCATGGAGAAGAATGAAAGGCGATAGGCGGGGCTATTTATCACGGGAAAGGCGACGAGTATCATAAAATCATATTAGGACCTTGAATAAGTTCTCGCTGTTTCTTCAAAAATGGCAATAGCAGTACCCCGTTCGTGGAATTTCGAATGGTAACACACATGCAAGGTAGTAGTGTATCTAACCTTAAATTTCAGTGTATGGTAGTTCACTTTAGTGTAAACAAAGCAATTTTTTCTTAGTTCTGAAAATGTCTACTTTTGTGCCAAATAAAGTGTATTTGCGGGGAATTTTATTGCACTACTTTATTCAAAAGAAGTCTGCAGCTGAAGCACATAGAATTCTTGTTGAGACTTATGGTGACAATGCTTTGTCGGATACGACATGCAGAGACTGGTTTCGACGCTTCAAAAATAATGATTTTGAACTTGAGGATAAAGAACGTTCTGGCGCACCGAAAAAATTTGAAGACGAAAAGTTGGAGGAATTACTCGATCAAGACCGATGTCAGACGCTAGCAGAACTTGGAAAAACATTACAAGTAGATGAGTGAACTGTTTCAGAACGTTTAAAAGTTTTAGGAATGATCCAGAAGCAAGAACATTGGGTACCGTATGAATTGAAGCCGAGAGACTTCGAACGGCGTTTTCTCACGTGTGAACTACTGATTCAACGGCAGAAAAAAAAATGTTTTTTGCACCGCATCGTGACTGGCGATGAAAAGTGGATACACTACGATAATCCAAAGCGTAGAAAATCGTGGGGTAAGCCCGGCCATGCATCAACATAGTCTGCAAAACCAAATATCCATGGTTCGAAGCTTCTTCTCTGTATTTGGTGGGATCAGCAGGGTGTAATTTATTATGAGCTGCTCAAACCGAATGAGACTATCACGGGGGAGCGCTATCGACTTCAATTGATGCGTTTAAGTCGAGCCTTAAAAGAAAAACGGCCGCTATACGATCAGAGACACGTCAAAGTGATTTTGCTACATGACAACGCTCGGCCTCATGTTGCAAAACAAGTGAAAACCTACCTGGAAACGCTTCAATGGGAAGTTCTACCCCACCCGCCGTATTCACCTGACATAGCCCCTTCTGATTTTCACCTATTCCGTTCGATGGCACATGGCCTAGCTGACCAGCGCTTTCATTCTTATGAAGAAGCTAAAAAATGGATCAATTCTTGGATAGCCTCAAAAGACATGTCGTTTTTCCGACGCGGAATTCATATACTGCCAGAAAGATGGGAGAAAGTGGTCGTTAGTGATGGGCAATACTTTGAATGAAATGTTTTTGTTCCTTATAATTTAAATAAAGTTTTTATTTTGTAAAAGAAACAGCGAGAACTTATTCAAGGTCCTAATAAAATCATAAAAATCAAGAGGTAGGCACGAGTCTAAGAGAAAAATCTGATGAAAAGATAGTAAAAAGTTGTAAAGTGCTAAAGATCGAGAATAAACAAATAAAGAGCCTCACCAAAAATGGGGGGTAAATTTTAGTCAAGCAACTGAGAAGTGTGAGAAAACGAGACGAAGTGAGCCGCGTATACGGAGCCGGGAGCTATACGCAGTATATACTACCGACCGCATTTCACGGAGATAAAGGTTCCCGGAGGAAATAAAATGAAATAAGTTAGTAATAAGTTATTAAATATAAGGCGTAAGGAATTAAAAGCGTAAGAAAGCACAGGAATTAGAAAAACTCAAAATAGGGTCAAAATAGGAACTCCAATAAGTTATTAAAAAATGGAAAAGTAATAAATAAGAAAAAACTCTAAGGGGAATAGATAAGAGAGAGTCTAAGGAACAAAGGGCCCGAATTTTGTAAAGTAAAATGTTTTCAGGGAAAAATTTATAACAAAAGGAGCACGAAAAAACAGCTCCCAAGGGCGTAGAAGGGCCGGAGGACCTCCACGAGCAACGAAATTGCATAGTTGAATTAAGGACCTAGGGATCCAGATATTCCGAGAATTGAACTTTCAAAATCCTGAAAAGAGAAAAAATTTTTATATTAATAAAGTAAGGGGAAAATTAGAAAAGTAAAGAAAAGCTAGAGGGGAAAAGATGGAAAAGGGACCAAGGAATAAGGGGTTAGAAGTTCATAAGAAGGAAAGGTGAACGAAAAAAGTTATAAAAAAAGGAGCACGAAAAACTTGCTCCCAGGGACGTGCGAGGACCGACGGACCTTCACGACCGGTATAGAACATAAAATCGAGTAGGGGATCTGGGGAAAGAGATTTTTCGAAAATTAAAATCAAGAAATTGCATAAAAAATAAAATTACAATAATAGTGGATAAAGGAAGCTACAGGAGGCTTAAAGAAATTTGCCGATTCCAGATGATAGAAAAAGGCAGAAATCAATAAGAAAATCAGTAAGAAAAAGAAAAAGAACACAAAGGTTTCTCCCGGGGGGGGGGAAGGGGCAGAGGAAACCCCACGACCGCTGGGAGGAGTCTGTAATAAAAATGCAGGCAAGAGGTAGTAAGGAAAGATGACGGTTCAATTGTCGGAAGACAAGAGATATGAAAAAGGAAAAAATAAAAATAAAAATAGAAACATATAAAAGGTATATTGGTATATATTGTTACGAGACAGGGCTGCGAGCAACGCGAGAGGCCGGCGAGGGGTTGTTACCCCAGGAATATGGTTTCAATTTGTTAGTTAAGTACGCGGACGCACCCAATGCGAGATCGGGGAGCCGCTAGGATAGTTGACGTCGAGGACGCACCTGATGCGAAATCAGGGAACCTCTGGGAGGTTGGAGTCAAACGCAGACGCACCCGATGCGAAACCGAGGAGCTACTAGGAGGATGAAACTTCGTGAACGCACCCAATGCGGAATCGGGGAGTCACTAGGAGAGACACGCGGCGAACCCGATTTAAAGGAAGGTGGATAACTCACAGACGCACCCGATGCGAGACCAGGGAGCTGCTAGGATACGGAAGAACCCAATGCGAAATCAGGGTTCCGCTAGGATGGTATAATTTTCGTGGACGCACCCAATGCGAAACCGGGGAGCCACTAGGTTGGAGAAATCTTCGTTGAATTGAATCTAAGATTAGTAAGCCTCGTAACTTATATATAATTTAATGGATACAATCCGAGCGGTAAGATTGTATCATGTGGGAACGTTCAATTATTAGATTAGGATATCAGGCAATAATTAAAGGTTGTAGATTACGCGAGTTAACAAACAAGACAAATATATTCTGATTTGGGATAGTTACAAGTGTGATTGTTTGTGTCGCGAGTGAATGTAGTAAGTGTACAATTAGAGAAATTGTTACCTAATGATGCACGGTGTTGACGCACTGGCAATGCGGGGTTAGATAGCGATTGTTGAATGCCAAATAGAATATATACCGAACTAACGGAATCTATAAGGTTACGTTTGATTCGAAAGGGACTTTAACCCGATCTCACTAGACTTGACGCGACGTGACTGCACGAGTACTGAACCGCGTCTGAATCTTGACTGAACCGCTTCTCGACTAACCAAAGAGAATGAAAATGCATGGGTTTATATACCCTAAAAATGAGAGGGGAATGTATCTGTTTTATTTTACGGTCGCGGTCCAGCGGTCCAGCGGTGGACGCGGAATGAGAGCACCGGAAAGAAGGATGAAGTTCCGGAGGAGACGAATGGATTTCGCAAGAAACGAAAATGCACGGAACCCACGGTTATTTATTTTAAAAAGACAAAACTCATAGTACACTGACGTACACTGACGCTCGGACAAACACGGAGGAACGGCGAGAACGGAAATCTTGCTCGCGGCGCGACGGATGATCTTGACCGCGGAAGAACGGAAATCTTGCACGCGGGACGAGACGATTCGCGACGCGGATGAAAGAAGATTATTGACCGGGTAGAACAATAATCGTAGAAAACGGTTAACAGTCGTACTTGGACTTTTGAATGTACGTGAAGCTCGAGCTTGAATACGTGCGGAGCGGCCGCGAAAACGTGAGTGAAGCTAGAGTACAGAGAGCGTGAACGAGACGCGTACGAGCCGAAAGCGTATGGTCGAATGTCGATCAGACGAGAAACCGTTGTCTCCGTCGACGCGATCGGTGGATCTTGAAGAAACGGGTGGTTTGAAATTTGGGGAAACAATAGCAGAGAGACGAACGAAGGACGGAGAAGGAGCGACACAAAGAAAGGACGAAAAAGAAGCGATCGCATCGACGAAGACAACATGTACGAGACCAGAACAACAACGGGCTATTTATAGCTTGGTGTCGAACAGAAATCAGATCAAGCCGTTATCGTTCGAATCTCGAACATACCGCCAGCCCTGAAACCTCAGTTTCAGAAGTCTTAAAATTAACGCAGAAACTTAATTTTAACGCAAAACTTAGAACTAACTATATCGATATATGGACATTTTTTTTTTTTTACATTGATGGAGAAGCGCTATCGATGGGAAGCGGACATAATTTTACAATCGGTCGCATCAATTCGGTAGACGAGGTCTTGACGGTGACCACGCGGACATGACCGTCGTCGCCGGGATGGAGTTGCTTGATCCGACCAAGCTCCCACTTGCACGGAGGGAGATTCGAGTTGCGCAGCAAAACTAATTGACCAGTCCGCAGAGGCGGTTGTTCACGACGCCATTTGCTTCGTTGTTGGAGGGTGTTTAGATAATCGCTCGTCCAAATTTTCCAAAAGCGCTCCGTCGTATGCCGGACTAGCTGCCAACGAGCCAGACGATTTTCGGAAATCTCGAGAAGTGAAGGTTGTGGGGGGACCGAGAGAGCAGAGCCAATTAGAAAATGACCGGGGGTTAACACGTCAAAGTCATCGACAGAATCTCGCAAAGGCGCTATGGGTCGCGAATTTAAGCACGCCTCGATGGAGCACAGAAGGGTACTGAATTCTTCAAAGGTAAAGGTGCGAGGTCCGACGACTCGCTTTAAATGGTGTTTAAGACTCTTCACCCCGGCCTCCCACAACCCTCCGAAATGCGGAGCGGAAGGAGGAATAAAGTGCCAGGTGACACCATCGCTAGCGGCTTTGTTTAAGAACTCGGGATTTGTCAGGGACTCCCGAAACGCGCGCGTTAATTCCCGCGAAGCGCCGACGAACGTGGTCCCATTGTCCGAATAAATGGCAGAAGGGATTCCGCGTCGTGCACAAAATCGAACGTAGGCGTTAAGAAAGGCGCGGGTCGAATAGTCGGAAACCAACTCGAGGTGGATCGCTTTCGTAGCCAAGCAAACAAACAAGGCGATATAGGCTTTCCTTGATGTGATCCCACGACCGGCGGAAGCGCGAACTTGAATTGGTCCAGCATAGTCCACACCGCAGTGGGAAAAACATTTTGTTTGAGGAGAGACCCGGGATTCCGGTAGCCGTCCCATCAGCTGCTCGGGGACAGCAGCTCTTTCTCGCACGCATACAACACATGAATGAATTGCAGCTTTGACTAAACTGCGAGCGCGGAGAATCCAGAAAGTCTGACGTAGAGTGCTGAGAGTGAGTTGAAGGCCACCGTGCAACGAGCGCAAATGTGCCTGTTCAATTATCAACCGAACAAGCGGATGAGAAGATAAAATAATCGGATGCTTTGAATTGAACGGTAGTGGAGCGCGGTGTAGACGACCACCGACGCGAAGGAGCCCATCGTTATCGAGGAATGGGTCGAGAGATAAGATGGAACAGTTCCTTGAAAGATATCGTTTGCGGCGGAGTGCGTCTAGCTCTACAGGAAATAGAGTTGATTGGAGGTATTTGAGCCACCAAAGTTTCGCCGAATTACATTCCGCTGCGGTGAGAGCACGACCGACCGGAGATGGTCGAGGAGCCGACGGTCCTTTGCGACAAGCTTGAAGGAAGCGAAACATGTACGCGGTGACGCGGATGAGCTTCGGCCACGAAGAGAAGCGGCTCTCCAGATCCCACCGTGGAAAAGTGGTAACCACATGTGCCGACACGACTTTGGCTTCCGGTTGAACGTCGTCGGTGACCAAGAGTGGACGGTTCGGCCATTCGGAACGCTCGCGACGCAGCCAGGATGGACCATGCCACCAGAGATCGGAACCTAGAAGATCGTCGCTCAGGAGACCTCGAGAGGCACAATCGGCGGGATTGCATTCGGTGGGGACGTGCCGCCACTCAGCTTGAGGGAGGCGAGTCGGAATTGTAGCGACGCGGTTAGCGACGAAAGTCTTCCATCGCGAAGGATGCTGGGATATCCAGTTAAGCACGACCGTCGAGTCAGTCCAACACACGCAAGGTATTGGTCGAGAGTCGAATGACTCGAGAACAAATTCGATAAGGCGAATCAGAAGACAAGCACCTTGCAGTTCTAACCGTGGTATCGTCAAAGGATTTAGCGGAGCGACCTTCGATTTGCCGGCGAGAAAGGAAATTGTGATTTCGCCGGAGGACGAGATGCATTTTGCATAAACCACGGCTGAATACGCAACTGTTGAGGCATCGGAGAAACCGTGAAGCTCCACTCGCGATGTAGTAGATATTAGACCAATCCATCGGGGAAGTTGCACTTTGTCAAGGTGAGCCAATTGAGAGTAAAGAGTTCGCCATTTGCTGAGTTTGTGAACCGGGATGGGTTCGTCCCAACCAACGCGGAGGCGCCAAAGTTCTTGAATGAAAACTTTCGCGAGAATAGTAGCAGGAGTGATCCATCCCAAAGGGTCATAAATTTTGGCAATGGTCGACAAAATAGAACGCTTGGTTGACGGACACGAGTCCGAGAGGGATGTCTTGAATTGAAAAGTATCCTGGGAAGGATTCCAGCAGATTCCAAGAACCTTTACTTGATCATCTTGAGCCAGATCTTTCGTGCACGCTAGACCATGATCGGAAGGGTCAATGTCAGAGAGGAGAGAAAGATGATTACTGGCCCATTTCCGGAGGTGAAATTTCCCACAATGGAGCAATTTGATGAGTTGATCTCGACAATGCCGAAGAGACGCGATATCATCGTGTCCGAAAAGAAGGTCGTCGATGTAAGTGTTTGATCGGAGAATCGGAGACGCTAAAAGGAAACGGTCGCCTTCATCCTCAACCAAACGTTGGAGTACCCGAAGAGCTAGATATGGGGCGCAAGTCATCCCATACGTGACGGTCAGCAATTCGTACGCTTGAATAGAGTCCGCCGAGTGAGGAGCCCACAGGATACGCTGGTAATTGACATCCCGAGGATCCACTAGGATCTGCCGGTACATCTTGGCAATATCCGCGGTGTACACAAAACGAAACGCGCGCCAGCGGAGAATGACCGAAGAGAGATTCGTTTGTAGTTTGGGACCAGGTAGAAGATGATCGTTTAACGATGATCCGTTCGTGGTAACACTCGAGGCGTTGAACACGACGCGCAGGTGCGTCGTGCTGCTACCTTCGCGGAGAACGGGATGATGAGGGATATAGACCGATTGAGAATCACTTGACGAAGACACAGCGGAGCGCATGTGGCCAAGCCGTTCATATTCTTGCATGAAGTCGCGATATTCTGAGGCAAGGGTCGGATTTGACTCAAATCTGCGGTTTAGATGGAGCATGATCCGTTCTGCAGTCGAACGCGAGTGCCCGATCCTCAGCGGAGGGTTTGAGCGGAAGGGAAGACGAACAATGTAACGACCGTTCGTTGTGCGAGTCGTAGAGTCTCGAAAATAATGCTCACACTGTTTCTCAGCGGGAGTTAGAAGAGAGGCATGTGGGATTTCCTCGATTTCCCAAAAGCGGCGGAGGTCCGCATCGAGAGAATTATCGTGAACGCAGTGGTGCGTGGAGACCAGTTGCGTTGTATTTGAGACGGGTTCGGAACGACGGAAGAAACCGCGGTCCAATGAATTATGAAGGGGTCCAGAAATGACCCATCCAAAAATAGTATTTTGCGCGATCGGTTGCGCAGTTTGCCCTTTACGCAGCCCGTGTTGAATGATGCTTGGGTACACGTCGGCTCCGAGAATCATTTGTATGGGGTCAGAACTAGACGGGTCGTGATCAGCCCAAGAAAGATCGGCTAAATGCGCGAGAGTACGCCAATTTCGGACTCGCGAGGGTTTGTACGTGGACATTGACCCGAGCACCAACGCCGTGGTCGGAACACAAGGCGCGGAAGAAGTGCGATTCGACACCAGAAGATGGGTTGCGTGGCGTACAGTCCCAGCGTGAACGCCGCCGACGGCAGAAATCGACGCGACGACACGGTTACGTTTCGCTCGCAAAAGCTGGACAACCGACTCGGCCACAAAACTGGCTTCGGAGCCTTGGTCAATTAACGCACGAATTATCACGCTGCGACCGGAGGGAACGCTTACTTGAATTCGCGCGGTAGCTAAGAGTATGGACGACCCGGTAGCCGCTGAACCTGCGGTTGCTGAATGCGAATTGATTTCAGCGGAGACGGACTCGCGAGTACCGGACGACTCAGCGGAAGACCGAGCCCCAGGGGTCGACTCGTCGTGCAAGAGCGAGTGATGACGCTTCTGACACATGCGGCAAGTGTGTTTACTGGCACACGACGAAATCGCGTGATTATAACTGAGACAATTCGGGCAGCACGATAACCGCTTAACAATCTCAAGTCTTTGCCGGGGGCTCTTCGCGAGAAACGAGGAGCAATAGCCTAAATAATGATGAGCTTTACATAAGGGACAGGCTCCTTGCGAATTTTTCGACGCTGTCGCGAGGTGAGAGGGAGCGGGATTGCGCGAAGGGCGAGACGCAGAAAGTGACGAGGAGGCTCCTATCTTGCCGGACGCGCCCGAATCGAAGTCTTCAAGCGCGCGCACCCGCGTATCGATAAACGTCTGGAACTCTTCGAAGGAGGGAAACTTCGTGTCGTCGCCTGCCCGAAGAGTCCAGGCCTTTCGCGTCGCGGGATCGAGCTTTTGTACCGCAAGATGAAGAAGGAAGTCGTCCCAAAGCTCGGCAGCGCTTCTACCAAGATTTCGGAGCGACGAGACGGTCATAGCGAGGCGATCGCGCAAGTTTTGCAAGTCCGATGCAGATTCGCGATTGAGCGCATGCAGATCTAACAATGTGGTTAGGTATTTCGCGAGAAGGCGCCGAGGGTTATCGTACCGCGACGTGAGCGTTTTCCAAGCGATCGCAAAATTATCCTGAGTAACGGAAAGGTTACTGATGCACCCGAGTGCGCGTCCGGCGAGCGACGAAACGAGGTAATGCATACGCGAAAAATTATTTAAAGAAGAGTTCGCGATTATAAGCGACTGAAAGCGGTCCCGAAAGGCTTCCCATTCCTCGCACCGGCCATCGAACGGCTGGAGAGGAATCGGAGGAAGATGCGCGACGGGCGGAGCGAACGCACCTGGAGTGTCGGTCGACGCGGTGTGACTCACTTCTTTCGGAGTAAGATCGGCGAGGGCAGAGTTCATGAAGGTGAGAGTCTGCAGGAACGTCTCCTCCGTGGTCTCGAGATAGTTGTCCTTGAAGTAGGCCATGGAGGGTCGATCCTCTGGTGGGATGGCAGCGGAGATCTTCACATCGTTGGCTTCGAAAGTCGCCCACTGGGTTTTGAGATGGTTCATACGCGTGTGTATCCCAGCCACTGTCCAGTTCGTCTTGCCCAGCTTCTTCAGGTTGGAAAGAGACCGCTCGATGGCTCGTTTAAGAGTTTCTTGCGTGGCGATGAGTTCCGCCATAGTCACGTTCGTGTCCTTTCCACTCACTCACGATCCGGCTCGAAGGACCAAATTTATGTTCGGCGAATTGCCGAGTGCCGGGACCGTCCAGCGGTGGACGCGGAATGAGAGCACCGGAAAGAAGGATGAAGTTCCGGAGGAGACGAATGGATTTCGCAAGAAACGAAAATGCACGGAACCCACGGTTATTTATTTTAAAAAGACAAAACTCATAGTACACTGACGTACACTGACGCTCGGACAAACACGGAGGAACGGCGAGAACGGAAATCTTGCTCGCGGCGCGACGGATGATCTTGACCGCGGAAGAACGGAAATCTTGCACGCGGGACGAGACGATTCGCGACGCGGATGAAAGAAGATTATTGACCGGGTAGAACAATAATCGTAGAAAACGGTTAACAGTCGTACTTGGACTTTTGAATGTACGTGAAGCTCGAGCTTGAATACGTGCGGAGCGGCCGCGAAAACGTGAGTGAAGCTAGAGTACAGAGAGCGTGAACGAGACGCGTACGAGCCGAAAGCGTATGGTCGAATGTCGATCAGACGAGAAACCGTTGTCTCCGTCGACGCGATCGGTGGATCTTGAAGAAACGGGTGGTTTGAAATTTGGGGAAACAATAGCAGAGAGACGAACGAAGGACGGAGAAGGAGCGACACAAAGAAAGGACGAAAAAGAAGCGATCGCATCGACGAAGACAACATGTACGAGATCAGAACAACAACGGGCTATTTATAGCTTGGTGTCGAACAGAAATCAGATCAAGCCGTTATCGTTCGAATCTCGAACAAGTTTAAATAAGAGGTTTAAGACCCGTGTCTACGTTAACTCTCCCCCCATACAGTGTGGTGAAAGAAATAAAAAAAAAATATCGAAAGAAATTAAATAATTAAATTAGTAAATTGGAAGTTAAAGAAATAAATAAGCAAGCGTGGCTAGTGCGGGAGGATAAAATTTGAAGGACACACCTATCTCTTCACAGTCGGTTAATAAACAAATTAAAAACGTTTCAGAGCAGGGATAATTCAAGAATAGAGTAGGGACAAGTCAATTTAAATATAAATTTATTCAAGAACATAGAAAAGATACAGCTTCCTGAATATAAGGGCATTATTATTGTAATGCTCGGCGGTGCGGGAGAATCGTGCCGGCTCAGTCGGTCGTCCGGGTTCCTGAGCCGCGAATAAGAGAGACGTGTGTCGGCTGGGAAACTGGTTTATTTCCGTATCTCTACGGTGACGGTTTGCATACGGCGGTTACGGCTACGGCTTACAGACTACGGTTACGGCTACGGCTTACAAGACTACGGTTACGGCTACGGCTTACAAGACTACGGTTATGGCTACGGCTTACAGACTACGGTCTTCGGCTTACAGGCTACGGCTACGGCTTACAAGGCTACGGTTACGGCTTACAGGCTACGGTTACGGCTTACAGGCTACGGTTACGGCTACGGCTTACAAGACTACGGTTACGGCTATTCGGCGGACGCGCCGAGCGGTCGGGTGCCCGGTGGGAGCGCCGGGCATCGGGAGGGCACTTGCCCGAGGACGGGAGTGGGGGACGGCGGCGTCGCGACACCCCGGGGCCTCAACGGCCTGCGCTAGGGTTCGTGCCTAGATACTTTCTGCGTCCGGTGCTCCTGTTATCACTCCGCGCACCGGACAGAGTGGGAGGGTCGCCGTTTCCGCACTCCGTAAACGGAGGGTTGGCGGGGAGCGGGCTATGCGCAACGGGAGCGGCACTCGCCGCGGTCACCGTTGGACCCGTTGGAGGAGAGAGAGGGAGACTGTGCAGTCTCGAGGTTGGAGCGTGCTGGTCGTTCATGTATTCCACTCACGGTACCATGTAGCTCGTCACCCGGACTGATTTTCCCCGTTCCCGGTGGCGGTATTTATCCCCGTGGCCGATTACCTTTACTCGCGAGAGCGGCCCGTCGCGGCGTTGGCCCTCTCGCGGTCGCGGTTCGTACTGGCGCGGCGCGCCTACGGTGTGATCGGCCACGGCGGTCTCCGCCGGCGCGCGGTCAGGGGAAGGCTCGCGTCGAGGACAGGATCGTTACATTATTATTAATATTATTCGTACAGCCAAGACAGATTGCAATAAAAATTTTAAATATCAATTATTAAATAGTAAATCGAAATCAAAATTAAAATTAAAATTAAAATTAAAATCAGAACAGAAATTGAAATAGTAGAAATTTTCATAAAGCACATGTTCAACCTGGAGCCTCACGCGAAATTTAGGGATATCAACTGAATTTCATTAATTCGCAAGGTGGTCGAGAGATGCTCTAGGAATTCCTTCCTTAGTGGGAGAATCGGTAGAATAGACGGTATTTGTTGAAGAAAGTTGAGATTTGTATTAAATAGCTCGATTGAGCAGTCTAAATATATTCTCAATAAAAAACGATACAAAGAACGCACGGGAGGTTTTCGCCTTCGCGATAACAAAGCGGTACACGCACGCGGTGATTACGCAGTCTCAAATAACGCACCGCAAGTGTTACGAAAATCTCTATCGGAATCGAGAGTGACGGAGAAACGAGACAGAATGCACGGAATCGAAAATGACCGAAAGCTAAGTTAGGGTCTATTTATACTTACCGGGACCGGACGATTCTGTCGCCGGTCTCTAGGACTAATCCCATGTTAACCGAAATTCTGCCGCCGCCGTTCCGGCGTAGGACCAATCCCACCGTCCGCCGTTGCCGGGCGGCTGAGCAAGCGACTGATCATTACCAGATGGCCTTTCGAGAGCGCGTTGACAGTTCCCTGCTGTGCGTGGCACAAAAAAAAAAAAGGTTTTCGGGACTCTACAGCTCCTTAGGTAAACTATCGGTATCTTTCTTCCACAACATTATGGAGATAGGAATCGTTCCTGCCTCTTCGTGAAACAGCATCACACATCCTTATATATTAACCTAAATTACACATACATATATTGTTAAAACGAGAATAGTTGTCTCTTTTTAAGGAAGTATTCACATTAGGAAGGGACCATGTCTCGAATTTTGATGACATTGAAATATGTTGTGGTCCAAGTGACAGTGGAAGAAATCCGAAACAATACTCCCAAAAGTGTTCGATATCGCGTGGAATGACTCAATTACATGATAATTTGTAGAATAAGAAGAATTAATTCCACATAAATTGCATCGCTTTGTCTTACGACACGAAAAAATGTATGTGGAAACTTCTAAATTCTTGTCCATAATGATCTAAAAATGATTAGATGCATGGTTCCCTGGCAGGAATGCGATGGCGTATCTATATCTTGTCCAATGAGACGAGACAGTAGACGGGAACATAGCCACTCGAGTGCGACAGAGTTGAAGTTACCCTTACAAGACAATTAGCAAAGGACGCACGCTGGGTGCTTCACTGCCTCGGTCTCGTTGGACAGAGCATTGGTACGAATGCGCGGCCGATTGGATCAGAGTGCAAAGGACAGGCCTCGTTTCACACGTACTTTCGGCTACAGTCGAAATATTGGCTACAGCGGTCACACATACTATGGAGCGTGTGACGTCGAAGCCAAAACACTAGGACTACGGGCGCGGCTGATATGGGCATTGGCGGACCTAACGATAGAGCCCCAAAAATGGTGGAACTTAAAAAATGGCGAAATTAAAATGGTTTTTTTTTTTTTGGTTTTTATTGCGTCGTAAGACCTTACGTACGACGCGACAAGCGTGCGACCAAGGCCAGGTATAACAATTCCCATTGACGACGTACCGACCATTGACGTCATAAATCAAAAATCCTTCCGAATGTACCTACCACTTTCGTAATTTTTAAGCCAGCTAAAAGCAGCATATGCTGAACCTTGTACACCGTTAGCGTACTCAGATTTATAACCGTAGATGCTTGCGAACCAAATGTTGTACGTATACTTCCACTTTTCCAATTTTCCACTATTCCCACCACCTTTCGTACACACCTTGCAACCAATGAATTCTAATCATTTTAAATTTGTTCTCCGGAGTTTTGGCTTATAATCACTTATAAGATATAAGATATAATTTAACAATGCTAAAATTGATTTGTGAAGCTGATTTTCATCGTTCCATCGTTAAATTAGATTATAGTTTGAGCCATTACTTCTTAACATTACAACTTAGATGAACAATATTCTTTTCTCTACTTCGAACATGGATTGTGTGGTGATGCTGTCGTGGCATCGGCGGCCGATGCCACGCGGTCTGTGACAGAAGGCGGCCGGCGGTGCCAGGCGATTCTGTGTCAGGCGGCAGAAAACGGATGCCCAACGGCTTGCCCAGCTCTCAGAGGATGCATAGGCATCCCCGGGGTGTAGAGGGGAGTAAACTGTTCGGGAGTTAGGTAGCGAACCCCCGCTGTGTGCGGGTCTTAGCTTTTGTTGCGAGCATCTCGAGCGCCTTCTCAGGTTGCCAGCGACGGTCCCGGCAAATATGAAGTAGGAAAACGCGGTAGTATTCATACTGACGTCGCCTCCGGCAAGTTTGAATAGACCCTTATGCGCCTCGCTTGGCCTAACGCGTGCGGTTCGATCTACGTCTAATACACGACTCGTCTTCGCGGTAACGCGCGAGCACACGCGTCGCCGGCGAAATGACGTCACACGTCACCGGTACGGCTACCGAATTTGTCCGTTTCGTCGAATTCAAAACGTCTCCAACGGCAGAACGTACACGGAGCACACCAAAACAAACAGTTTTCAGTTCCCCAAGGATTCCTTGTCAAACCCGTTACGTCCGTGCCCTACACTACATACACAGTGTGTCTAACAGCACAAGAACCTGAATTAATTAACAATAGTTAGAGGAATGACATTCAATACAGATAAACAGCTGGGAAGAAATTCTTGAAACTTCACTCACGTAGTATGAAGGGGGCAAGGATCATCTGCAAATAAAAGAAAAGAAAATTAATTAAAAGAAGGGAAAATAGAGTTTGAAAATAAAGTTAAACTATTTACCACTAGGTCTCGAGTAGCAATAACTGATAGATTTGAAGTGCCGAGAGACTAAGTTCGAAAGTATAAACAATTACAACATTCGAACATAGTCATCCGGCAGGAAATATTCAAATAAGTACGTGTATATAGATGTAGAGAAGAGAGTACATAGGTTTAGAGCATAGAGTATAGAAATTAGTGATAAGTATAGATACGAAGTAGTAAGGAAAAATAGGCAGATCGGGATTAAAATTTATATATAAGTATTTCAGAGGGTAAGGAACAACCAAGGGGTGAGAGGGAGGAGTCTTCTTCCCCCTGTTGAAAAATTTCGAATATCCCCACTCCCTTACGAGATATCGGTAGTAGAAGGCCTATATCTGCGTCCGGCGGGGAAATGGACCCGAGGGACTCGGAGTACCCTACCTGGGCTTTACAACGAGCCGCCACTCGAAGAAACCGGATAACTTTGATTTTTAGTGCATACCGGGTGTCCGGAAAGGCGCCGGTAAAAAAGAAAATTCTGAGGGCGTGATCTTGTGTGGGGGTGGAATACCGGGAGGGTACCTGTGATAGGGGAACGAAAGTTCCCCCTGGTGGAGGGGACCCCCCCTCCCCCTCCCCCTCCCGTTCTCGAGATAAGGCCACCCTTTGATAGAAGGGGTTAATACTCGGAAAAACGCAGTACAGGCCGATTGATCGGTGGTCCTAGGGCTATCCGATACCGGTATAAAAAGAGGGGGGTAATTATATAAAAAACCCCTGTTCCCTCTTGCGTGAACTTAGAAAAATTAAGGAAAAGTTAAAAATTATGGTCGTCTAGGTAAAAGTAGTCGGTAGATTGAAATATTTAAGCGTTTAGAGTAGGATATAACATTATAATAGAAAACTAAAATAATTTAAAATAAAATAAATCTTACCGCGGCCGTTGGAAACAGCGGTGTCGGCGCCCGGCGAAAACAATGTCGCCGGTGTTGATAGAATAGGCCGAATAGGAAGTGCAAAAGAGAGAGAAACATAGGTCGCGTCGCCTCGTCGGAATGCGGCCGCCGCGCTAGAAGGTATACAGTCTTAACTGGTCGAAACGCGTTCGGAGTTCTCGCTTGTACAACAGCCACGCTGGCGTTTTACCGGTCGTACAGTGAGGTGTGCTGCGATAATCGAATAAGAAACTGTCCACTGCCACTCTCACGCTTTTCCCCCCTTGAACAATCTTCGATACCTTATCCTTAAACGTACCTACCAAGTTTTCCGTGGCTCCGTTGGTAGCCGTATGGTATGGCGGTGAAAAACTGTGCTTGACACCGTGCCTTTCCAAAAATTCTTTAAATTCGGCTGATATGAATTGCCTTCCATTGTCTGTGACTAGATGATTTGGCAACCCGTGTCTTGCGAATAGTGTTTCCCATACCTTAATCAGCGCGCTCGCTTTCGTGTTCTTTCCGAAATTAATGACCTCCGGCCATTTTGAGTGCGCATCCACGACTACCAAGTACATATCGCCGTAAAACGGACCTAAAAAATCTGAGTGAACGCGCTCCCAAGGTTTCTCTGGCCAAGGCCATGGCATCATTGGTGCGTGTGGTGGCGTTTTTTGGTTTTCTACACACACTTTACAGCTTTTTGCTATTCTCTCGAGGTCCGAGTCGATATTTGGCCACCACACGTACGATCTCGCCCACGCTTTCATTTTTACTATCCCTAGATGTGACGCATGAAATTCGTCAATCAGAAACGACTGCAAGGATTCGGGTATAATTATTCTGTTGCCCCAAAATAAACACCCTTCCTCTAACGCGATTTCATTTCTTTTGGTAAAAAAACTGCCCTCGATCGCTGACGCGTCCTTGCACTCGTTTGGCCATCCTAACACACAGTATTTCATTATTTTATTAAGCAACTTGTCCTTCTTCGTTTCATCTGACACTGCTTGCCAGTCTAAGTTCGTTATGTTATTTTTTACATGATACACTGGCGTAAAATCCGAATCGAACACATTAGTACTGTCACTAATCGGTAGACGCGATAATGCATCACAATTTCCGTTTTGTTCGGATTTTACGGTCTCGATTTTGTACCTGAAACCTGACAAGAAATATGCCCAGCGCTGCAGCCTCGATGCTGCTGTTAATGGTATGCCTCGTTTTGGCCCGAAAATTACTTCTAGCGGCTTATGATCAGTACGCAATATTATGTCTTGGCCAAAAACAAAATTGTAAAATTTCATGAAACCAAAAACAATTGCACTCGCTTCCTTATCTATGATTGCACGGCCCCTTTCTTTCTTTGGAATCAGCTTCGACGCGAATGCTATTGGCCTTTCTGAACCATCCTTGTATTTGTGCGATAAGATCGCTGAAAGCCCGTAGTCGGACGCGTCGCAGGCTAGCACCAACTTTTCATTTGGGTCATAATGCGCGAGTACCCTTGGCGATATCATTTCATTTTTTACCCAACAAAAAGCCTCCTCGCATTCCTTATTCCACTCAAATTTTTCTTTACTAGCGCAGTCAAAAAGAGGCTTGAGTTTGTCAGCTCTATGCTCTAGAAATCTTGCATAAAAATTAATTAAACCCAGGAATGAGGCAAGCTGTTTGCTGTTTTCTGGCCGTGGTGCCTCGTACATCGCCCTCACCTTGGATTTAGCCTTGTGTAAACCGTTTCTATCTATTACAAAACCTAACACTTCTATACGTTCTTTGAAAAAGTCACACTTATTTTTGTTTAGTCGTAAACCACGTTCTTCCAACCTTTGGCATACCCGACGCAAATTTTCCATATGCTCCTCATTCGTAGTTCCCGTTACAAAAATGTTATCGATGTACACAATAGTGTTGGGAACTCCTTGCAGGCATTCATGCATAATTTGTTGGAACTCGCCCGGCGCTGGTGCTGTACCCTCGGTCATTTTGGTATACCTAAATAGTCCTACGTGTGTTGTGATTGTCAATAAATTTCGTGATTCTGCATTTACGGGAATTTGCATGTACGCGTGCGAAAGATCGAGTTGTGAGGTCGTTAAACCCTTTTGTAGTGTATTAAAAATGTCCTCAATTTTAGGAAATGGGCATTTAGTGACCTCGATATGCGGATTGACTGTTACTTTAAAATCACCGCAGATTCGAACCTCACCATTCGGTTTCAAAACTGGAACTATAGGTGTAGCCCAATCGCTTGACTCCACCGGCTCCAGGTGACCTAGCCCGACCAACCTCTCGATTTCCCGCTCAACTTTATCCTTCAACGCAAAGGGCACATGTCTAGGACGTAACGCTACCGGCTTCGTGTTTTCTTTTACATGCAACTTGATTTCCTTTTTATTGTACAACCCGGGTGTACTGCCGAACAATTCTCCGAATTCTGTTAATATTCTCTCTTTCGCTTTTCTTACATCAACGTTTTTCACCGCTTTAATACTGTTGTTTCCAGTAATACCTGAAAAATTTAATGGCCAAAGTCCGAATTCCGCCAGCCACTG
The DNA here is from genome assembly GCF_050948215.1 of Halictus rubicundus. Taxonomy (NCBI): domain Eukaryota; kingdom Metazoa; phylum Arthropoda; class Insecta; order Hymenoptera; family Halictidae; genus Halictus; species Halictus rubicundus. Next base: position 218,093 of record NW_027488662.1, on the reverse strand, counting down.
CCTTCCTATCAGTGGTGGTCCATTTCCCCGCAACACCAAACAGTTCAAATTTCTCTTCTTCTTTTTTAGTCTGACTTGCAGATTTTTTAATTGACCTAGCGGCTTCATAGGACTTTGCTCATAATTTACTAAGTTTGTAAATGCTTTATCTATTTTGCAATCCTTGAAATATTTGTCTAAACATTTTTCAGATACTACTGTAAAGTATGTGCCTGTGTCCACTTCCATTGAGACTACTTTACCATTGATTTCAACGTCTACGAATTTCGGATCCGCTTTAATTAAATTGTAACAGTAACTTACGTCATCTATATTCGCGTTAATCGAATAGAACTCTACATAGTTATTTGTCGTCGTGTCGCCGTCCGATGAATCCGGCTCAGCTCTTTCCTCCAGGAACTGGTTGGGCGTCTTCGTTCTGCTGGACAGGCATGCCTTCCGTAAATGCCCCCTCCTTCCGCAGCCATGACAGGTTGCACCTCGGTGTCTGCATTTGCCTGCGAGATGCCCGGCTTCACCGCAGCAGTAGCACTTCCTCTCGTTCTGATCCTTCTCGTTATGTGTTTGCCAGCGGTTTTGCCCATACCGTTTCCCCTTGGCGTTGTGATTGGCCTTGTGTTCCATCGCGAATACCTCTTCTTTAATGTTGCTCCTTGTCAATGTTTTCTCAGCTCCTGCCGCATTTTTTACAGCGCTTTCTCGTGCGAGCGCTACTTTCCAAGCGTTTTCGAATGTCAAGTTTGCTACTTTGAACAACTCGATTCTCGTGCTTTCGTCGTAAACTCCGCAGACGAACTGGTCACAGAGGGCGTCATCGAGGTTTTGAAACTCACAGTGCAGTGACAATTTTCGCAGTCTCGCTGCGAACTCAGCTATCGACTCGTTTTCACCTTGTTTCGCCTTGTGAAACATACACCGCTCCATGAGCTTTGAAGGTTTCGGATTTATGTGACTTGACATCAACTTAACCAATTCCGCATAGTTTTTCGTTGCAGGCTTGGCTGGAGCGCACAAATTCCTAAACAAGATATAGGCTTCTTCATCCACACTTGTCAATAACATTGCGGTTTTCATGTTTTCTTCAATCTCTCTCAACTCGAAATGTAACTCGAGTCCCTCCGTGAACGCCTCCCAGTCGTCTGTATTTAGCTTGAACTCGATCTTTAGGTTGCTCGCCATGTCGTCGCTGTCGTCTGACTCGACGGTTTCACTCCCCGAGTTACCGGCTGTATCGATCTTATCTGCGCTGCCGGTTCCTTTATTACCGACCGCAGTCGGCTTCACTTGTTCACTTTCTCGCGGGTATTCAACGACCACGTTTCCGGTTTTTGCCTTCTCAATTTCTTCCCGCACTAGCCCGACGAGCTTTTCTCTCAAATCGTCTCGTTTATCGCTATCGTCGCACACAACACCCCGTTTTCTTAGCTCTTGAATTAAATCTGGTTTCAGCAAATGTTGTGCTTTCCCAATCGTCAATTGTCCCTCCGAATTTCCAATGCCGTCCGTGGTCTTTTCGATTTTTTTACTCATTTATTGGCGACACTACGAATGAATGTTCGGTTTCTTATGGCCCGATACCCATTATACGTATGAAGCACACTTGTTTACGAAAACACGTTCGTCGGGATACCACGCACCGCTGTCCGCCGTTGTGGATGACTTTGGTCGACCGCACGCCGCGTTTTCGCACTACCGCTCGGCTTTATCACTCCCGGAACTTTGTTCGATTACGCACCTGAGCATCTGATGACTCCTCCCGTGCCCAGGTGTCAATTCCACTCTCTTGTGTGTCGTGAAATACACCGTACCGTTACACAATATAGCGGTTCTCCGCTAACCTATAACCTGTGCACGTGGCCGCTTGCTTCCGGCACGTCTTGCCGTGTTCTTCTGTTGCTGCTTTCTTATTTCTTCTCCGTTGCCTCGTCGCCAGTTGCTACGTATTGTCCTGAGGTAGTCGGGACCGTGGGTGAAAGGTGACGAAGAAATAAGAAGTGTTATTTTATTAATACTCGCGTTAATACTAGCGTTTACTCGCACGTGCGCTCGCGTGGCTCGTCGTCCAGAGAGTGCCTTCCCGCCGAGCGGCAGCGCCGCGCTCGGAGCAGTTCGGCGAGGCGAGGCCCGTGTGAAGTTAGCGACCGCGATATTGTCGCTGTGCGAATACATCACAAAAAGCAAATTATAAAACAGGATTATAAGTGAAATTGGATTTAAATACAGGGAAAATACTGGTTAAAAAAAAGGGTTAGGGTTAGGGTTAGGGTTAGGGTTAGGGTTGGTCGTGGGGTGCTACAACTCACCCAGTTGTGACTCCGCCGAACTCGGGATGTTCCTGGACCGGCTGGGGCTAATGATAGCCCCATATATAGCCGGTCCGGTGCTGGTCCTGGGGGACCTCAATGCGAGGTCCACCACCTGGGGTAACCCCGGGACCAGCGCCCGAGGCGGAGTCCTGGAAGACTGGGCGGAGGGGATGGAGCTCCGGTTGTTAAACCGGGGCTCCGTGCCTACGTGCGTGAGGTGGAACGGCTGGTCGATTGTTGACGTGTCGTTCGCGACGGCCGCCGCCTCACGCCGTGTGTCCAACTGGCGGGTCTGGGATGGAGAGACCTTGTCTGACCACAGCTACGTCCTGATGGACGTGGCTGTGGTCTCGGACTCGCCATTGGACACGCCCCTCCGACGTGGCACCCCGTCAGCGCCCAGATGGGCGCTGCAACGACTAGACGGGGACCTCCTGAGGGCCGTGATAATCGGCTCCGCCTGGCCTTCGGCCAGGGAGCGCGGGGTAAATGAGGGGGCGACTTGGATCCGGGGCACGTTGCAGATGATCTGCGACGTGGCGATGCCCCGGGTCCGAGCTCAGCCCCCGAGAAAGTCTGTCTACTGGTGGTCGGGGGAGCTGGCCGAACTTCGCAGTTCGGCCGGCCGAGCCCGCCGCCAGTACACCCGCGCCCGTCGCCGCCATTTCCTGGGCGGCGACGCGGAGCCGAGGGTCGCCGAGCTGTACAGGGAGTACAGATCGGCGGCCGTGGCCCTCAAGCGTGCGATTGCCGCTGCTAAGGCCAAGGCCTGGGATGAGCTCCTGCTCACCCTCCGTGACGATCCGTGGGGGCGCCCGTATAAGGCGGTGCTTGGGAAGCTCTGCCCCTGGGCGTCCCCGGTCACGGAGAGGCTAGACCCGGAATTTCTGGGGCGCGTCGTTGACACCCTCTTCCCCGCTGGTGATGGGAACGAGGGGAGGAGGGAACGCGCCCCGGATCCGACCATTGAGTGGTCGGACGAATTCCGGGTCACCGAGTGGGAGCTGTACCGGGCCGTCCGGGAACTCCGGGCCGGGGGCAAGAAGGCCCCTGGCCCCGATGGGGTTCCCGGTGGTATAATGGCCTTAGCTATGGAGGTCCTCGCCCCGGCGTTCAGGAGCGTCATGGACGCGAGCCTGCGCCGGGGAGTCTTCCCCAAAGAGTGGAAAAGAGCGTGCCTGGTTCTCCTCCAAAAGGAGGGGAAACCCGCAGAGTCTCCCTCTGCATACCGGCCGGTTTGTTTACTCGACGAGGCGGGCAAGCTATTCGAAAGGATAATTGCCGCCCGCCTCGTCGAGCACCTGTCGCGGGGTGGTCCCGACCTGAGCGACAGCCAGTATGGATTCCGGAGGGGGCGCTCCACAATTGACGCCCTGGAGCGTCTGCGCCTCCTCCGTGAACGGGCTGTCGCTCGGGGCGGGGCGTTTTTGGCGGTGTCGTTAGACATATCTAACGCCTTCAACGCCCTGCCCTGGAAGGAGATAGTGGGGGCGATGGAGTATTTCCAGGTGCCCCCCTATCTCCGGAAGGTGGTCGGTGACTACCTCCGCGGCAGGAAGGTGATGTTTACCGGCCGGTATAGCATCGTGCACACGAGGGAGACGCACCGCGGCGTTCCACAGGGGTCGGTCCTCGGACCGCTCCTGTGGAACTTGGCTTACGACGCGGTGCTGCGGGTTGTCCTCCCCCCGGATACGGGTGTCATCTGCTATGCAGATGACACCCTGGTTTATGCCGAGGGGGAGGACTGGAGGAGAGCCAGGCACCTCTGTGAGGCCACCCTGGACCGCGTGGTCGGGCGAATCCGGAGGATGGGGTTGACCGTGGCCGCCGCAAAGACCGAGGCGATCTGGATGTACGGATCGCCTCGGCCGCGGCGGCTACCCCATGGTCAGGACCTCCGGATTCGCGTCGCTGAAACCTCCGTCGAGATCGGGCCCAGGATGAGGTACCTGGGCCTGGTCATAGACGGCCGCTGGCGATTCGAAGAACACTTCGAGCTCCTCGCCCCCCGACTAGAGAAGACGGCAGCCGCATTGGCGCGGCTGCTGCCGAATGTCGGGGGGCCGGATTTGAAAGTGCGCCGCCTCTACACGGAGGTGGTGCGGTCTATAGCCCTGTATGGGGCCCCCGTATGGCACCGCTCGCTCGAGGCCAGCACGCCCAGCCGCAAACTTTTAGAAAGAGTGCGGCGGCGGCTGGCCTTGCGGGTCATACGGGGGTACCGCACCATCTCCACCGAGGCGGCGGGACTCCTCGCCGTGATTCCACCCTTCACTGTGGTGGCGGCGGAGCGGGCGAAGTTATACCAGATCGCCCGCTCCTTCCGCCGCCCGCCGGGGGTGGAACTCACGCGCGAGGAGGAGGAGGAGCTCGAGGGCCAGAATCGCCAGGCCCGGACGGAAAGTTTATCGGAGTGGAGGGCGCTGCTAACGCCCTCCACACGTCCGATTGTCCGGGCCCTCCTGCCCATATTTCATATATGGTGCAGGAGGCGGGGAAGGTTGACCTTCCGCCTCACGCAGGTGCTCTCCGGCCACGGTTGCTTCGGAGAGTACCTGCACAGAATGGGGCGGGAGCCGACTGCGCAGTGCCACCACTGCGGCGAAGATGTGGACACGGCGCGGCACACTCTGAAGGAGTGCCCAGCTTGGGCCGAGCCGCGCCGTGTCCTTAGAGCCGCGGTGGAAGGGTGGGACCTCTCGCTGTCGACCGTGGTCGACCACATGGTCGACAGCGTGAGGTCGTGGAAGGCGGTGGCCTCCTTCTGCGATGATGTGATCAAGCAGAAGGAGGCCGCCGAGCGGGAACGGGACCCGGGCTCCGCGAGGAGAGTGTGGGCGCGGGGACGACCCTCGCGCCGACGTGTGCCCCCCAGGAGGGGGGCGGAGAGGGTAGGGAGGGCGCGGGGGTCTCCCCCGCGCCAACGTGTGCCCCCGGTGGTGGGGGGCGGAGTGGGTCTGGCGTGGGGAGCTTCCCCGCGCCCTGTTATGTCCCCACAACTGGGGGCGGTGAATTTGGGGGCCCGGGGTGTGAGCTGACCCGGGCCCCCGGGGGGGAGCATAGCTCCCCCCGTGATAGGCCGACACCCCCGGGTTAGTTTCCCGGTGTAGGGGGGTGTCGGTCCGTCCCTCCCCGAATGGGGAGGGGGATCCGTGGGGGGTATTGGGTGAGGAAGGGTCGGGGCGTGCCGGATCACGCCTCCGACGGCCCTTCCTCCCGGTGGCGGCGTCTTCTTGCCTCGGCCGGGGCTGGTTCCTTAGGGATACCGGCTCCGAGCGGGGCACGAAGACTCCGGGAGCTGTGGGTGGACCGAGCTGGGGCTCGGGAAGCTCAATCCGAAGGCTCCAGGGATGGGGACACCGGGCGGGTCCCTCCGCCCGGGGTCTTATAGCGTAGGCAGTGGGGGAGGCTAACCCCCTCCCCCGGGGTGGCATGTATTAGCTGGGAGGTGTCCTGTTGAGTACTCGCGTGATCCAGGCACCTCCCCTGTAGCTTAGGTGGGCGTGGGTTTTTAGTGGGTACCCCTTGGGGATTTCCCCAAGGGCAGTCCCACATAACCCCGACTCCCCCCAGGGAGTCGGGGAATGCGTAAAGCATTTTCCCACGGAAAAAAAAAAGGATTAGGGTTAGGGTTAGGGTTAGGGTTAGGGTTAGGGTTAGGGTTAGGGTGGGGGCGCCTCACGCAGGTGCTCTCCGGCCACGGTTGCTTCGGAGAGTACCTGCATAGAATGGGGCGGGAGCCGACTGCGCGGTGCCACCACTGCGGCGAAGATGTCGACACGGCGCGGCACACTCTGGAGGAGTGCCCAGCTTGGGCTGAGCCGCGCTGTGTCCTTAGTGCCGCGGCGGAAGGGTGGGACCTCTCGCTGTCGACCGTGGTCGACCACATGGTCGACAGCGTGAGGTCGTGGAAGGCGGTGGCCTCCTTCTGCGATGATGTTATCAAGCAGAAGGAGGCCGCCGAGCGGGCCCGGGAACGGGACCCGGGCTCCGCGAGGCGTATTTGGGCGCGGGGACGACCCCCGCGCCGACGTGTGCCCCCCAGTAGGGTGGCGGAGAGGGTAGGGAGGGCGCGAGGGTCTGCCCTGCGTCAACGTGTGCCCCCGGTGGTGGGGGGCGGAGTGGGGTTGGCGCGGGGAGTTTCCCCGCGCCCTGTTACGCCCCCACAACTGGGGGCGGTGTACTTGGGGGCCCGGGATGTGAACTGACCCGGGCCCCCGGGGGGGAGCATAGCTCCCCCCGTGATAGGACGACACCCCCCGGGTTAATTTCCCGGTTTGGGGGAGTGTCGGTCCGTCCCTCCCCGATTGGGGAGGGGGATCCGTGGGGGGTATTGGGTGAGGAAGGGTCGGGGCGTGCCGGATCACGCCTCCGACGGCCCTTCCTTCCGGTGGCGGCGTCTTCTTGCCTCGGCCGGGGCCGGTTCCTTCGGGATACCGGCTCCGAGCGGGGCACGAAGACTCCGGGAGCTGTGGGTGGACCGAGCTGGGGCTCGGGAAGCCCAATCCGAAGGCTCCAGGGATGGGGACACCGGGCGGGTCCCTCCGCCCGGGGTCTTATAGCGTAGGCAGTGGGGGAGGTTAACCCCTCCCCCGGGGCGTGATGATAGCTGGGAGGTGTCCTGTTGAGTACTCGCGTGATCCAGGCACCTCCCCTTTAGCTTAGGTGGGCGTGGGTTTTTAGTGGGTACCCCTTGGGTATTTCCCCCAAGGGCAGTCCCACATAACCCCGACTCCCCCCGGGGAGTCGGGGAATGCGTAAAGCATTTTCCCACGAAAAAAAAGGGTTAGGGTTTCTGATAGTTGTGTGTTACTAACGGAGCGAGAGTTATTCCGCGGGAAGTAGTCCCAATGTTGTGTGAGGCGATGCCGGCGGGATCTTCGGATCCTGGCAGGGCCTCCCTTGCCGGTAAGGCTCACACGGAGGGATGAAAACCGCGGACGAATGGGTCCTGCGATAACGACCGGGGAGGTCGCCGCAGGGCCCTTGCCGTAAACCGGTGGTCATGTTTTACCGGAACGGTGGTCTTGCCTTAATCGGCTGGGCCGCGAGGATGATAACCTCTATAAAAAATCCCCAACCCTAAGCTTAGGTGCGCGGTGAGAGGGTACGCCCTAGTTACAGGGCGTGGCTTGTGGGGTACACCAGTCGCGAGCGCACCAACAACCACTGGATACCTGGCGCCTCCAGTGTGTATATAGCCTTACCCGGGTAGTGGGGGCTCTGCCCGGGTGGACCTTATTTCCCGCCGCACTCGTGGGAATACTATGGAGAATTCAAACAAAAACGATGAGGTTAAGGAGAGGGAACCACACCCGAAAGTGGTTGTGGAGGGAGTTGGGGCGGTCCTGGACCTGTCCCAGGAGGAGAGGCACCGGACCCCAGGTGTTGGGGACCGGCCCTTCCTCCGGCCGGAGAGGGGAACGAGGGGACGAGGTAAGCGCGTCGAGTCGGAGGACCGATTGTCGGACGTCTCAACCCAGTCGGCTCCCCCCATCCCCAGCGGGGCGGGCACGAAGAGGTCGCTGACCCCTCCGGCGAGGTCACCGCGACCCCGGCAACGCAGCTGGACCTGGTGGCCCAGATGCGGGCCCTCATGGAGGAGGGCCTCAGATCCCTCCGCGAAGAGATGCGGAGGGAGCTGCGCCGGGTGGCCGGGCAAGGTGCCCGCGGGGACCCCCGGCCGCCGCCACGGCCCCTCCGGCGCCGACGCGGCCCGCCCCTGCGCCTGCTCCGCCGACGCCTGCCCCTGCCCCTGCCCCGGGGACGGGGGAGAAAAAGAAGAAGAAGAAGAAGGGGAAGAAGGCTGGGGAGGTTCCCCAGCCTTCGGTCGCCCGCCCGGCCCCGCCCCCTGCGCCTGCACCGGGTACCCCGGCTAAGCCGGGGACCTGGGCGGAGGTCGTCGGAAGGCGGACCATATCCGCGGCCAAGGCCGCTGCTAAGGCGGCGGCCCAAGTAGCGGCAGCCGTCTCGGCCGGCGCCGCTAAGCCCAGGAAGGCCGCTGCCCCCGCCCCGAAGGGGGATAAGACAGCGAAGGGGGGTACGGTCACACTGACCGTACCGGAGGGGAGTAGGGCCTCCTACGAGGAGGCCATTAGGAGGACCCACCAGGGCATCGATTTGGATGCCCTTGGCATTGAGCCCCTCAAATGGAAGCGGGCGGTCACTGGGGGCCTCGTAATAGAGGTCCCCGGAGCCGATGTGGGCCCCAAGGCCGACGCCCTGGCGGCGCGGATGACGGCTGTCCTCGGGGACATGGGGGTGAAGATCTCCAGGCCCGTAAAGAAGGCGGAATTCCGCCTCACGGGGCTGGAGGTGTCGGTCACCCCCCAGGAGGTAACCGAAGCGGTGGCTCGGGCCGGGGGCTGCACCGCCGAGTTCGTCTGGGTGGGGAAGCTGAAGGCTCCGCCCAACGGGCTCGGTACCATATGGGTGCAATGCCCGGCCGCGGCGGCCCTAGCCCTCGAAAAGGCGGGCAAGGTACGCATGAGGTGGTCCACCGCCCAGGTGGTGGTGTTGGCGCCGCGACCCCTGCAGTGCTTCCGCTGCCTTGCCCTGGGGCATGTTCGGCAGCGGTGCACTGCGGAGGTCGACCGCAGCGGTCACTGCTACCGCTGCGGTGACGCCGCCCACCGGGCGGTGGAGTGCAAGGCGCCACCCCACTGCGTTGTTTGCGCGGCCTTGGGGAGACCGGCGGGCCACATGGCGGGGAGCAAGGCGTGCTCCCCGCCACCAAAGGCCAAGAAAGGAAAGAGGGGTGTGGGCGGTGTGGCGCCCACCCCAGTTGCGCCCCCGGATACTCCGGTGGCGAAAACGGCCGGTCCCCCAACCTCCAAGGGGAAGAGTATGGAGGTGGAGGTGGCCACCAGCGGGACGGGGGGTAACGACCCGCCGCCAATCGCACCGGCGGCTAAGGAGGGGACCAGCGTGAAGGCCAATTAATGGCCCATATACCGCGCTGGTCCCATCTCCCGGTACTCCAGGCCAACCTCAACCACTGCCGCCAGGCGCAGGACCTAATGGTCCAGTACCTGGAGGAGTGGGGGGTTGGCCTGGCCGTCGCCACGGAGCCGTACAGGGTCCCGGACCACCCACACTGGTCCGGGGACGTTGACGACTCCGTGGCGATATGGTGGCGTCGCCACTCGGCGACTGTGCGCCCCTGCTCCGTGGTCGAACGGGGCAGGGGGATGGTAATGGTGAAGTGGGGAAGACTTCTGGTCGTGGGGTGCTACAGCTCACCCAGTTATGACTCCGCCGAATTAGGGAGGTTCCTGGACCGGCTGGGGCTTATGATAGCCCCACATTTAGCCGGTCCGGTGCTGGTCCTGGGGGACTTCAATGCCAGGTCCTCCACATGGGGAAACCCCGGGACCAACGCCCGAGGCGGAGTCCTAGAAGACTGGGCGGGGGGGATGGAGCTCCGGTTGCTAAACCGGGGCTCCGTGCCTACGTGCGTGAGGTGGAACGGCTGGTCGATAGTGGATGTATCGTTCGCGACCGCCGCCGCCTCACGCCGTGTGTCCAATTGGCGGGTCTGGGACGGAGAAACTTCGTCGGACCACTGCTACATCCTGATGGACGTGGCAGTGGTCTCGGACCCGCCGGTGGACACGCCCCTCCGGCGTGGCACCCCGTCAGCGCCCAGATGGGCGCTGAAACGACTAGACGGGGACCTACTGAGGGCCGCAATTATCGGCTCCGCCTGGCCATCGGCCAGGGAGCGCGGGGCACCAAAGGGGGCGACTTGGATCCGGGACACGTTGCAAATGATTTGCGACGTGGCGATGCCCCGGGTCCGAGCTCAGCCCCCGAGAAAGTCAACATACTGGTGGTCGGGGGAGCTGGCCGAACTACGCAGTTCGGCCGGCCGAGCCCGCCGCCAGTACACCCGCGCCCGTCGCCGCCACTTTCTGGGCGGCGACGCGGAGCCGAGGGTCGCCGAGCTGTACAGGGAGTACAGATCGGCGGCCGTGGCCCTCAAGCGTGCTATAGCCGCTGCTAAGGCCAGGGCCTGGGAAGAGCTCCTGCTCACCCTCCGTGACGACCCATGGGGACGCCCATATAAGGCGGTGCTTGGGAAGCTCCGCCCCTGGGCGTCCCCGGTCACGGAGAGGTTAGACCCGGAACGCTTGGGGCGCGTCGTAGATACCCTCTTCCCCCGCAGCGATGGGGAAGAGGTGAGGAGGGAACGCGCCCCGGAGCCGACCACAGAATGGTCGGATGAGTTCCGGGTCACCGAGTGGGAGCTTGACCGGGCCGTCCGGGAACTCCGGGCTGGAGGCAAGAAGGCCCCCGGCCCCGATGGGGTTCCCGGTGGTGTAATGGCCTTGGCCCTAAGGGTCCTCGCCCCGGCGTTCAGGAGCGTCATGGACGCGAGCCTGCGCCGGGGAGTCTTCCCCATAGTGTGGAAAAGTGCGTGGCTGGTTCTCCTCCACAAGGAGGGGAAACCCGCAGAGTCTCCCTCTGCATACCGGCCGGTATGTTTACTCGATAAGGCGGGCTAGCTGTTCGAAAGAATAATTGCTGCCCGCCTCGTCGAGCACCTGTCGCGAGGTGGTCCCGACCTGAGCGACAGCCAGTATGGGTTCCGGAGGGGGCGCTCCACGATAGACGCCTTGGAGCGCCTGCGTCTCCTCCGTGAACGGGCTGTCGCTCGGGGCAGGGTGTTGATTGCGGTGTCGTTGGACATCTCCAACGCTTTCAACTCCCTGCCCTGGAAGGAGATAGCGGGGGCGATGGAATATTTCCAGGTGCCCCCCTATCTCCGGGAGGTGGTCGGCGACTATCTCCGGGACAGAGAGGTGGTATTTACCGGCCGGTACAAGACCGTGCATATGAGGGTGATGCACCGCGGGGTTCCGCAGGGGTCGGTCCTCGGGCCGCTCCTGTGGAACCTGGCATTTGACGCGGTGCTGCGGGTTGTCCTCCCCCCGGACACGGGTGTCATCTGTTATGCAGATGACACCCTGGTATACGCCGAGGGGGAGGATTGGAGGAGAACCAGGCACCTGGCAGAGGCTGCCCTGGACTGCGTTGTCGGGCGAATCCGGAGGATGGGGCTAACCGTGGCCGCCGCAAAGACCGAGGCGATCTGGCTGTATGGATCGCCTCGGCCGTGGCGGCTGCCCCGAGGTCAAGACCTCCGGATTCGTGTCGCCGAGACCTCCGTCGAGATCGGGCCCAGTATGAGATACCTGGGCCTGGTCATCGACGGCCGCTGTCGTTTCGTGGAGCACTTCGAGCTCCTCGCCCCCCGAGTAGAGAGGACGGCATCCGCCCTTGCGCGGCTGCTGCCTAATATCGGGGGGCCGGAGCTGAATGTCCGCCGCCTCTATATGGAGGTGGTGCGGTCCATTGCCCTGTATGGGGCCCCCGTGTGGCACCGCTCGCTCGGGGCCAGCCAGAAAAGCCAAGACCTCTTAGAAAGAGTGCGGCGTCGGCTGGCCCTGCGGGCCATACGGGGGTACCGCACCATCTCTGGGGAGGTGGCGGGTCTCCTCGCCATGGTTCCACCTCTCCATTTGGTGGCGGCGGAGCGGGCGAAACTATACCATATTGGCCGTTCGTTTCGCCGCTCGCCGGGCCCTCCTGCCCATATTTCTTATATGGTGCGGGAGGCGGGGAAGGCTGACCTTCCGCCTCACGCAGGTGCTCTCCGGTCACGGTTGTTTCGGAGAGTACCTGCATAGGATGGGGCGGGAGCTGACCACGCAGTGCCACCACTGCGACGAGGATGTGGACACGGCGCGGCACACCTTAGCGGAGTGCCCGGCCTGGGCCGAGCCGCGCCGTGTCCTTAGAGACGCAGTGGGCGGGTGGGACCTCTCGCTGCCGACCGTGGTCGACCACATGGTCGACAGCGAGGGGTCGTGGAGAGCGGTGGCCTCCTTCTGTGAGGTTGTAATGACCCAGAAGGAGGCCGCCGAGCGGGCCCGGGAACGGGACCCGGGCTCCGCGAGGAGGGTGTGGGCGCGGGGACGACCCCCGCGCCGACGTGTGGCCCCCAAGGAGGAGGGCGGCGACGGCTGGGAGGGCGCGGGGGTTTCCCCCGCGCCAACGTGTGCCCCCGGTGGTGGGGGGCAGAGTGGGGTCCGCGCGGGGAGTTTCCCCGCGCCCTGTTACGCCCCCACGCCTGGGGGCGGTGAACTTGGGGGCCCGGGGTGTGAGCTGACCCGGGCCCCCGGGGGGAGCATAGCTCCCCCCGTGACAGGACGACACCCCCCGGGTTAATTTCCCGGTTTGGGGGGGTGTCGGTCCGTCCCTCCCGCTAGGGGAGGGGGATTCGTGGGGGGATTTGGGTGAGGAAGGGTCGGGGCGTGCCGGATCGCGCCTCCGACGGCCCTTCCTTCCGGTGGCGGCGTCTTCTTGTCTCGGCCGGGGCAGTTTCTTCGGGACACCGGCCCCGAGCGGGGCACGAAGACTCCGGGAGCTGTGTGTGGACCGAGCTGGGGCTCGGGAAGCCCAATCCGAAGGCTCCAGGGATGGCGACACCGGGCGGGTCCCTCCGCCCGGGGTCTTATAGCGTAGGAAGTGGGGGAGGTTAACCCCTCCCCCGGGGCATGATGATAGCTGGGAGGTGTCCTGTTGAGTACTCGCGTGATCCAGGCACCTCCCGTGTAGCTTAGGTGGGCGTGAGGTTTTAGTGGGTAGTCTCCGGGGGTTCATCCTCCGGGGAGAATCCCACATAACCCCGGCTTCCCCCAGGGAGTCGGGGTATGTATAAAACATTTCCTCACGGAAAAAAAAGGGTTAGGGTTAGGGTTAGGGTTAGGGTTAGGGTTAGGGATCGCTCCCGACTAGAGAAGACGGCAGCCGCATTGGCGCGGCTGCTGCCGAATGTCGGGGGGCCGGATTTGAATGTACGCCGCCTCTATGTGGAGGTGGTGCGATCTATAGCCCTGTATGGGGCCCCCGTATGGCACCGCTCGCTCGAGGCCAGCACGCCCAGCCGCAAGCTCTTTGAAAGAGTGCGGCGGCGGCTGGCCTTGCGGGTCATACGGGGGTACCGCACCATCTCCACCGAGGTGGCGGGACTCCTCGCCGTGATTCCACCCTTCACTGTGGTGGCGGCGGGGCGGGCGAGGCTATACCACATCGCCCGCTCCTTCCGCTGCCCGCCGGGGGTGGAACTCACGCGCGAGGAGGAGGAGGAGCTCGAGGGCCAGAATCGCCAGGCCCGGACGGAAAGTTTATCGGAGTGGAGGGCGATGTTGGCGCCCTCCACACGTCCGATTGTCCGGGCCCTCCTGCCCATATTTCTTATATGGTGCGGGAGGCGGGGAAGGTTGACCTTCCGCCTCACGCAGGTGCTCTCCGGCCATGGCTGTTTTGGAGAGTACCTGCACAGAATGGGGCGGGAGCCGACGGCGCAGTGCCACCACTGCGGCGAAGATGTTGACACGGCGCGGCACACTCTGGAGGAGTGCCCTGCTTGGGCCGGGCCGCGCCGTGTCCTGCGAGCCGCAGTGGGCGGGTGGGACCTCGCGCTGCCGACCGTGGTCGACCACATGGTCGACAGCGTGGGGTCGTGGAATGCGGTGGCCTCCTTCTGCGAGGACGTTATCAAGCAGAAGGAGGCCGCCGAGCGGGCCCGGGAACGGGACCCGGGCTCCGCGAGGAGGGTGTGGGCGCGGGGACGACCCCCGCGCCGGCGTGTGCCCCCCACGAGGGGGGCGGTGAGGGATGGGAGGGCGCGGGGGTCTCCCCCGCGTCAACCATTGCCCCCGGGAGTGGGGGGGGGGTTTGGCGCGGGGAGTATCCCCGCGCCCTGTTTCGCCCCCACCTGTGGGGGCGCTGAATTTGGGGGCCCGGGGTGCGAGCTGACCCGGGCCCCCGGGGGGAGCGTAGCTCCCCCCGTGATTGGCCGCAACCCCCCGGGATAGTTTCCCGGTTAGTGGGGGGTGTCGGTCCCCCCTCCCCCCGATAGGGGAGGGGGACCGTGGGGGGTTTTTGGGGAAAGGAAGGGTCGGGGCGTGCCGGATCGCGCCTCCGACGGCCCTTCCTTCCGGTGGCGGCGTCCTCTTGCTCTGGCCGGGGCTGGTTCCTTCGGGACACCGGCCCCGAGCGGGGCACGAGGACTCCGGGAGCTGTGGGTGGACCGAGCTGGGGCTCGGGAAGCCCAATCCGAAGGCTCCAGGGATGGGGACACCGGGCGGGTCCCTCCGCCCGAGGTCTTATAGCGTAGGCAGTGGGGGAGGCTAACCCCCTCCCCCGGGGTGGCATGTATTAGCTGGGAGGTGTCCTGTTGAGTACTCGCGTGATCCAGGCACCTCCCATGTAGCTTAGGTGGGCGTGAGGTTTTAGTGGGTAGTCTCCGGGGGCTCGCCCCCCGGGGAGAATCCCACATAACCCCGGCTTCCCCCAGGGAGTCGGGGTATGTATAAAACATTTCCTCACGATAAAAAAAAAAAAAAAAGGGTTAGGGATCGCTTCTCGGCCTCATGGCTAAGATCAAATTCGGCGGGTACCGCGACCCCAAAACGCGAGTGGAGTGCTAAGTGCACTCGTTTAAAAGGATTACTCCAGAGGAGCCGAGGAGCGATCGGGGCGCGACCAGCCGCCGACGAGGAGGACCACCGACGATCAAGCGCCTCCACCGAAGCCGGACCTCCGGGAATTACGACACCTGTCCGGGGAACCCGAGCGGGGTAAGTGGTCGAAACCCTCTCTCTGTATCTCTTTAATTTCTGTCTATTCCCCCGTGTACTTGTAACGGTGTCATGTGGACTCTTCTTGTCCAAGTGCCCGTTTTCAAATACACGGTAAACCCCGTTGACCTCCCCTTTCCGTTCGTTGTTGTGTGTCTTTGTTCTGCCGACGATTGGCACCTGTGCTAACCGTCGATCAGGGCGAAACACAAACAATTAACGGCTCCTTCCCGGTCGCTCGGAACGAAATTTCTGGAGATTTCGATCCGGATTGCATAGGTGACAGGTGGAAACGATTCGACAAATTTCGCAATTAAATTAATCAATTAACTCGACGGCTGTTTAAACAATCAGCTCGCTGGTTGTTTAATACGGTTCCCGAGTTTCTAGATTTTATTTATTGCGAAATTGGGGCGCAAGCCTGTGCCGACAGTTTAATAAACTAATATTTAACATCTTGTTGAATACCGGCACGTCGGAGCGTTTCTCGCTTCGTCGAAATTGTACTCCGTTTCGGAATAAGCCAGGAATATCGAACCTGAGCCAAGACCAGCCGAATTGTTTAATCGGACTCGTTCGATTAAATTAATTCGGCTCCGATTTCCTATCAGTCACCGATCCGTGTAGGCCTCAGATATTCCTTAGCCCCGTGCTAAGGAAATTTTCTGAGTACCGCCAAGTATCGGTGCAGCCCTCTAGCGGTGGTTCCTTGCACGAGAAACTCGAAAGAGTTTCTCGACAGCCCGCTAGGTGTCCCCCTTGGACAGGCTCTACTCTGTCCAAGGTAGAGTCCTACTATCGCTGTTATCTTCTCTCCCTTTCTAACCTCCATCTGTCATCCGCTCTCTTTCTATCTTTACCCGGTTCATACTTCTCTCGTTCTATCTCTTTAATTTTTCACTTTCCTGTTTCGGCCACTTACTTTGCCTTACTCCAATTAGTATATTTAGTTGACTGATCTTATTATATTTTATTTATTTACCTATTTATTTTATTTTACTGATTTTACCTACTTTTTTCCCATTTACCTACTTACTTATTTATTGATTCGTTGACTTTATCTATATCCTACTGTACCTATTATACTTACCTGACTTAGTCTTATTATAATTTTACACAGTGCCACATATCACTCTTTTTCGCTATTTACTCATTTTAACACTAATTAACTTCACTTACCTGATCTGTACATTCTATTTTACTTTATTTTATATTATTCCAACTTACTACACCGTACTCTAGTCACAATTCGTTCCTATATTACTATATTTTTATCCTGTGATATACAACATTTATTTTTAACCTATCTTTTATCTATTTACTTATTTACTTATTTATTTATTTACTTATTTACTTATTTATTTATTTAATTTTTATTTTACCTACCTTACAGTTATACCGCTGTGATTTCCTTCACTCTTTTTTATCCTTTTACTCTGCTAATTTCGACAATTACTATCATTATTACCACATTTTATTCTTTTAACTAATCCTACCAATCTAGTCAACTTTATATATTGATTTTAGTGATTCTATACATATTTGAGTTCTACATTTTACATTTTATTTACTCAACGCCACTCTGCTCTGATTTTACTCTATTTTACCTATCTATTTTTACATTAATCTACACTTGACAGAGCTTTTACTAACTTAACACACGTACCTGGGTTTTACTTATTTATTTATTTATTTATTTACTTACTGATTATACACTGCACCTACTTTTATACACACATTTCATTTTATTTATTTGTAACGTTAATAAGTTTACCTGGTACTACAATATCTATTCGAAATACTTTCTTTATTTTTTTCTTTTTCTTCTGTTACTCCCTATTTTCCGCTCGTAGTCAACCCCTGTACAGGCTGATCAATAATGGCAGGGCAAAGCAGCAGCCCCATTATAATTTATATTGACTTCCCGTTCCCGGAGGAATTCCGATGCCCGGAATGCTACGGCAAACCGGGCATGAAGCTCGGTGGGGCGTATAAGTCCCATTCCGACCTGGCAAAGCATGCCAAAAAGTACCACCCCGGACACACTATTGTCCACCGGTGCGGCGAGTGTGTTGAGCCTGGCACGGGCAGATATGCCCTAAAAGCCGTGAAGACTCACCACGCCGCTGCACACGCGAGTTCGGGTGGGCCAGGTCGGGGTGGGACCGGCAGAACAACTACCGGTTCTGCCAGCAACCGGACAACCGGTGCCCGGTCCTCCTCCTCTGCGACTGGCACTAATTCCTCGGGCCGAGGGAGGCCCGAGTCAATTTTAAGGTTCACCGCTGACGCGGGAGCTGGAGGGGTCGCTATAACGACAACGGCCACGACAACGACGACGACGACGACAACAACGATGACGACAGCAACGACGACGACGACAGCAACGACGACGACTGCGAGTGGCCAGCGGCAGGCGGCGACGGCCCAGGAGATCAACACCTCCGGCGGGGCCGTACCACCATCTTCAGGCCCCGCGACCACACCGACCACCAGTGTGGTCACCACCACGACGACGACGGCCTCGGCGACGACTCGCACACTGACGCTGCAGCGCAAACTGCCCTTCGGCACGTCTGCAGCTGCGACGGGGACGACAGCGGGGACGTCTACGAGGACGAAGCTGGTAGCGAGGACGAGGACGATCGGGGCGGTCCCACGACCTACCCCCAGGCTATCAACCACGCCACCACCACCACTGGCGTCCCTGGGGGCCAGGCCGAAGGGAGCGGCGGCACTAGTGGCCCCTCTTCGGAAGTCACTGACGCCGCCGCCCCTCCTGGCCGCCTCCAGGGCGAAGACCACGCCCCCACCAGCAGCAGCAACAGCAACAACAAAAACAACAGCAACAAGGAGCAGCCTGTCGCGGCGAAGCAACGAGGCTGCCCTGGCACCGACACCACCAGGGACCAGGAATGCGCCCGCCAAGCGCACTACGACCGGGACCGGAGCCGTCCGGCGAACCAGCCCGGGCCCATCGACACGCAAGTCGACCCCCGATAAGCACGCCACCAACACTACTGGTGGCGTGGCAAGGAGGACGAGGGGGTCGACTGTCTCCCCTAAGACGAGGTCCCCCCCTACCAGCCCGAGGGGGCCGATTACAAGGAGCAGGAGGGGAGCCAGCGTGCCGATAGAGCTCGGGGACATCAAGAAGCGGACGATGACCCTCACCACCACCAGGAGGAAGGCGGCTCCGAAACCCGGTGCTAATACGTCACCGAGGGCGGTTGGGTTAGATGGGGGGCACCCGCCCCGCCCCCCCCACAACGACATCTAACCCAAACCAACACCCCACCACCACACGGGTGTTTACCTCGGTGATCAGGACGGCGGCCTCACCATCTTATGCCGCCGTCACGGCGGGCGCAGCGGTGGTCACAACAACAACACCGCCAGGAGACCGCCCAGAGAAGAGGACGCTACGGTCGATGACTCGGGCATCGTCACTCCCGCCCGAGTTCATGACCGCAGCGATTAGCAGCCCTTCCCTCATCATTGCTACGAGGGATCCACCCCTGCCCGCTCACCCCCACCGACCATCTGTGGGAAGCAGGGGGTGCGGAGGGCTGCTGCGCGGTCTCCTGCGTGGCTCCGGCCACGCTGACCACGACCACCGTCACGACCACTGCCAGCGGTGGGCCCATCATGACTTCGAGGCTCCTCGCGGGGGGAGTGGAGAGGATACAGAAGAGGACGAGGCTTACGCCGGCAATCCTCTCCCTCCCCCCCATCGAGGAAGTGGCAGGGTCGCCTGGTCCCGCCAGGACAGTCCCTTCTCCCCCTCCGGCCATCCGGGGGAACGAAGAGGAGAGGGGAGAAGAGGTGGGGAGGAAGGAGGAAGAAGATCCCTCCCCACTGCCGTGGCAGGTTGTTGCCGACAGGCGCCGATCATCTGGGCGCCTGTCCCCGTTGCCAACATCCCCGTCGTCATCGCCGAGGTCGTCCCAGAGGAGGACGCCGTCGCCGTCGAGGACAACTCCCCGCAGTTCACCAGCGGGGGACAGGAGGACGCCGGCCGCACCCCTGCGACCAACAGCGAGGGACCAGCGTTCTCCACCGGCCCCACCAGCTCCCGACGTCAGCGGAGGCTTGGAGGAGGCCACTCCCACCACCACCGTCACCACGCGAAGGGGCGGAACCGCTCGCCGGTGGCCATTGGCAGGAGGTAGCCGCAACACCCAACAGAGGGTAAGTGCTGAGCGGGCCCCTGCCAACGCCGCGCGGATGGACCGGCACCGCGAATTCCGCGACATGAATGTCCGCTTGGGTGGGTTCGCGTCGCGTTTTCGATCAGTGGGTGGGATTAATAATAATAACCCTGGGAGCTCGCTCCCGGGTGGTAGCACGAGGGGGATAACGGTCCCCACGGGGCAGACTAATGCTCCAGACACAGCAGGGACGGCAGCAGCCTGTGCCTGCTGGCCAGCCCAATCCTCGCCAGCGCGCATCCCGACGGAGGGAGCAAGCCGCACTGGAGAGAGAGAGGGAGCTACTGGTCAGTTTGGCTGGGGCTGCTGACAATCCACAAGACCTGGAGGAAGCTGCAGCGCAAATCGCTGCCTTCTTCCAGGGATTCCGGACCCGACCTGCGGGGAACGGAGGAGACGGGGGCGTAAGACCAGCAAACCCCGCGAGGACGAGGGGGCGTGTCGCGAACTCGTCAAGGACACGCCCTCCCGGTCGTACCGGCTTGGAGACCGATAGGAGAACGGACCAAGTCAAGGAGGCTACGCGTATCCAGAGGCTGTTCCGGCAGAACCGCAGGCGTGCGGTCCAGGAGGTGCTCATGGGCGCCCCTGAGCAATGTGAAGTTGCCAGGGACCGCGTCATGCAGCACTTCCTGGATATGTACTCACCTGCGAGTGAGCCACAAGCCTCTGGGCCCCTTGGCTTTCCCTCAGAGGCTCCGACAGCAGCAAGCGGCGAGGCTTTGGTCCGGCCTTTTGAAGTGAGTGAGGTAGACAGACGGATCCGGCGGATGTCAAACTCCGCGCCAGGACCCGACGGTCTGACTTACCGTGACCTTCGGAAGGCCGACCCGAGCTGCGTCGTCTTGACTGCCTTTTTCAACCTCTGCCGTAGGTTGGAGTCGGTCCCTTCTTCCTGGAAGGTCTCCAACACTGTGTTAATTCACAAAAAGGGCGATCGGGGGGACCTGTCGAACTGGCGACCACTTGCCATGTCCGACACTACCCCTAAACTTTTCGCGGCGGTGCTGGCCGACCGTTTTGTGTCGTGGGCCCTCCACAATGGGAGGCTTAGCCCCCAGCAGAAGGGTTTCCTGCCGTGCGAGGGCTGCTACGAGCATAACTTCGCGCTGCAGGAAATCCTGAACGAAGCTCGCAGGGGCAGGCGTCAGATGATGGTGGCGTAGCTGGACTTGTCGAATGCGTTCGGCTCGATCCCCCACTCTACCATCTACCGCGCCTTCGCTGAGGCCGGCGTTCCCCTCCCCTTCCGCAATATTGTGGAAGGGATGTATGACGGATGCACCACCCGGGTGCGAACCTCACAGGGCTTCACCGACCCTGTCCCCATTCTCTCCGGAGTCAAGCAGGGCTGTCCGTTGAGCCCTGTGGCGTTTAACCTCGCCCTGGAACCGGTCCTGAGGGCGGTAACCGCGACCTCGGCGGGTTACACGCTACACGGCCAACGATATTCGGTTTTGGCCTACGCCGACGATCTGGCGTTGACTGCCGATTCTCCGGAGGGAGTGGAAACACTGTTGCGAACAGTGGAAGCTGCGGCAAGTGGGATTGGACTTCGGTTCAACCCGGCGAAGTGTGCAACACTGCATCAGGACAGCAGAGGCACTCGCCGGGTACACCCTACTTGCTTCAGCTTGCAGGGTCAAGGGGTTAAAGCCCTGGCAGCAGGTGCGCCATACGAGCACCTTGGAGTTCCCACAGGATTTCAGGTCAGGCAGACCCCGCTCGCGACGATCGAGGAGCTTGTCCGGGATCTCCGGGCCGTGGATCGCTCTCTCCTCGCCCCGTGGCAAAAGTGTGAGGCGGTGAGATCATTTATATTGCCCCGCCTCGACTTCATGCTACGGGGAGCCCATGTAGAGAAGGGTCCCCTTAAAGAAGTGGACAAGCTTGTTCGCAAGCTTGCCAAGTCCTGGCTCAACCTCCCTCAGAGAGCCAGCGCGGAGGTAGTCTACCTCCCTCCCAAAAAGGGGGGATGTGGACTGCTTCCGCTTGCGGACCTGGCCGACGCACTGGTCATTGGGCACGCATTCCGTCTATTGACGGCATCGGACCCGATGATCGGTGGGCTGGCCAGAGAATCTCTGAGCGAGGCGGTAGCCAGGAAGATCGGTAGGCCACCCACCGATCAGGACCTGGCGACGTACCTCTCCGGCTCGCTGGAGGGGGAATTCGCCAGGGACGGAGGGGACTTCTCGACTCTGTGGTCGAGGGCACGAAACGCGGCACGGCGATCAGGAGAAATGCTCCAATTGCGTTGGGAGTGGTGCGCTGCCCGGCGCGAATTGGGTCTTAGACTCCGGGGCTCACGCGGGCGCACGGTGGTTGTAACACTGAAGGTGCGGGATCAGGAGTTGCATCGTTTGAGAGCGGCAGTGACAGAGTTCTATGCCGATCGCCTGGGCAAAAAGCCCGATCAGGGGAAGGTCTTCGGGGTGTCGTCGCGGGGTGGTGTATCAAATCACTTTCTCCGCGGCGGCAGTTTCACCCGCTTCGCTGATTGGCGCTTTACCCACCGAGCTCGCCTCAACGTCTTGCCTCTTAATGGGGCAAGGCGGTGGGGCGAGGGTGATAAGCGTTGCCGGCGATGCGGGGAGGCCCTGGAGACCCTACCCCACGTAATCTGTCACTGCCGGCCTCACTCGGCCGCCTGGCAACTGCGCCACGATGCCATCGTCTCGAGAGTATCTCGAGCCTGCCGACTGCCGGGGACATTAAGGGTCAATAAAAGGGTCGAGGGTCTCACCGGCGAGTTGGAGGCTCTGCGCCCTGACATTGTTGTCAGGCACGAGCCTTCGAAAAGCGTCGTGATCGTCGACGTGACCGTGGCCTTCGAGAACGGCATCGAAGCCTTCGAAGCCGCTAGGGAGAGGAAGAGGGCGAAATGCCTCCCTATCGGCGCCGTTCTCGAAGGACAGGGCTACCGAGTCGTGACCGACGCGATCGTTATTGGGGCTCTCGGCTCCTGGGATCAGGCCAATGAGGCGGTGCTCAGGCTCCTGCGTGTGAGTAGGAGGTACGCGAGTCTGATGCGCCGTTTCATTGTGTCTGAGACCATTCGCTGGGGCCGGGACATCTACGTGGAGCATGTGTCGGGGGTCCGCCAGTACGCGGCTCCTCCTCCCGGTGTCCCCACCGCAGCACCGCCCCTACCCCCACCAGAGGTGACAGTGGCCCCTCCTCTCAACCTACCTCCCTCGGCCAACGAGGAAATCGCGCCCCGGAATGACAGCCGCGACGAGACTGAAGACGGGCATGAGGCCCTTGTACTGACACAGGGCCCTACCGGCCCCACGTATGACGCGTAGCGCGGCGGCGATGCCACACGAGGCACCGCGCCCACTAGTTTTTATTATATTATACTATAGTATATTATAACTATATTTATATCTACATTTTTATTTTCCACATGTTATACATTTTTTACATCTTTATTTCTATATTTATATACATTTTAGCGAGGGCAAATGGCTCGCTGCACGCCTCTATTCTATCTTCTCTTTTATTTTCTTATTTACATTACGTTCTAGTCATTCTCTTTTAAGTTGTTTTATCTGGTCTATTGTTTTTTTTTCTCCTGTTCTTTCCTCTGTTACGTATGAAGACGTTCGCCATATTCATTTCGACTAGAAATTCTAATCTCTTTTTCTGAGAACGAAAAGCGTCCCAACAGGCTCCCTTTTATTAACACAAGATACTGTATGCCTTCTTTATATCAAAATCTCTAGACACTCCCTTCTGGCATCCGTTAATTAATATTCTGATAGGAAATAGCCCGGATAACCTTTATTAACCCCTTTTAACGAAAATCTAACTGAGGCCTGCTTTTCATTAGAAATGACAAAAAATGTGACTGTGACCCTACGTGACATTAAATCTTAAACAGAGTACCCCTTTCATTTTCAAGGTATATAAACCCGTTCATTTTCATCCTCTTTGGTTCAGTCGAGTTTCAGAAGTGATTCGGTAACGTCGCGTTACGCGCATAAGAGTCAATTCTAGTGAGATCGGGTTAAAGTCCCTTTCGGATCAAACGTAACCTTATAGATTCCGTTAGTTCGTGTATTCTATTTGGCATTCAATAATTGCTCTCTGACCCTGCATTGCCAGTGCGTCAACACCGTGCATCGTAGGTAACAATTTCTATAATTGTACACTTACTACATCCACTCGCGACACAAACAATCACACTTGTAACTATTCCAAATCAGAATATATTTGTCTTGTTTGTTAACTCGCGTAATCTACAACCTTTAATTATTGCCTGATATCCTAATCTAATAATTGAACGTTCCCACATGATACAATCTTACCGCTCGGATTGTATCAATTAAATTATATATAAGTTACGAGGCTTACTAATCTTAGATTCAATTCAACGAAGATTTCTCCAACCTAGTGGCTCCCCGGTTTCGCATTGGGTGCGTCTACGAAAATTATACCATCCTAGCGGATCCCCGATTTCGCATTGGGTTCTTCCGTATCCTAGCAGCTCCCTGGTCTCGCATCAGGTGTGTCTGCGTGTTATCCACTTTCATTTTAAATCGGGTTCGCCGCGTGTCTCTCCTAGTGACTCCCCGATAACGCACTGGGTGCGTTCACGAAGTTTCATCCTCCTAGTAGCTCCCCGGTCTCGCATCGGGTGCGTCTGCGTTTGACTCCAACCTCCTAGAGGCTCCCTGATTTCGCATCAGGTGCGTCCTCGACGTCAACTGACCTAGCGGCTCCCCGATTTCGCACTGGGTGCGTCCGCGTACCTAACTAACAAATTGAAACCATATTCCTGGGGTAACAACCCCTCGCCGGCCTCTCGCGTTGCTCGCAGCACTGGCTCGTAACAAAACTGGTGACAGCGGTGGGATACATTCAATTATTTTGGGATCGCTTTAATTTTTGGTTTTTTGCAAGTTAAATTACTCGTAACTGAGTATCGACAATGTACTAGTTTTCGCAATAAGAAACAAAATTCGAAATCAGTGCTTATCAGTCGTTTATTATATTTCTTCAACCGTTGAGACAAACTGAAACTTTACAGTGAGAAAATACAGTTAATTTATTGCAAATCTGCCTTCCATTCAATTCATTGATACAGTCCGCTTTCTCCACTTTCACTCAGCATACTTTCATATCATTCCAAATACACACTCATTCACAATCCTTTAATTTTCCTCGCGAGTTTAGTTGCATTCTTCTTAGTTTCCCGCGAACCTTTCCAAGCAGGGAAAGATACGAAACATTTCTGGTCCTTCGAGCCGGATACTTCCCACGTGTCTGGCCGATACCTCTCCAGGATTTGCAATATCACATCGAGTAAGGGGTGAGTCCAGTGCCTCCGTGAGTGAATTCCATCAAGCAAATCAGCCGCACCTAAAATGGAGCTCTCAGCAAACGACCTGCTCCACAAGCAGAAAACCGTCGGAGGGAAGATTGCTCGCCTCATGGACAACTTCAGGAAATCCGTCGCGCAAACAAAGATCACCATCAGCGACGTTGAGACCAGGCTGGAACTGCTTGAGGATTACTGGGTAAAGTTTCAGCAAAATCATGACGTGCTAATGTACGGACACAAAGCTGCAACCAAGGACAGCGAATATGAAAAGTCAGGCATGGCCGAATCGGTAGAAGAAACCTACCTCATACAAAAAACCGGCTGCGCGAGCTCGCGAATCAACTCAGAAAGAGCAGCGAAAGGGCGCCCGAGCCAAATCCAGACGAGGAAGATTCGAAGTCCGGGTCATCTTCTCTCCCACGGATGCCGTTGCCGCAATTCAACGGAGAATACGTCGAATGGCCGTCGTTTAAAGACCGATTCGTCTCGATGATCGACCAGAAAAAAGGAATGAGCGACGTCGAGAAGCTCCATTACCTGAAGGGCGCCCTTCGGGATCAAGCAGCCGATCTCGTCAAGGACCTTCCGACCACGAACGGAAATTACAGAAAGGCGTGGGATATCCTTCTGGAGCATTTTGAGAACAAGCGCATTCTCGTCCGATCCTGCCTTGACAAGTTGGCAGCGCTGCCACGGATGAGAGAAAGCACGGTGCGAGAAATGACTCAGATCCAGAAAGGAGTATCCACCGTCATCAACACCCTGGACGGACTAGGCAGACCTGTGGATCAAACCGCAGATTGGTTCGTTCACTCTATTGTGAATTTGTTTGACCCCACAACCAGAGAGAAATGGGAGGAGAGCGTTACGGTCAGCAGCGAGCCTCCTTCCTGTGCAACCCTGAAGGTCTTCATGATAAAGCGGCTCCAGATGATGCAGGCATCTCCGAGCTCAGCGTCCTCAGGTTCCAGCCATTCCAGACCAAGCAAATTCCAAGCAAGCCAAGGTGCCAGCAAAGCGAAACCAGCAGCAAGCATGGCCCGCGTCAACCATGCAAGGAAAGGGCAACAAATTGTATGCGTGATCTGTGCAAAGGATCATTATCTCATGCATTGCTCATCATACAAAGAGAGTTCTGCGGAGGAGCGGAAATCAACAGTCGAGAAACATCAGCTGTGCAGAAACTGTCTCGGCAAGCACATCACGGAGAGCTGTCCATCGAAGAAAGGTTGCTACACCTGCGGCGAACGTCATCACACGACACTCCACGATGCATACAAGGGCGTCTCCACTGCCGGAAGGGCTATCCACCATGCGCAGAGCTGCTGCAACAAAGACGGTGAGGTAATGTTAGCTACAGCATTGGTCAATGTTACAGATCGCTTCGGCCGTCAGCAAGTAGCGAGAGCGCTCATCGATTCTGGCTCCGAGATCACGATGATAAACGAAGGGCTAGCACAGAGGCTACAATTACCTCGGGCAGAAGCAAAGGTGGACCTGTACGGAGTCGGAGGGCAGCAGCTTGCAAGGAGCCGGGGCAGAGTCACGCTGAACGTCTCCGCCTGCCAGACAGAGGACACCATCACAGTCTCAGCGGTGATCCTTGCCAAGCTCTCAACGTACTCTCATACCAGGACCACGGCGAAACCAGACTGGGCGCACCTGAGAGGTTTGCAGCTTGCCGACCCAGTACCAGAGAGCAGAGCACCCATTGAAGTCCTGCTCGGGGCAGACGTCTACCCTGCAATAATAAGAGAGGGCATGAGAAGAGGAGCTCCGAATCAGCCGGTGGCTCAGCTTACCATGTTCGGATGGATCGTCACCGGGATGACAGGCTCGGCGTCCAGTCCGGTTCATGCCCAGGTGCATCAGACAAGCATCGGGGACAGTCTGAGCTCACTCGTGCGGCGGTTTTGGGAACAGGAGGACGTCCAAGACACGGCTTCGGCGTGGACAGCTGAGGAAGAAGAGTGTGAACAGCACTTCAAAACCTCTCACTCACGCACTCCAGAAGGTCGCTATCAGGTGAGACTGCCCTTTAAAGCTAACGTGAAAGTCACTACAGGCTCCCGGACAGCAGCGTGGCACTCACTCAGGAGAATGGAGCTGCAGTTCCGAAAGGACAAAGGGTTCAAGGAGCAATATGACGACTTTCTGAAGCAGTACAGCGAG
This sequence comes from Halictus rubicundus, assembly GCF_050948215.1. NCBI lineage: Eukaryota > Metazoa > Arthropoda > Insecta > Hymenoptera > Halictidae > Halictus > Halictus rubicundus. Next base: position 191,422 of record NW_027488662.1, on the reverse strand, counting down.
CTTGGTCATATGTCACTAACCGAAGAGACAGGGAAAGGATACCAATGCCACTACCTGCCACACCACGGAGTCTTGAGGCCCAGCAGCTCCACCACGAAGTTGAGAGTCGTCTTCAACGGGTCCTGGTCCGAGCCCTCGCAATGTTCTCTGAACGATGCCCTCCATGCGGGTCCAAATTTGTTGCCACCACTCGCTGACGTCATTCTGAGGTGGCGCAAACACCAGTATGTGGTGACAGCCGACGTCACCAAGATGTACCGGCAGATATTAATCCATCCAGAGGATCGAGACGTCCAACGAATCCTCTGGAGACGGGAGGAGAGCGAAACGGTTCGTGAGTACCGGCTAAACACTGTGACGTATGGTCTTTCATGTGCCCCATATCTAGCTGTGCGAACACTGCGCCAACTAGCAGAGGATGAGGGCTTGCAGTACCCCAACGGAGCAATAGCCATCAAGAGGGACACCTACGTCGATGACATCCTCACTGGAGCCGACACAGTGGAAGAGCTGATGGAAACCGCCAATCAACTTCAGCAGCTGTGCATGGCGGGCGGCTTCCCGCTCCAAAAGTGGGCGTCCAACGTGGTCGATTTGCCCCAGGACACATCACGATGCACTCAAGTGTTCGCAGGTCACTCCGAGAGCACAACCACTCAGTCCTCTCTGCACCACAACCAGCTAGAGGAGCAGAAAACCTGGTCTGACTGCATTCACACGGCGTTACGCCTCCACTGGTCACCACTAGAGGACAACTTTCGATACTCCCTCGCTGAGGTCGCTGCTGAATCGCCTACCAAGCGCAGCATTGTTTCGAAAACCGCACAGTTGTTCGACCCACTGGGATGGCTAGCACCAGTCATCGTACGGGCGAAAATAGCCATTCAATCGACTTGGCTGCTGGGTCTGGACTGGGACGACCCACTTCCTGCATCCATGGCTGAAGACTGGGCACTTTTCTGCGCCGAACTGAAGCTGCTCGAAAGAGTGAGGGTACATCGGCCCTTGTCTCACTATCCACATCCCACTCTGAGGGAAATACATGGCTTCGCAGACGCCTCCGAGCGAGCCTACGCAGCTGTCATCTACTTGAGGACGAAGAGCGAGGACGGACACTGGGAAGTCGCACTTGTCACTGCTAAGAGCAAGGTCGCACCACTAAAGCAGGTCTCGTTACCTCGCTTGGAACTCTGCGCAGCACATCTCCTCGCTCGACTAGCAGAGAAAACCACTGCGACACTAGCATACACAAGCACACCGATACACTTGTGGTCAGACTCGACGGTCGCTCTGGGGTGGTTACGAGCACATCCAAGCAGGTGGAAAACCTATGTCGCAAACAGAGTGGCAGACATTCAGCGTCGAGTTCCCGAGGCACAATGGCATCATGTAGCCGGGGTTGAAAATCCTGCTGACTCTGCCTCTCGAGGCCTCACACCGTCGGAGTTGTTGCAGCTGACATTGTGGTGGAACGGCCCGAACTTCCTGCGAAACAGCGAGCAGCTCACGGAGGCCCAAGCAGAAATTCCTGACCACCTGCCAGAAGAAAGAAAAAAACTAGTTGCGGTAACACACAAGGCCAAAAGGGGAATCGAGGACAACGACACCTTGATGCGGTTCTCATCCTATACCAGGCTGCTAAGGGTCACTGCTTGGTGTCGACGATGGCTTCTCAAACGACGCAAGCTCTCTTCAGTCTCGAACAGCAATATCGCCGCCACCCATGGTGACTCCTCAGTCCTTTCGGTGGAGGAAATCAATGAGGCCGAGAAATGCTGGATCCGACAAGTGCAGCAGACCCACTTTAAGGAAGAAAGGAGGCTTTTAAAATCAGGCGCATGCGTTCCCTCAAGGAGCGTGCTCTCACCTCTAGCAGCGGAGATCGACAGCGCCAACATTCTCAGAGTTGGGGGTCGGCTGAGCAAGGCGCGTCTCAATCCTGACGAAGCCCATCCAATTATCCTGCCTCCTGAATCCACCTTTACCCAACTTTGCATTGTTCACAGCCATCTCAAGACACTGCATGGCGGAGTGCAAGCAACGCTGGGAGCTATACGCCAGAGGTTCTGGATACCGAGGGGACGATCAAGAGTCAAATCAGCGATCCTCAAATGCGTAACGTGTCTGAGATGGCGGGCGGAAACAGGCAGGCAGATGATGGGCCAACTGCCAGAGCACCGCGTTACTCCAGCTCGCCCATTCCATTCCACCGGAGTGGACTATGCGGGCCCGATTTGGCTGCGGACTTCTCCAGGGCGTGGTCACAGAGCAACCAAGGCCTTCTTCGCAGTCTTCATCTGCATGGTGACCAAGGCCGTCCATCTCGAGGCGGTCTGCAGTTACACGTCAGAGGCTTTCCTGGCTGCTTTCCGGCGCTTCATATCCCGCCGAGGTCTCTGTGCGCACCTGTACAGCGACTGTGGGACGAACTTCCTGGGGGCAGACCGGGAGCTGCGTCGCCTATTCACCGCCAGCAGCCCTGAAAACAGATGCTTGAGGGAAAACCTGAGCAACCTATGCACACAGTGGCATTTCAACCCACCAGCAGCGCCCCACTTCGGTGGACTCTGGGAGGCAGCCGTCAAGTCCACCAAGCACCATCTGAGAAGGACGATAGGAGAAACACGACTCACATTCGAGGAGATGTCCACACTCCTCGCACAAGTCGAAGCTTGCCTGAATTGAAGGCCGCTGGCTGCTCTCTCCGATGACCCGTCTGATTTAACAGCATTGACTCCAGGGCATTTTCTTGTAGGCTCCCCGTTGAACGCGTTGCCGGAACCGTCGCTGCTGGACAAGAACGTCAACCGGCTTACTCGATGGCAGCTGGTCAACCAAATGAGGGATCAATTCTGGGTGCGATGGCGAAAGGTGTACCTGCACGGACTCACCACACGGTCAAAATGGCGCCGACCACAGGAAAACCTCACGCCGAGCAGCCTGTGCATCCTCAGCGACGAATCAACGCCACCCGCTCGATGGCCGCTCGCGCGAGTGAAGAAAGTGCATCCTGGAGGCGACGGGAAAACTCGGGTAGTCACCGTGGTCACCTCGGCGTCCGAATTCGTAAGACCGATCCACAAACTGATCGTTCTACCGATTAACGAGAACGATCGATGACCGCGTCGATTCACGTGTTGCACCGCAATTCATTCACTCGCGACGATCGACTACAACTGCGTAGTACGCGTAAACTCGTTGAGCGCACGCGCGAGGCATTCACCAAGCCAGCCGACGTGGCCCCCCACTCCAACCACCTCGCAGGAAATCCAAGCATTCACATTGCTCATAACGACGGTAGTAACCTCAGATAAATAGCGTGCAGAGTTGTAAACCATAGCCCGAAATTACTGCGTGAAAGTCACTGTTATTCACTAGCACTTTAGTTCACTTGAAATCACGACCGTTTGCATGTTCGGACATTCGACAAGTCGAGGCGGGCGGCATGTTTGAGATTGGCGCGTGCGGACGCCATAATGCCTCACCGAGCTCAACCGCGCGACTGCCAATCATAGAGTGCCCCGCAACACGCGCTAGAACACCGACAAACAGCGTCTGTTATCGAGACTCGCGCGGGCGAAAACCCTCAAGCGTGATTCGCGGAAAACAGGCTCGATCCTGTGTGGTCACCACTACGACGACGACGGCTTCGGCGACGACCCGCACGCTGACACTGCAGCGCAAATTGCCTCTTGGCACATCTGCAACTGCGACGGGGACGACAGCGGGGAAGATTACGAGGATGACGCTGGCAGCGAGGACGAGGACGATCGGGGCGGTCCCACGACCTACCCCCAGGCTATCCATCACGCCACCACCACCATCGGCGTCCCTGGGGGCCAGGCCGAAGGTTGCGGCGGCACTAGTGGCTCCCCTTCGCAAGTCACTGACGCCGCCGCCCCTTCTGGCCGCCTCCAGGGCGAAGACCACGCCCCCACCAGCAGCAGCAACAACAACAACAACAACAGCAACAAGGAGCAGCCTGTCGCGGCGAAGCAACGAGGCTGCCCTGGCACCGACACCACCAGGGACCAGGAATGCGCCCGCCAAGCGCACCGGGACCGGGACCGGAGCCGTCCAACGAGCCAGCCCGGGCTCATCGGCACGCAAGTCGACCCCTGATAAGACCACCACTAACACCAGTGGTGGCATAGCAAGAAGGACGAGGGGGTCGACGGTCTCCCCTAAGACGAGGTCCCCCCCTACCAACCCGAGGGGGCCGATTACAAGGAGCAGGAGGGGAGCCAGCGTGCCGATAGAGCTCGGGGACATCAAGAAGCGGACGATGACCCTCACCACCACCAGGAGGAAGGCGGCTCCGAAACCCGGTGCTAATACGTCACCGAGGGCAGTTGGGTTAGATGGGGGGGCACCCGCCCCGCCCCCCCCCCCCAAAACGACATCTAACCCAAACCAACACCCTACCATTACACGGGTGTTTACCTCGGTGATCAGGACGGCGGCCTCACCATCTTATGCCGCCGTCACGGCAGGCGCAGCGGTGGCCACAACAACTACACCGCCAGGAGACCGCCCAGAGAAGAGGACGCTACGGTCGATGACTCGGGCATCGTCACTCCCGCCCGAGTTCATGACCGTAGCGATTAGCAGCCCTTCCCTCATCATCACTACGAGGGATCCCCCACCTGCCCGCTCACCCCCACCGACCATCTGTGGGAAGCAGGGGGGAGCGGAGGGCTGCTGCGCGGTCTCCTGCGTGGCTCCGGCCACGCTGACCACGACCACCGTCACGACCACTGCCAGCGGGGGGCCCATCATGACTTCAAGGCCCCTCGCGGGGGGAATGGAGAGGATACAGAAGAGGACGAGGCTTACGCCGGCAGTCCTCTCCCTCCCCCCCATCGAGGAAGTGGCAGGGTCACCTGGTCCCGCCCGGACAGCTTCTTCTCCCCCTCTGGCCATCCGGGGGAGCGAAGAGGAGAGGGGAGAAGAGGTGGGGAGGAAGGAGGAAGAAGATCCCTCCCCACTGCCGTGGCAGGTTGCTCCCCATAGGCGTCGAGCATCTGGACGCCTGTCCCCGCTGTCGCCATCCCCGTCGTCGTCGCCGGAGTCGTCCAGGAGGGTGACGCCGTCGTCGCCGAGAACGACAACACCCCGCAGTTCACCAGCGGGGGACAGGAGGACGCCGGCCGCACCCCTCCGACCATCAGCGAGGGATCAGCGTTCTCCACCGGCCCCACCGGCTCCCAACGTCAGCGGAGCCTTGGAGGGGGCCACTCCCACCACCACTGTCACCACGCGAAGGGGCGGAGCCGCTCGCCGGTGGCCATTGGCAGGAGGTAGCCGCAACACCCAACAGAGGGTAAGTACTGAGCGGGCCCCTGCCAACGCCGCGCGGATGGACCGGCACCGCGAATTCCGCGATATCAATGTCCGTCTGGGAGGGTACGCGTCGCGTTTCCGTAGTGTGGGTGGGAACAATAACCCTGGGAGCTCGCTCCCGGGTGGTAGCACGAGGGGGATAACGGTCCCCACGGGGCAGACAAATGCTCCTGGGGGAGTCGCTGGAGGACCCGCGGCCCTTCAGACACCGCAGGGACGGCAGCAGCCTGTGCCTGCTGGCCAGCCCAATCCTCGCCAACGCGCATCCCGACGGAGGGAGCAAGCCGCACTGGAAAGAGAGAGGGAGCTACTGGTCAGTTTGGCTGGGGCTGCTGACAATCCCCAAGACCTGGAGGAAGCTGCAGCGCAAATCGCTGCCTTCTTCCGGGGATTCCGGACCCGACCTGCGGGGAACGAAGGAGACGGGGGCGTAAGACCAGCAAACCCCGCGAGGACGAGGGGGCGTGTCGCGAACTCGTCAGGGACACGCCCTCCCGGTCGTACCGGCTTGGAGACCGGCAGGAGAACGGACCAAGTCAAGGAGGCTACGCGTCTCCAGAGGCTGTTCCGGCAGAACCGCAGGCGTGCGGTCCAGGAGGTGCTCATGGGCGCCCCTGAGCAATGTGAAGTTGCCAGGGACCGCGTCATTCAGCACTTCCTGGATATGTACTCACCTGCGAGTGAGCCACAAGCCTCTGGGCCCCTTGGCTTTCCCTCAGAGGCTCCGACAGCAGCAAGCTGCGAGGCTTTGGTCCGGCCTTTTGAAGTGAGTGAGGTAGACCGACGGATCCGGCGGATGTCAAACTCCGCGCCAGGACCCGACGGTCTGACTTACCGTGACCTTCGGAAGGCTGATCCGAGCTGCGTCGTCTTGACTGCCTTCTTCAACCTTTGCCGCAGGTTGTAGTCGGTCCCTTCTTCCTGGAAGGTCTCCAACACCGTGTTAATTCACAAAAAGGGCGATCGGGGGGATCTGTCGAACTGGCGACCACTTGCCATGTCCGACACCACCCTCAAACTCTTCGCGGCGGTGCTGGCTGACCGTCTAGTGTCGTGGGCCCTCCATAATGGGAGGCTCAGCCCCCAGCAGAAGGGTTTCCTGCCGTGTGAGGGTTGCTACGAGCACAACTTCACGCTGCAGGAAATCCTGAACGACGCTCGCAGGGGCAGGCGTCAGGTGGTGGTGGCATGGCTGGACTTGTCGAACGCGTTCGGCTCGATCCCCCATTCCACCATCTACCGTGCCTTTGCTGAGGCCGGCGTTCCCCTCCCCTTCCGCAACATTGTGGAAGGGATGTACGATGGATGCACCACCCGGGTGCGGACCTCACAGGGCTTCACCGACCCTGTCCCCATTCTCTCCGGGGTCAAGCAGGGCTGCCCGTTGAGCCCTGTGGCGTTTAACCTCGCCCTGGAACCGGTCCTGAGGGCGGTAACCGCGACCTCGGCGGGTTACACGCTACACGGCCAACGATATTCGGTCTTGGCCTACGCCGACGATCTGGCGTTGACTGCCGATTCTCCGGAGGGAATGGAAACACTGTTACGAACAGTGGAAGCTGCGGCAAATGGGGTTGGACTTCGGTTCAACCCGGCGAAGTGTGCAACACTGCACCAGGACAGCAGAGGCACTCGCCGGGTAGTCCCTACTTGCTTCAGCTAGCAGGGTCAAGGGGTTAAAGCCCTGGCAGCAGGTGCGCCATACGAGCACCTTGGAGTCCCCACAGGATTTCAGGTCAGGCAGACCCCGCTCGCGACGATCGAGGAGCTTGTCCGGGATCTCCGGGCCGTGGATCGCTCTCTCCTCGCCCCGTGGCAAAAGTGTGAGGCGGTGAGATCATTTATATTGCCCCGCCTCGACTTCATGCTACGGGGAGCCCATGTAGAGAAGGGTCCCCTTAAAGAAGTGGACAAGCTTGTTCGCAAGCTTGCCAAGTCCTGGCTCAACCTCCCTCAGAGAGCCAGCGCGGAGGTAGTCTACCTCCCTCCTAAAAAGGGGGGGTGTGGACTGCTTCCGCTTGCGGACCTGGCCGACGCTCTGGTCATCGGACACGCGTTCCGTCTACTGACGGCGCCTGATCCGATGATCAGTGGGCTGGCCAGAGAATCTCTGAGAGAGGCGGTAGCCAGGAAGATCGGTAGGCCACCCACCGATGAGGACCTGGCGACGTACCTCTCCGGCTCGCTGGAGGGGGAATTCGCCAGGGACGGAGGGGACTTCTCGACCCTGTGGTCGAGAGCACGAAACGCGGCACGGCGATCAGGAGAAATGCTCCAATTGCGTTGGGAGTGGTGCGCTGCCCGGCGCGAACTGGGTATTAGACTCCGGGGCTCACGCGGACGCACGGTGGTTGTAACACCGAAGGTGCGGGACCAGGTGTTGCACCGTTTGAGAGCGGCAGTGACAGAGTTCTATGCCGAACGTTTGGGCAAAAAGCCCGATCAGGGGAAGGTCTTCGGGGTGTCGTCGCGGGGTGGTGTATCAAATCACTTTCTCCGCGGCGACAGTTTCACCCGCTTCGCTGATTGGCGCTTTATTCACCGAGCCCGCCTCAACGTCCTGCCTCTTAATGGGGCAAGGCGGTGGGGCGAGGGTGATAAGCGTTGCCGGCGATGCGGGGAGGCTCTGGAGACCCTACCCCATGTAATCTGTCACTGCCGGCCTCACTCGGCCGCCTGGCAACTGCGCCACGATGCCATCGTCTCGAGAGTATCTCGAGCCTGCCGACTGCCGGGGACATTAAGGGTCAATAAAAGGGTCGAGGGTCTCACCGGCGAGTTGGAGGCTCTGCGGCCTGACATTGTTGTCAGGCACGAGCCTTCGAAAAGCGTCGTGATCGTCGACGTGACCGTGGCCTTCGAGAACGGCATCGAAGCCTTCGAAGCCGCTAGGGAGAGGAAGAGGGCGAAATGCCTCCCTATCGGCGCCGTTCTCGAAGGACAGGGCTACCGAGTCGTGACCGACGCGATCGTTGTGGGGCCCTCGGCTCCTGGGATCAGGGCAATGAGGCGGTGCTCAGGCTCCTGCGTGTGAGTAGGAGGTACGCGAGTCTGATGCGCCGTCTCATTGTGTCTGAGACCATTCGCTGGGGCCGGGACATCTACGTGGAGCATGTGTCGGGAGTCCGCCAGTACGCGGCTCCTCCTCCCGGTGTCCCCACCGCGGCACCGCCTCTACCCCCACCAGAGGTGACAGTGGCCCCTTCTCCCAACCTACCTCCCTCGGCCATCGAGGGAATCGCGCCCCGGAATAACAGCCGCGACGAGGCTGAAGACGGGCATGAGGCCCAAACAATGACTCAGGGCCCCTCTGGCCCTTTGCATGACATATAATGAGGCGGCGGTGCCACGCGAGGCACCGCGCCCATTAGTTATTATTATAATTACATTTTTATTTTTACTGTTGTTACGAGCCAGGGCTGCGAGCAACGCGAGAGGCCGGCGAGGGGTTGTTACCCCAGGAATATGGTTTCTATTATTAGTTAATATTGAAATCTTTGTTGATTTGAATTAGGATTAGTAAGCCTCGTAACTTATATATAATTCAATTGATACAATCCGAGCGGTAAGATTGTATCATGTGGGAACGTTCAATTATTAGATTAGGATATTAGGCAATAATTAAGGGTTGTAGATTACGCGAGTTAACAAACAAGACAATTTATTCTGAATTGGAATAGTTACAAGTGTAATTGTCTGTGTCGCGAGTGAATGTGGTAAGTGTACAATTAGAGAAATTGTTACCTAGTGATGCACGGTGTTGACGCACTGGCAATGCGGGGTCGGAGAGCGATTGTTGAAAGCCAAATAGAATATACACGAACTAACGGATTCTATAAGGTTACGTTTGATTCGAAAGGGACTTTTACCCGATCTCACTAGAACTGACTCTTACGCGTGTAGCGCGACGTGACTGCACGATTACTATACCGCGACCGAATCACTTCTGAATCTCTACTGAACCGCTTCTCGACTGAACCGAAGAGGATGAAAATTCATGGGTTTATATACCCTAAAAATGAGAGGGGAATGAATCTGTTTTATTTTACGGTCGCGTACTCGTATTTGTCGTTTCAAGTGAATTTAAGGTTTGCAGCTGGATCTTTTGTTTATAGGGGTAAAACGAAGGGTTAGCCAGGATGTTTCCTATCAAAGACTGTCTTGACAAAACATTCCAGAAGGGGATGTTTTGAAGATTTCCAATTTAGGAAATCGTACGGTGCTGTTACTGAACCATGCTTTGTGCCAGTTGCGTCCAGCCGGAGTACAATCATTAAACAAGGGGCCTGTTGGGACGCTTTTCGTTCTCAGAAAAAGAGATTAAAACTTCTAATCGAAATGAACGTGGAGAAACGTCTCCATACGTAACACTGTTATTGTTATTTTTATTCTATATATATAAATTTACGTATATTTTAGCGAGGGCAGGTGGCCGGCTGCACATCTCTATTCTATCTTCTCTTTTATCTTGCTACTTATATTATTTTCTAGTCATTCTCTTTTAAGTTATTTCATCTAGTTAATTGGTTTCTTCTCCTGTCCTTTTCTCTTTTTATACTTTTTGTTTTGCTTATTTTCTTTTTAGTCATCTAGTCATCTACCTTAGTATATAAGTATTTTAACTTTCCTGGTGTGCAGCGGACCACTACAATGTTGACAATTTTAATTTTAATTTTAATGTTAATCTTAAGCTATCTGACCAGGCCCCCCTGCGGGGCCGGAACGATTTTTATTTATTTACTGACGTGTGTCTGTATGTGTGTGCGTGTGATGCGTTTTATTTATTATATCTATGTACTTATATATATATTAGCCGCGCAGGGGGCCCGACACCCCCACACCGCACACCCCACCACCAACAAACTAAATTTTATTTGTGGCGGGGTGCCTCTACGGGCACCCCCATATAAGCCCTCGCCAAAGGCGAGTACACTGTACTACCCCCGGATGCCAATGTAACCCGGGGGACCATTACCTGAATAAAAAGTGCCTTTATCTGTTCTTATCAGCTTAATACCTGATACACTCCCCATCGGGGAGTCAGAATATTAACTCGATTTTTGGAATTTGACGGAGCGGTCGGGGCTTGCTCCCCCTCGGTCACGGGTCGGCCACGCATTGCAGTGCCGTGTGGATTGACCCAATTAGCTTATTAAAAGCATAATATCTGCTTTCCACAGCCCGTCAAGTTCCAGAATCGAGGAGATATTCTCGACTCCCCGAAACAATCAAAATCTAGAAAATTTTTGTTTCGCGAAGTTTTGCGGGTTGTGCCGCGACTCCCCTAAATCGCGCGCGTGTGCAAGTGCCGAGTGTGCACCATTAAAAAGGATTACCAGAGCCGAGGAGCGATCGGGGCGCGACCAGCCGCCGACGAGGAGGACCACCGACGATCAAGCGCCTCCACCGAAGCCGGACCTCCGGGAATTACGACACCTGTACGGGGAACCCGAGCGGGGTAAGTGGTCGAAACCCTCTCTCTGTATCTCTTTAATTTCTGTCTATTCCCCCGTGTACTTGTAACGGTGTCATTTGGACTCTCTTTGCCCAAGTGCCCGCTTTCAAATACACGGTAAACCCCGTTGACCTCCCCATTCCGTTCGTTGTTGTGTGTCTTTGTTCTGCCGACGATTAGCACCTGTGCTAACCGTCGATCAGAGCGAAACACAAGCAATTAACGGCTCCTTCCCGGTCGCTCGGAACGAAATTTCTGGAGATTTCGATCCGGATCGCATAAGTGACGGGTGGAAACGTTACGACAAATTTCGCAATTAAATTAATCAATTAACTCGACGGCTGTTTAAACAATCAGCTCGCTGGTTGTTTAATACGGTTCCCGAGTTAACAGATTTTATTTATTGCGAAATTGGGGCGCAAGCCTGTGCCGACAGTTTAATAAGCTAATATTTAACATCTCGTTGAATACCGGCACGTCGGGGCGTTTCTCGCTTCGTCAAAGCTGTGCTCCGTTTCGAAATAAGCCGGGAATATTGTTCCTGAGCCAAGACCAGCCGAATTGTTTAAACGGACTCGTTCGATTAAATTAATTCGGCTCCGATTTCCTATCAGTCACCGATCCGTGTAGGCCTCAGATATTCCTTAGCCCCGTGCTAAGGAAATTTTCTGAGTACCGCCAAGTATCGGTGCAGCCCTCTAGCGGTGGGTCCTTGCACGAGAAGCTCGAAAGAGTGTCTCGACCGCCCGCTAGGTGTCCCCCTTGGACAGGCTCTACTCTGTCCGAGGTAGAGTCCTACTATCGCTTTATCTCCTCTCCCTTTCTAACCTCCATCTGTCATCCGCTCTCTTTCTATCTTTACCCGTTTCATACTTCTCTCGTTCTATCTCTTTAATTTTTCACTTTCCTGTTTCGGCCACTTGCTTTATTATATCTTAATTGGTATATTTAGTTGACTAATTTTAATTATTTATTTATTTAGACATATATTTACACATTTTACTCTATTCGCTCGTTTTAACTGCATCTTAATCACCGTACTGTATATCACAGTGCCTGCTTACGTACCTAATTTAATTTTAAAACCGACATATTCAACTTTTACACGTATTTTATCCCATTTTACACTAACTTATTTTATTCTATTTTATTCTCATTCTTATTTTATTTTACTGTATTCTATTTTACTTTATCTTAATTCTAGTCATAGTGTTTATCTTTTATCTTGTTACTTTTACTCTTTCTACTCTGTGATATACTATACCATTTTAAACCTATTACTGTGATATTTATACATACGCTTACTGCTATTTCTTATTTTTATCCTCCTTACTTTATCTCTAGTCTCATTTTTATTTTTATTTGTATTTCTTATTCCATTCTTTCTGAGCTCTATTCTTTTCCGATTAACTCCGATCATCTAGTCAACTTTATATGCCAGTTCTGACACCGATATACACTGCATCCAATCTGCTCTGTCAATTTTAATTTTATTTTATTTTATCTTGTTACATTCTATTCTTATTCTGTCTCATCCTACTCTGCACTATCTTATTTTATTTTACTGATATCACGACTTAATCACATTTTATTTATTTAAACGCCTATTGCGATACATTGACGCCGACTAGTGCTATTTATTTATTTATTTATTCATTTACTTATTTATTTAAATACGTCTAGTCATTCCGTCGATTTTATTTATTATATTTTAACACACGTGACTAAGTTTAAGTGATTTTAACCTGGTGCTATTTAATTATCTATCTAGAATACACGCTTCCTCACTGACTGACAGAGTTATTTATTTATCTATTTACTTATCCATTTATTTATCTACTTATTTAACTATTTACTCACTGATTAATTCTTTCTTTTACTAACTTATTCATTTATTTATTTATTTATATACCCCCTACCGCTCGTAGTCAACCCCTGTACAGGTGGATCCAAATATGGCAGGGCAAGCAAGCAGCCCTATTACAATATATATAGATTTTGCGTTCCCGGAGGAATTCCGATGCCCGGAATGCTACGGCAAACCGGGCATGAAGCTCGGTGGGGCGTATAAGTCCCATTCCGACCTGGCAAAGCACGCCAAGAAATACCACCCGGGACATATTATCGTTCACCGGTGCGGCGAGTGTGGTGAGCCTGGTACGGGCAGATATGCCCTAAAAGCCGTGAAGACTCACCACGCCGCTGTACACGCGAGTACGGGTGGGCCAGGTCGGAGTGGGACCAGTAGAACGAACACCGGTTCTACTAGCATCCGGATAACCGGTGTCCGGTCCTCCTCCTCGACGACTGGCACTAATTCCTCGGGCCGAGGGAGGCCCGAGTCAATTTTAAGGTTTTCCGCTGCGGCGGGAGCTGGAGGGGTCGTCACCACGACCACGGCCACGACGACGACGACAACCACGACTGCGACGACGACGACAGCGTGTGGCCAGCGGCAGGCGGCGACGGCTCAGGATAATAACAACACCTCCGGCGGGGCAATACCACCAACATCGGGCCCCGCGACCACGCCGACCACCAGCGTGGTCACCACCACAACGACGACGGCTTCGGCGATGACCCGCACGTCTACGCTGCAGAGCAGACTGCCTTTTGGCACGTCTGCAACTGCGACGGGGACGACAGCGGGGAAATCTACGAGGACGACGCTGACGACGAGGGCGAAGACGTCCGTGGCGGTCCAACGACTCACCCCCAGGTCATCCACCACGCCACCACCACCATCGGCATTCCTGGGGGCCAGGCCGGAGGTCACGGCGGCGCTGGTGGCTCCCCTTCGGAAGTCACTGACGCCGCCGCCCCTTCCGGCCGCCCCCAGGACGAAGACAGCAGCTGCAGCGGCAGGAGCCGCCCCTGGGGGCTCAAGAACATCACCATCGCCACTGCCTGCACCCTCCCGAAACACCCCTGCAGGAACAGCAGCAGCAGCGATCACAGGGAGGAAATCCACGACGCCACCACCACCTAGAGCATCAGGGAGGGTGCGGACAGTGGCGACGACATCGAAGACCGCCACGGGGAGATTGTCAACGCCCCCAGCGCCACCATCAACAACAGCAACGGCAACAGCAACAACAAGGAGCAGCCTGTTGCGACGAAGCAGCGAGGCTGCCCTGGCACCAACACCACCAGGGACCAGGAATGCGCCCGCCAAACGCATCACGACCGGGCCCGGAGCCGCCCAACGATCCAGCCCGGGCTCATCGACACGCAAGTCGACCCCCGATAAGCACGCTACCAACATTACTGGTGGCGTGGCAAGGAGGACGAGGGGGTCGACTGTCTCGCCCAAGACCAGGTCCCCGCCCACCAGCCCAAGGGGACCGGTCACGAGGAGCACGACGAGGAGCAGGAGGGGAGCCAGCGTGCCGATTGAGCTCGGGGACATCAGGATGCGGACTGCAGCCCTCAACACCACCAAGAGGAAGGCGGCTCCAAAGCCTGGCGCGAGCAGATCACCTAGGACGGTTGGGTTAGACGGGGGGGGGCAACCGCCCCCGCCCCGCCCCCCAAACAACATCTAACCCAAACCAACACTCTACCAATTCACGGGTGTTCACCTCGGTGATCAGGACGGCGGCATCGCCATCCTACGCCGCCGTCACAGCGGGCGCGGCGGTGGTCACAAACACATCAACAGGAGACCGCCCAGAAGGAAGAATGCTGCGGTCAATGTCTCGGGCATCATCGCTCCCGCCCGAGTACTTGGCCGCAGCAATTAGCAGCCCCTCACCTACCACCACCACGAGAACCTCCCCCCTGCTTGGTCATCCCCACCCACTATTTGTGGGGAGCAGGGGGGAGCGGAGGGCTGCTGCGCGGTCTCCTGCGTGGCTCCGGCCACGCTGACCACGACCACTGCCAGCGGGGGGCCCATCATGACTTCGAGGCCCCTCGCGGGGGGAGTGGAGAGGATACAGAAGAGGACGAAGCTCACGCCAGCGGTCCTCTCCCTCCCTCCCATCGAGGAAGTGGCAGGGTCACCTGGTCCCGCCAGGACAGCTCCTTCTCCCCCTCCTGCCATCCGGGGGAGCGAAGAGGAGAGGGGAGAAGAGGTGGGGAGGAAGGAGGAAGAGGATCCCTCCCCACTGCCGTGGCAGGTTGTTCCCCAAAGGTGCAGAGCATCTGGACGCCTGTCCCCGCTGTCGCCATCCCCGTCGTCGTCGCCGGAGTCGTCCAGGAGGATGACGCCGTCGTCGCCGAGAATGACAACACCCCGCAGTTCACCAGCGGGGGACAGGAGGACGCCGGCCGCACCCCTCCGACCATCAGCGAGGGACCAGCGTCCTCCACCGGCCCCACCGGCTCCCAACGTCAGCGGAGCCTTGGAGGAGGCCACCCCCACCACCACCGTCACCACGCGAAGGGGCGGAGCCGCTCGCCGGTGGCCATTGGCAGGAGGTAGCCGCAACACCCAACAGAGGGTAAGTACTGAGCGGGCCCCTGCCAACGCCGCGCGGATGGACCGGCACCGCGAATTACGCGATATGAATTTTCGTTTGGGAGGGTTCGCGTCGCGTTTTCGATCAGTGGGTGGGATTAATAATAATAACCCTGGGAGCTCGCTCCCGGGTGGTAGCACGAGGGGGATAACGGTCCCCACGGGGCAGACTAATGCTCCTGGGGGCGTTGCTGGAGGACCCGCGGCCCTCCAGACACCGCAGGGACGGCAGCAGCCTGTGCCTGTTGGCCAGCCCAATCCTCGCCAGCGCGCATCCCGACAGAGGGAGCAAGTCGCGCTGGAGAGAGAGAGGGAGCTACTGGTCAGTTTGGCTGGGGCTGCTGACAATCCTCAAGACCTGGAGGAAGCTGCAACGCAAATCGCTGCCTTCTTCCAGGGATTCCGGACCCGACCTACGGGGAACAGAGGAGACGGGGACGTAAGACCAGCAAACCCCGCGAGGACGAGGGGGCGTGTCGCGATCTCGTCAGGGACACGCCCTCCCGGTCGTACCGGCTTGGAGACCGATAGGAGAACGGACCAAGTCAAGGAGGCTACGCGTATCCAGAGGCTGTTCCGGCAGAACCGCAGGCGTGCGGTCCAGGAGGTGCTCATGGGCGCCCCTGAGCAATGTGAAGTTGCCAGGGACCGCGTCATGCAGCACTTTCTGGATATGTACTCACCTGCGAGTGAGCCACAAGCCTCTGGGCCCCTTGGCTTTCCCTCAGAGGCTCCGACAGCAGCAAGCTGCGAGGCTTTGGTCCGGACTTTTGAAGTGAGTGAGGTAGACCGACGGATCCGGCGGATGTCAAACTCCGCGCCAGGACCCGACGGTCTGACTTACCGTGACCTTCGGAAGGCCGACCCGAGCTGCGTCGTCTTGACTGCCTTTTTCAACCTCTGCCGTAGGTTGGAGTCGGTCCCTTCTTCCTGGAAGGTCTCCAACACTGTGTTAATTCACAAAAAGGGCGATCGGGGGGACCTGTCGAACTGGCGACCACTTGCCATGTCCGACACTACCCCTAAACTTTTCGCGTCGGTGCTGGCCGACCGTTTAGTGTCGTGGGCCCTCCACAATGGGAGGCTTAGCCCCCAGCAGAAGGGTTTCCTGCCGTGTGAAGGCTGCTACGAGCATAACTTCGCGCTGCAGGAGATCCTGAACGACGCTCGCAGGGGCAGGCGTCAGGTGGTGGTGGCGTGGCTGGACTTGTCGAATGCGTTCGGCTCGATCCCCCACTCTACCATCTACCGCGCCTTCGCTGAGGCCGGCGTTCCCCTCCCCTTCCGCAATATTGTGGAAGGGTTATATGATGGATGCACCACCCGGGTGCGAACTTCACAGGGCTTCACTGACCCTGTCCCCATTCTCTCCGGGGTCAAGCAGGGCTGCCCGTTTAGCCCTGTGGCGTTTAACCTCGCCCTGGAACCGGTCCTGAGGGCGGTAACCGCGACCTCGGCGGGTTACACGGTACACGGCCAACGGTATTCCGTATTAGCCTACGCCGACAACCTGGCGTTAACCGCTGACTCCCCGGAGGGAATGGAAAGACTGTTGCGAACAGTGGAAGCTGCGGCAAGTGGGATTGGACTTCGGTTCAACCCGGCGAAGTGTGCAACACTGCATCAGGACAGCAGAGGCACTCGCCGGGTACACCCTACTTGCTTCAGCTTGCAGGGTCAAGGGGTTAAAGCCCTGGCAGCAGGTGCGCCATACGAGCACCTTGGAGTCCCCACAGGATTTCAGGTCAGGCAGACCCCGCTCGCGACGATCGAGGAGCTTGTCCGGGATCTCCGGGCCGTGGATCGCTCTCCCCTCGCCCCGTGGCAAAAGTGTGAGGCGGTGAGCTCGTTCATACTGCCCCGCCTCGACTTCATGCTACGGGGAGCCCATGTAGAGAAGGGTCCCCTTAAAGAAGTGGACAAGCTTGTTCGCAAGCTTGCGAAATCCTGGCTCAACCTCCCTCAGAGAGCCAGCGCGGAGGTAGTCTACCTCCCTCCTAAAAAGGGGGGGTGTGGACTGCTTCCGCTTGCGGACCTGACCGACGCTCTGGTCATCGAACACGCGTTCCGTCTACTGACGGCGCCTGATCCGATGATCAGTGGGCTGGCCAGAGAATCTCTGAGCGAGGCGGTAGCCAGGAAGATCGGTAGGCCACCCACCGATCAAGACCTGGCGACGTACCTCTCCGGCTCGCTGGAGGGGGAATTCGCCAGGGACGGAGGGGACTTCTCGACTCTGTGGTCGAGAGCACGAAACGCGGCACGGCGATCAGGAGAAATGCTCCAATTGCGTTGGGAGTGGTGCGCTGCCCGGCGCGAATTGGATCTTAGACTCCGGGGCTCACGCGGGCGCACGGTGGTTGTAACACCGAAGGTGCGGGATCAGGTGTTGCATCGTTTGGGAGCGGCAGTGACAGAGTTCTATGCCGATCGCCTGGGCAAAAAGCCCGATCAGGGGAGGGTCTTCGGGGTGTCGTCGCGGGATAGTGTATCAAATCACTTTCTCCGCGGCGGCAGTTTCACCCGCTTCGCTGAATGGCGCTTTATCCACCGAGCTCGCCTCAACGTCTTGCCTCTTAATGGGGAGGCCCTGGAGACCCTACCCCATGTGATCTGTCACTGCCGGCCTTACTCGGCCGCCTGGCAACTGCGCCACGACGCCATCGTCTCGAGAATATCTCGAGCCTGCCGACTGCCGGGGACATTAAGGGTGAATAAAAGGGTCGAGGGTCTCACCGGCGAGTTGGAGGCTCTGCGCCCTGACATTGTTGTCAGGTACGAGCCTTCGAAAAGCGTCGTGATCGTCGACGTGACCGTGGCCTTCGAGAACGGCATCGAAGCTTTCGAAGCCGCTAGGGAGAGGAAGAGGGCGAAATACCTCCCTATCGGCGCCGTTCTCGAAGGACAGGGCTACCGAGTCGTGACCGACGCGATCGTTGTTGGGGCTCTCGGCTCTTGGGATCAGGCCAATGAGGCGGTGCTCGGGCTCTTGCGTGTGAGTAGGAGGTACGCGAGTTTGATGCGCCGTCTCATTGTGTCTGAGACCATTCGCTGGGGCCGGGACATCTACGTGGAGCATGTGTCGGGAGTCCGCCAGTACGCGGCTCCTCCTCCCGGTGTCCCCACCGCGGCACCGCCCCTACCCCCACCAGAGGTGACAGTTGCCCCTCCTCCGGAATTGCCCTCCTCGACCAACGAGGAAGTCGCGCCCCGAATAAATAGCCGCGACGAGGCTAACAACGGGCACGAGGCCCAAACATTGACTCAGGGCCCTTCTGGCCCTGTCCATGACGTGTCGTGCGGCAGCGGCGCCATGCGAGGTGCCGCGCCCACTAGTGTTTATTAGTTTATTATATTTTATTTTATTATGATATATATATTATACTTCTATTTTTACTTTTACAACTTTATATATATATCTACACACTTGTACTTTTATATTTATACACATTTTAGCGAGGGCAGATGGCCCGCTGCACGTCTCTATTCTATTTTCTCTGTTATCTTGTTACTTATTTTATTTTCTAGTCATTCTCTTTTAAGTTATTCCATCTAGTCTATTGTTTCTTCTCCTGTCCTTTTCTCTTTTTATACTTTTTAATTTTGTTTATTTTCTTTTTAGTCACCTAGTCATCTACCTTAGTGTATAAGTATCTTAGTTTTCCTGGTGTGCAGCGGGCCATCACAATGTTGGCTATTTTAATTTTAATTTTAAGTCTAGTTTTAAGCTATCTGACCAGGTCCCCCACGGGACCGGAATGATTTTACTTATTTATTGACGTGTGTGTGTCTGTGTGTGTGTGCGTACGCGTTTTATTTACTTATTTATTTATTTATTACAAAATAAAAATATTAGCCACGCAGGGGGCTCGCCGCCCCCGCGCCGCACACCCCACCACCAAACCATTAATTGTATTTTGTAGCGGGGTGCCTAAAAGGGCACCCCCATATAAGCCCTCGCCAAAAGGCGAGTATGTTATACTGCCCCCGGGTACCTATGTAACCCGGGGGACAATTGCTTGAATAAAGTGCCTTTTATCTGTTCTTATCAGCTTAATATCTGATACACTCCCCATCGGGGAGTCAGAATATTAACTCGATTTTTGGAATTTGACGGAGCGGTCGGGGCTTGCTCCCCCTCGGTCACGGGTCGGCCACGCATTGCAGTGCCGTGTGGATTGGCCCAAAGGCCTCATTATTGAGGTCCCCGGTGCTGATGGGGGCCCCAAGGCCGATGCATTGGCCGCCAAGATGGCCGCCGTCCTGGGGGGGATGGACGTAAAGGTGTCCAGGCCCGTGAAGAAGGCGGAATTCCGCCTCACGGGCCTGGAGGTCTCCGTGACCCCCCAGGAGGTAGTGGAGGCGGTCTCTAAAGCCGGGGGATGAACCGCCGAGTCCGTTAGGGTAGGGGAGCTTAAGGCTCCGCCCAGCGGGCTCGGCACCATATGGGTGCATTGCCCGGCCGTGGCGGCCCTGGCTATCGAGAAGGCCGGAAGGATACGCGTGGGGTGGTCCACCGCCCAGGTGGTTGTGCTGGCTGCTCGGCCGCTGCAGTGCTTCCGCTGCCTTGCCCTGGGGCATGTTCGGCAGCGGTGCACTGCGGAGGTTGACCGCAGCGGTCACTGCTACCACTGCGGTGACGCCACCCACCGGGCGGTGGAGTGCAAGGCGCCACCCCACTGCGCAGTCTGTGCGGCCGTGGGCAGACCGGCGGGGCACAAGGCGGGGAGCAAAGCGTGCTCCACGCCTCCCAAACAGAAGAAGGGCGCAAAGGGGGTGGGCGGTGTGGCGCCCCGCCAAAGCGCGAAGAAGGGGACTGCCGGGGAGGCAGTAGCCGCCCCCCACACCTCCACTGAGACAGTGGAAATGGTGGTGGAGGCGGGCCCCAGCGGGTCGGGGGGAAATGACCCCCCGCCACCCGCACCGGCGGCTAAGGAGGGGACCAGCGCGAAGGCCAATTAATGGCCCATATTCCGCGCTGGTCCCCTCTCCCGGTACTCCAGGCCAACCTCAACCACTGCCGCCAGGCGCAGGACCTAATGGTCCAGTGCCTGGTGGAGTGGGTGGTTGGCCTGGCCGTCGCCACGGAGCCGTACAGAGTCCCGGACCACCCACACTGGTCCGGGGACGATGACGGCTCCGTGGCGATATGGTGGCGTCGCCACTCGGCGACTGTGCCCCCCTGCTCCATGGTCGAACGGGGCAGGGGGATGGTTATGGTAAAGTGGGGAAGATTTCTGGTCGTGGGGTGCTACAGCTCACCCAGTTATGACTCCGCCGAATTAGGGATGTTCCTGGACCGGCTGGGGCTTATGATAGCCCCGTATATGGCCGGTCCAGTGTTGGTCCTGGGGGACCTCAATGCGAGGTCCTCCACCTGGGGTAACCCCGGGACCAACGCCCGAGGCGGAGTCCTGGAAGACTGGGCGGAGGGGATGGAGCTCCGGCTGATGGACGTGGCTGTGGTCTCGGACTCGCCATTGGACACGCCCCTCCGACGTGGCACCCCGTCAGCGACCAGATGGGCGCTGAAACGACTGGACGGGGACCTCCTGAGGGCCGTGATTATCGGCTCCGCCTGGCCTTCGGCCAGGGAGCGCGGGGTAAATGAGGGGGCGACTTGGATCCGGGGCGCATTGCAGATGATCTGTGACGTGGCGATGCCCCGGGTCCGAGCTCAGCCCCCGAGAAGATCAGTTTACTGGTGGTCGGGGGAGCTGGCCGAACTTCGCAGTTCGGCCGGCCGAGCCCGCCGCCAGTATGCCCGCGCCCGTCGCCGCCATTTTCTGGGCGGCGACGCGGAGCCGAGGGTCGCCGAGCTGTACAGTGAGTACAGATCGGCGGCCGTGGCCCTCAAGCGTGCGATTGCCGCTGCTAAGGCCAAGGCTTGGGATGAGCTCCTGCTCACCCTCACTGAGGATCCGTGGGGACGCCCGTATAAGGCGGTGCTTGGTAAGCTCCGCCCCTGGGCGTCCCCGGTCACGGAGCGGTTAGACCCGGAACTTCTGGGGCGCATAGTGGATACCCTCTTCCCCCTGAGTAAGGGGGGGAGGGAACGCGCCCCGGGTCCGGCCATTGAATGGTCGGACGAATTCCGGGTCACCGAGTGGGAGCTGTACCGGGCCGTCCGGGAACTCCGGGCCAGGGGCAAGAAGGCCCCTGGCCCCGATGGGGTTCCCGGTGGTATAATGGCCTTAGCTATGGAGGTCCTCGCCCCGGCGTTCAGGAGCGTCATGGACGCGAGCCTGCGCCGGGGAGTCTTCCACACTGTAGGGAAAGAAGCGTGCCTGGTTCTCCTCCAAAAGGAGGGGAAACCCGCAGAGTCTACCTCTGCCTACCGGCCGGTGTGTCTGCTCGACGAGGCGGGCAAACTATTCGAAAGGATAATTGCCGCCCGCCTCGTCGAGCATCTGTCGCGGGGTGGTCCCGACCTGAGCGACAGCCAGTTTGGGTTCCGGAGGGGGCGCTCCACTGTAGACGCATTGGAGCGCCTGCGCCTCCTCCGGGAGCAGGCTGTCGCTCGGGGCAGGGTGTTGATAGCAGTGTCATTGGACATTTCCAATGCGTTCAACACCCTGCCCTGGTCGGAGATAATGGGGGCGCTGGACCATTTCCAGGTGCCCCCTTATCTCCGGGAGGTGGTCGGCGATTACCTACGCGACAGAGAGGTGGTTTACACCGGCCGGTATAACACCGTTTACAAGAGGGAGACGCACCGCGGCGTTCCACAGGGGTCGGTCCTCGGACCGCTCCTGTGGAACTTGGCGTACGACGCGGTGCTGCGGGTTGTCCTCCCTCCGGATACGGGAGTCATCTGCTATGCAGATGACACCCTGGTTTATGCCGAGGGGGAGGATTTGAGGAGGACCAGGCACCTCGGAGAGGCCGCCCTGGACTGCGTGGTCGGGCGAATCCGGAGAATGGGGTTCACCGTGGCCGCCACAAAAACCGAGGCGATTTGGTTGTATTCGTCTCGGGTGTGGCGGCTACCCCGCGGTCAAGATCTCCGGATTCGATGGACACTTCGAGCTCCTCGCCCCCCGACTAGAGAAGACGGCAGCCGCATTGGCGCGGCTGCTGCCGAAAGTCGGGGGGTCGGATTTGAAAGTACGCCGCCTCTATGTGGAGGTGGTGCGGTCTATAGCCCTGTATGGGGCCCCAGTATGGCACCGCTCGCTCGAGGCCAGCACGCCCAGCCGCAAGCTCTTTGAAAGAGTGCGGCGGCGGCTGGCCTTGCGGGTCATACGGGGGTACCGCACCATCTCCACCGAGGCGGCGGGACTCCTCGCCGTGATACCACCCTTCACTGTGGTGGCGGCGGAGCGGGCGAAGCTATACCACATCGCCCGCTCCTTCCGCCGCCCGCCGGGGGTGGAACTCACGCGCGAGGAGGAGGAGGAGCTCGAGGGCCAAAATCGCCAGGCCCGGACGGAAGCTTTTTCGGAGTGGAGGGCGATGTTGGCGCCCTCCACACGTCCGATTGTCCGGGCCCTCCTGCCCATATTTTACATATGGTGCGGGAGGCGGGGAAGGTTGACCTTCCGCCTCACGCAGGTGCTCTCCGGCCACGGTTGCTTCGGAGAGTACCTGCATAGAATGGGGCGGGAGCCGACTGCGCGGTGCCACCACTGCGGCGAAGATGTCGACACGGCGCGGCACACTCTGGAGGAGTGCCCTGCTTGGGCCGGGCCGGGCCGTGTCCTGAGAGCCGCAGTGGGCGGGTGGGACCTCGCGCTGTCGACCATGGTCGACCACATGGTCGACAGCGTGGGGTCGTGGAATGCGGTGGCCTCCTTCTGTGAGGACGTGATGTCCCGGAAGGAGGCCGCCGAGCGGGCCCGGGAGCGGGACCCGGGCTCCGCGAGGAGGGTGTGGGCGCGGGGACGACCCCCGCGCCGACGTGTGCCCCCAGGAGGGGGGCAGAGAGGGTTGGGAGGGCGCGGGGGTCTCCCCCGCGACAACGTGTGCCCCCGGTGGTGGGGGGCGGAGTGGGGTTGGCGCGGGGAGTTTCCCCGCGCCCTGTTACGCCCCCACAACTGGGGGCGGTGTACTTGGGTGCCCGGAGTGTGAGCTGACCCGGGCCCCCGGGGGGGAGCATAGCTCCCCCCGTGATAGGCCGACACCCCCGGGTTATTTTCCCGATGTAAGGGGGTGTCGGTCCGTCCCTCCCCGATTGGGGAGGGGGATACGTGGGGGGTTTGGGGAAAGGAAGGGTCGGGGCGTGCCGGATCGCGCCTCCGACGGCCCTTCCTTCCGGTGGCGGCGTCTTCTTGTCTCGGCCGGGGCTGGTTCCTTCGGGACACCGGCCCCGAGCGGGGCACGAGGACTCCGGGAGCTGTGGGTGGACCGAGCTGGGGCTCGGGAAGCCCAATCCGAAGGCTCCAGGGATGGGGACACCGGGCGGGTCCCTCCGCCCGGGGTCTTATAGAGTAGGCAGTGGGGGAGGCTAACCCCCTCCCCCGGGGTGGCATGTATTAGCTGGGAGGTGTCCTGTTGAGTACTCGCGTGATCCAGGCACCTCGCCTGTAGCTTAGGTGGGCGTGAGGTTTTAGTGGGTAGTCCCCGGGGCTTCGCCCCCCGGAGAGAATCCCACATAACCCCGGCTTCCCCCAGGGAGTCGGGGTATGTATAAAACATTTCCTCACGATAAAAAAAAAAAAAAAAAAAAGGGTTGAGAGCGATTCGAGTCCTCGCAGGAGACAGTCGTGCAATCCGAACTCTGGATCGGTTCCACACTTTTTTCTCAGTGAAAGAGGAAATTAAATTGAATTATAGATTTAGCGAATTAATTAACTAAATCGAATTAAGAATTAACGAGGTTTTATTGACGAAAAAGGTAAAATCCCAGTGGAGGTTAACAGATTTGTGCTAGTGAACAATTTTGGTGAAAATTAGTGACAAATACTGAAAAAGTGTAGTGGTGGACAATTTTGCAAAGGGGAAAAACGTTAAAATACAGCAGAAGCTGCCGGGCGGCTCCCCCCCTTAAATTAACGTAAAAATTTAGAAAAAATTAGGAAATTAGCAAAAACAGTTAAAATAGGGTAATTAGTGAAATTTAGAATAATAAAAAGTAGAATTAGCAGAATTTTAGCGTTTATTTAATCAGTAGGTACGTAGAAATACAGATTTACCGATTTAATTTCGTTAGTTTCTAGTTAAAAATAAGAGAATAGTTAGTTTATAAAGTAAATAATTAAAATTAATTAAACAAGTAGTGAGTAACATTTATAGTAACTAGGGTATAATACAATAGCAAATATGTACAAATAATATAGTTAGAAACTAGTTAGTTAATAAATTAAATAATTAAATAAAATAAATAAATAGTTAATAGCATTGATAGTAAATAGGGTATAATAAAATAGCGTATATGTACAAAGAATTAAATTACAAACTCCGGTTAAAAAGATAGAGACGGCAGAAGAGGTTGAAGCTTCGGCGGCACGCTTTTACTGCTCCTAAAACAAAAGAAAGTAAATTGAAATTAGTTTCTCGACCTGAAAGGATAAAATTTACATGAAATAAACGCTCAGAACGTGATTAGTGACTAATTAAGGATCAGGAAAGCAACTGTTAGAAGAGAAAGTAGAGTTAATGAACGTGTAATAAGCGAAAAAAGATAAAAAGCAGGAAAAACAAAAGACTAATAGGAAAGGTAGAGGATAGGTAAATTTGCTCCGATTAGGCTGAAAATTAATACACAAGTATTATCGAGTACGGGCTACAAGTGAAGGGAAATCGGAGAGCTTCTCTCCCCCCTGCGACAGAATTTCGATTTCCCCCTCCCCTTTCCGAGATATTGGAAAAGGGAGGGTCGTTTTGAGGGAGGATCGGAAGGGCAAGTAGGGGAATAGGTAGAGGGTGCCGAACCCTTCGAAACGAGCCCTCACACGACCTAATCGGAGCAAGTTGAGTTTGGCCATATACCGGGTGTCCGAAAGGCACTTGGAGAAAATCGGAGAAACTGAGGTCGTGGGTCCCTCCGAGGGGTGATTACGCATAGGGGTAGGGAGAGGGGGAATGCTGGTTCCCCAGGGTAAAAAAATTTCGCCGATACCCCCCACCCCTTTTTCCGAAATACGGGCCCCTGCTAGGCGAAATATACGTCTGATTAAAAAATACTCTTCAGACCGATTGACAGACACCTCGAGACCTATACGTGCGAAAAATAAAAAGTGGGGGTTCGCTAGCGAAAAACCCCCACTTCGCTCTTGTGCGGACCACAAAAAAAAAGCATTTTTTCGGGCAAAAAGGGCTAGAAATCGGAGATAGGGAAGTAAATACGAAGTATACCGTGCGCGCTATACTTAATACCCCGTTTTACCCCAATTTCGATGCGTTTTGTCACAATGTGTACGTCGAGTTTCAAGCGTTAATATATTATATTTTAAGCGAGCGAACGTAGTTTTTTAAAAAAAAGGCGATAGAATTAGACTGCGAACACGCGTAAAACTAGAACAGTAGGGTAGAATTAAGTTTAGTAAAACTGAGTAGATTTAAGCAAAATAATATTGTTATAACCATCAGTCTGTGAAATCTAAAATATATAGGAAATTTCGATACTAATTTCTATCTTTAGTTTCTCATCCCAGACCAATCCCCTGATATATACCTGTAAAGAAATAGGATAAAGGAAAGAACGAAAGGTTAAGATAGGAAAGTATAGGGATAGCTACTCAAATAAAATATAAAAAAAAAAAATTCCGACAAGTGAGAGAAGTTTGAGGAATAAGGGGGGCGTAGGCCCTCGAGGGGGGAAACATGGACAAATTTTTCTCTCCCAAAACCCCGAACACCACAGATAATAAAAACTTTTCTGATGAACAAAATATGGAAAAAACGGGTGAAAAAAGACAAAGGCCAAGCAAGGACGACGAAGACTCGGGATCTAGCACGGACGCGTCTTTTATATCCCCGGCGGTTAGGAAACAGAATAAAAAAACCAAGAAAGAGGAAAATTTAAACAAAACCGTATTAGATATCACGTCGGACGAGGAGGAGGGGAGAAACCAGGATGATATCTTACAGGCAATTAAAGATTTGGGAAAACTGTTAGCCAAAACCAAAATATCGACGAGAGAGATAAAAAATTACACTGCGGACCCTACCAATAAAACAAAAAGTATTATTAAGCTCCATGCAGGTCAGGCTGACAGAAACACAGAATCGATTATAATTAAATTAAAAAACATCGAATTAAGACTAGAGAATAAAAAATTAAGGGATAGCATACACCTCAGAGATATAGGTACCCAGAGCTCGCCCACCCAGACCGGATACGGCCCCACGGTGACCGAGGAACTGAAATCCAGAGGGGGAAAGGGAATTAACCTAGGGAAAAAAGGAAAACTTCGAAGAGGGGGAATTACAAGCGAGGACCGAGACACGGAAACAGAAGATGACAGGACAGAAAGGAGAAGGCAAGAAAAGGGTTACACTACCGACTACCAAGACGGCAACCCCGGAGAAACTGAGAAATTCACAATAGTAGAGAGGAAAAAGAGGGCAGAGGAAAAAAGACAAGCGAACAAAAAGAAGAAAGAAGAGGAGGAAGCACTTAGAAGAAGAAACGAGGAGGAAAGAGAGAGGGAGAGTGTTTGACGCGTTCAAACGGTCTATTCCTATGGCGAGCACCGAGAACACCCCCCTCCCCTTTCGTCGTCTCGGAACGAGCAGACACCGCGAGCTCCCGTGTATGAAGGTGGTGGGGCGTCTATCAAGCATGTAAATAGGCCTCCCGAAAAATTCGAATAAGTTCCGTTGTAACATCCTCTGCGAGTACACGCGAATATTTTTCTAACGTTCCAGTAGCTTTGTAATCGGTCGGCTTTGTCTCCCCTGCGAGATAACCACGGGTTCTGTAAAGCATCTCTCCTCTGCGAGAATAATTATAGATCAAGTTAGTGCAATAAAGACAGTTTGTGAACCGCAGAAACCCGGTTGACGCCAGTGCAGCTTCCTAGTTGTAGTTCGACTCCGTACGTCTCCTTTCCACTCTCTGCACGCGATCCAGTGCATTGTCCTTTTCGCGGACTCTTAATTCAAACCAGGGTCGGTGAAACAGTTTTTGGTCCTTCGAGCCGGATCTCAGAGAGACAGTTCGTACGGGTTCAGTTTAACGGCGACAATCAAACCGTCATTTTCAAACGCGGGTGTCGAGTGTCGTGACATTCAAGTCGCAAACAATTCAAAATGAATACAAGTGCCATGGAGACCTTCGAGGCGGTCCTTGAGCGACAAACGCAAGCGTTCGCTCAGCTGACAAAAATACTGTCGAACACCAAGAAAAGAGGGGTCGACAATTTTACGGTGGAGTACCTGGACGCCAGATTAACGATGTACCAGGAGACCTGGACGCAGATCACCTCCTTCAACGGGTACCTACAGGCGTACCGAAAGGCGGACAAGACGAAGCAGGACCTTCCCTACTTCAAGGCCAACACCATGGACAGGATGGAGGACGCGTACCTCGAAGGCTGGTCTTACCTACGGGAGCAGCTGACGCATCTACGCCCCCCTATCACACCCCCTGCGGCGAATTCTTCGATGGCGTTCCCAGTACCGACGGTAACTCGTCCGGCGCACGTACAATGACCGCGAATCGAACTCCCGAAATTCGACGGCGACTATACTCGTTGGAAATCCTTCGAATCGCGATTCAATTCCGCGGTAATTGTGAACGGGACTCTCACGGATGCGGAAAGACTGCAGTACCTGCTTAGCGCATTGTCGGGCGAACCACTCGAAGCGATACAGCACCTCGATGTATCTGACGCGAACTTCCAGATCGGTTGGAACCGTCTCAAGGAGATTTACGATAATGAACGAGTCATCGTACATACGTTGATGCAAAAGCTTTATTCGTTAAAAACGATCAAATTGTCTCAACTCGACTCACTGAATCAGTTCGCGATTCATTATCGCAACACCCTCGAGGCGTTATATCATTTAGGTAGAGGCACAAAGGAGGATCACCTTGTCCATTTCGTTTCGAGCAAGTTCGACCGCGAATTAGAAACGGAGTGGAATAAAACTCTCGGCGATGCGCGATCCTACCCGAAGTACGATACTCTGGAAAAGTTCATCCTCGAACAAACCGCGGCAGTCAAAATGTCGAGTCACCCGGCGCCGTCGCTTCAAACCTCTTCGGGCCCTTCGAAAACTTTGCGGCAAAAAACGAGCGCGCACATTATCGAAGAAAGTAGGGACTCCGCTACCTGCTTCCTTTGTAAAGAAGCGCACGTACCCCGCGACTGCAGCATGTTTCGTAGCCTCTCTCCACTCGCTCGATTCGAAACATTAAAAAACCAGCGTGTGTGCATCAATTGTCTAGGCGCAAATCACACCGTCTCGAATTGCCCCAGCACAAATGTCTGTAGACAGTGTGGGGAAAAACATCACACGATGTTGCACCGCGGGGAAACCAGGGCCCCCAGCAGACCCAAAACGGTCAATTATCGAAAACCGGCAGCTTCGCTCCAGCCGCCGCGGTCAAACGCGTCTGTCCCTGCGCGGACCCTGACAACGCCCCTATCGGCCGAAGCCTCTGCGCAGCCCTCAAGTTCGGGAGGGGTAGGTAGCAACGTCGCGACACATTTCGCCGAAGCCAGCCCGAATGGCACGAGGACTGTCCTACTAGCTACCGCAATGGTCAAGGTCTTCGCGCCTAACGGCCAGTCACGATTAGCCCGCGCGCTGTTAGATCAGGGGTCCCAGTCCTCGTTCGTGTCCAACAATCTGGTACAACAGCTGCGTATGCAAAAGGTCCGATCACCGATTTCCGTGACCGGTCTCGGCGGCGAGCAAACAAGCAATATAAATTACAGCGTGCATCTTCGGATAGGCTCGTCCAAACAGGCGTCCCCCGCACTGTCGACTCGCGCGTTCATTGTGCGCAACATAACGCAGTACGTTCCGCCTCCAGTCCAGGTAGAAAACTATAGTGCCCTGTCCGATCTCGCGCTCGCGGATCCCACGCCCGCATCACAGCAACGGATCGAATTGCTCCTAGGCGCGGACATCTTCGCGCAAATTCTCCGACCTGGCGTTCGACGCACCAGTGACCAAGGACCGATCGCGCAAAACACGATTCTCGGTTGGATCTTGTCCGGATGCCTCAATACAAGGAATTCTCCTCGCCTCGCGGTCACCGCGCATCTCGGAGTCACCATTGATCCGTTGGAACGCGCGTTAGCTCGTTTTTGGGAGACAGAAGCAGTCCCCGAAGCGCGTGCTCTCACTCCCTTGGAGATAGAATGCGAACGGCACTTCGACACTACCTATTCGCGCGATGACGACGGACGATTCATTGTGCGGTTGCCGTTTCTTAAATCGGTCCCCGAGGACTTCCTCGGAGACTCGCTCCGAGGAGCCACCGCGTCCCTTGAACGTCTGAATCGGAAGCTACGCGGCAACGATGCGGTCAAACGCGAGTATAGCGAATTCATACGCGAGTATGAGTCGCTCGGTCACATGACCCGTCTCGATAACGTCGACCGTTCGAGGAATTACATTCCCCATCGTGCCGTTATACGCGAGGGAAGCTTGACCACCAAGCTACGAGTCGTTTTCAACGCGTCGAGCCACACGTCAAGCGGGTACTCCTTAAACGACATCCTCCACACTGGCCCGAAATTGCAGCTCGAAATTACGCGAATACTGCTCGCGTGGCGACTCCACAAATACGTATTTGTAGCGGACATCGAGAAAATGTTTCGGCAGATCCTTGTCCACCCACAAGATCGCAAATTCCAGTGCATCTTATGGAAAAACGAGTCTAGCGGCAGTCTCGAATCGTTCGAGCTAAATACCATTACGTATGGAACCGCCTGCGCCCCGTACCTCTCGATGCGCGTGATCCAAGAGGTAAACACGTTGGAAGGTTCGGAATACCCCCTCGCGGCCCCGATTCTCCGCAGCAGTGTTTACGTCGACGACGTGTTCATGGGCGCGCCGGACAAACAGCTGCTCGAGCAGACTAGAATACAGGTCTGTCAGCTGTTATCTCGAGGTGGATTCAACCTGCGAAAATGGGCGGGCAATGACGCAGAATGCCTGCGAAATATTCCCGAATCGACACACTCGCACGCGGTGGACCTGCGAATATTCCAGGATTCGGAACTCAAAGTTCTCGGTGTAAGGTGGATGCCCTCGGACGACGCGTTCTACTTTAACCTGCAAAAATTCGCGGTCAGGCAGGAGAAAATGAGCAAGCGCGAATTGCTCTCGGAGATCGCGACGCTATTCGACCCTCTGGGATGGTTGTCGCCAATAATCATTCGAGCAAAGATACTGATGCAGCAGCAATGGCTCGAGAAAATCAGCTGGGATGACTGCGTGTCGGACAACACCCGCGAATCCTGGAACACCTTCTGCAAGGATTGGCGGGCGTTAAACGCAATGAGGATTCCGCGATGGATTCAGTACGCCCCTGACTCACTCGAAATCCAATTGCATGGATTCAGCGACGCATCTCGCGCAGCCTTTTCGTGCGCTATTTACGCCCGCGTGACGTCTCTCACCGGCGAAACGCACACAACGCTGCTCACAGCCAAATCGCGAGTAGCCCCGATAAAAACGGTCTCCATCCCTATCTTAGAGTTGAATGGAGCCGTCATGTTGACCGAGCTGGCCGCTCACGTGACCCACTCGATCGGGATACCGGTAAGTCGGACAGTTTGCTGGACGGACTCCACGATTGTCCTCGCATGGTTGCGGAAACATCCCGCTGCTTGGAAGACTGCAGTGGCCAACAGGACGTCCAAAATCCACACCACGCTGCCGAATGCCGCCTGGAAACACGTGCCGACGCACTGCAATCCGGCGGATTTAAATTCGCGCGGCGTGAATGCCGAAACGCTGCTGTCATCGACGTTGTGGATCGAGGGACCGGCCTGGTTGAAGAGGGACGAAGAGGATTGGCCCGTTCAGCAGACCTACGAAACGGAGGAAGGGAGATGTAAGACCGCCGTCCATAGCACAACAACAATAGAGGACTGGGATGTTCTGTCTCGCTTCTCCAGCTGGCAACGCCTGATCCGCGTATTCGGTCACGTGCGGCGATTTATAAACACGGTGCGAAAACAAACAAGCACCGCGTTCCCCTCGTTCCTCACCGCCCCTGAGCTACGCGACGCGGAAAGAACAATACTGCGAAGCATCCAACGCAGTTCGTTCGCAGCTGATATCTTCGCGCTCGTCCAGGGAAAACCGTTGCCCAATCGCTCGTCACTCTTGCCGCTCAACCCCTTCATAGACCAATACGGAGTCGTACGCGTAGGTGGGAGGCTCAGAAACTCCTTTTTGCCCTGGGAAACGAAGCACCCCGCGATATTGCCGAGACATTACGTTTCCGACCTCATCATTCGGGAATCGCATCTTCTCTCCCTGCACGGCGGAACACAAATAACGACATACACGACTCGCCAAAAATATTGGATACTAGGGTTGCGTAATTCGGTCCGCCGCGTGATCCATCGATGCGTCAAATGCGCGCGTTGGCGGGCGGAAACCGCCACGCAGGTAATGCAAGACCTCGTGACGTCACGTTGCCGTCCGTCCCGTCCATTTACTCACATTGGAGTAGACTACGCCGGTCCATACCAGGTTAGGGACGCACCAGGGCGCGGAAAACGGACGTATAAAAAGTACATTGCAGTATTCATCTGCTTTGCTACTCACGCGATCCATCTAGAGTTGGCTGATGATGGTTCCACGGCTGCTTTTCTCGCCGCCTTCGATCGCTTCACGTCCAGACGCGGTGTTCCTCTGACGATCACCAGCGACAATGGGACGAATTTCGTAGGCGCGTCCAACGAACTCGCTCGACACTTCGTCGAGATAACGAACGCAGACGAATTGAAAAGCCGATGCTCCACTCTCCGAATTCAATGGAAGTTCTATCCCCCGGGTGCCCCTCACCACGGAGGAATGCAGGAAGCCGCGGTCAGGTCGACTAAGCATCACCTTCGTCGAATCATGGGGTCGTTCGCGCCAACGTCGGAAGAGATGTACACTCTACTCTGCAAGGTGGAGGCCACCTTAAACTCCCGCCCGATCACGCGGGTACGAGACGACCCGGAGTGTCTGGAAATTCTCACGCCAGGACACTTCTTAACCGGTAGTCCACTGGATGCACGTCCGATTCCTCCAGTGAGTGACGCGCCGACATCGCACTTATCACGATGGCAGCAAATACAAAAGTTCCACGAACTGCTCTGGCGAGTATGGTCCCGCGAGTACCTGCAGGAACTGCAGTCGCGGTACAAATGGCAGGCCGCTCAAAAGGAGATAACAGAAGGAGCCGTAGTCCTTTTGGACAACCCCCTCCTACCTCCTAATAAATGGGAATTAGGGAGGGTAACAAAAACGTTTCCAGGTAGCGACGGGCACGTACGAGTGGTGGAGGTCAAGACCGCGACCTCAAAGTACAAACGACCCATCACCCGTATCTGCCGGTTACCGGTCAACAATTGACACGGTACCCCCGAACAGGCGCTACGTAACCGATCGCGCGTAACGCCAGCACCAAGCGAGCGACGTCACGACCTATGTGACGTAACATTCGCGGCCGGTCGTCGGCCCGGGTGTCAGTCGCGAAATTGTAAATAGTTAGAATGTAAGGTGTGCGTGTGTGTGTGTGGCTGTGGGGAGCTCGCCGAGACAAACAAGGTTTACTCTGGTCCTGTTGCGCGATCGCGCAAGGCGGGCGGTTTGTTAGACGCGTTCAAACGGTCTATTCCTATGGCGAGCACCGAGAACACCCCCCTCCCCTTTCGTCGTCTCGGAACGAGCAGACACCGCGAAGCGAGCTCCCGTGTATGAAGGTGGTGGGGCGTCTATCAAGCATGTAAATAGGCTTCCCGAAAAATTCGAATAAGTTCCGTTGTAACATCCTCTGCGAGTACACGCGAATATTTTTCTAACGTTCCAGTAGCTTTGTAATCGGTCGGCTTTGTCTCCCCTGCGAGATAACCACGGGTTCTGTAAAGCATCTCTCCTCTGCGAGAATAATTATAGATCAAGTTAGTGCAATAAAGACAGTTTGTGAACCGCAGAAACCCGGTTGACGCCAGTGCAGCTTCCCTTAGAAATTACAGTCCATTATAAGCAAAGAAAAGAACAGATCATGGAATGAACTCTGTGAATCCATTGAGAAGGACCCTTGGGGGAAACCCTATAAAGCTATAATTAGAAGAGCTAAAAAGGGCACCCCCCCCCCCCCCCCGGCGTCACTATCCATAGGTTTTGCACGGGACGTTATGAGAGGACTTTTTTCCACAGGTCAATACTAGAAATACTTACCAGAAAACAAGAAATACTTACCGAGATGCGGAGAACAGTCACCAAAGCCCAGGAAACGATGATCCTGATCCGGGAGACATGGACGACGACATCGAAGAGACAGAACCTGAAATTGAAATAATAGATGAGCATCTTCATAGTAGCGAATTTCCGGAAATCACGCAGGAAGAACTGAAGTCGGCAGCTAGCCTTCTAAAAACAGGAAAAGCAGCGGGTATGGACGGCATACCGCCTGAATTAGTAAAAATAATGGTCCAATTTAGGCCGGACAGATTCCTGACATTATATAATAGTATTATCAGAAGAAGCACTATACCATCATCATGGAAGGAGGCTAAGACCATCCTTTTAAGGAAAGACGGAAAGGACCCTGCAGAACCTTCGGCGTACAGGCCTATATGTATCATTGATTCAATGGCAAAGCTATTCGAATACATATTAAAGAAAAGAATACTCGGAAAACTAGGAGACGAACCCTTCGACCAGAATCAATTCGGATTTTCAAAGGGCAAGTCTACCCTTCAGCCCATGGAGAAGATCAGAGTAGCAGCCATTGAATCTTCAAATAAACAAAGATTCGGGGCCATGATAGCCCTGGATGTCAAGAATGCATTCAACACCTTAAAATGGAAAGCAATAATAGAGGAAATGCAGAGGAGAGCCCTACCGGAGTACATGGTAAGATTAATTAGGAATTATTTCAGGAAAAGAGTTGTAACTTACCAGACGGAGGAGGGACCGATAAGGCTGCCTATGTGCATGGGGGTACCGCAGGGATCGGTCTTGGGCCCCCTGCTCTGGAACTTAGTCTACGATGGACTTCTGAAACGTCCTCTGCCGCCAATGACGATGAGATTAGCCTTTGCAGATGATGTCGTGATAATTGCCCAGGCAGCGACTATTAACAGATTAAAAATAAGAGCTGAATCAATAATAGAGAATACCAAGCGATGGATGGAGACAGCAGGCCTGACTCTAGCAGGAAGTAAAACGGAAGTGATGATGCTCAACAGGAAGAACGTAGGGGAAAACTTCACTTTAAAAATAGACAATATTGAGGTAAAACCTAAGCCGCACCTAAAATATCTAGGCGTCATTTTCGACGAAGGCAAAAACTTCAAAAAACACATAGAAACTGCTTCCAACAAAGCAATTCGGACGCTGGCCGCCCTGAGCGGCCTCATGACGAATGCAATGAAAGCAAGACAATCAACCAGAAGATTATACTACATGACCATAGAAGCCATCGTGCTCTACGGAGCTCCCATTTGGGCGACGGTTTTGGAAAATTACAATAGCGGGAGCCTACTCATTAGAACTCAAAAAATTGCCTTATCCAGAGTCATCTCCTCATATAGGACTGTGCCTGCTCAAACACTGAGTGTTCTCGCAGGTATTACACCATGGACCTTCAAGATCCAGGAAAGGAGGAAGTTATTCGAATTGGAAGAAATGATCAACAGAGACATAGGAGAAATAAGAACAAGACTGAGAAGAGGGCTCCCCATTCGAGACGACTTCCCAGAAATGGCAGAAATAGAAGAAGGGGATGGATCTGAAGAAGAAATTCAACAGCTCAAGGCAACCCTCAAAAAAGCGGCTAGAAGAACGGTCAAGGAGGAATCAATGGTAGAATGGCAAAGAGCTTGGGAAACAGATTTAGTTGGAAGATGGACATACAAACTAATTCCACAAATCAAAACATGGACTGAGAGGAAACACGGAGAGCTTGATTTCTATCTAACTCAGGCCCTAACGGGCCATGGTGTCTTTAATGTTTTCAGAAAAAGAATCGGCAAGGCGGAGTCCGAGGAATGCTGGTACCACCCAGGAACACCGGACACCCCAGAGCATACCCTGTTTTCCTGCCAAGCGTGGGAAGATGAAAGAAGGGAGCTAAGGGCAGCACTGGGCACCAGGGAGGAAGTCCTAGGCTCTGAAAACATTATTGAAGTCATCTGTAAAGAACAAACAGCATGGACGGCGTTCGCTACATTCTGCAGGGAAATCCTGCGGAAAAAAGAGGCAGAAGAGAGGAGAAGGGAGCAGCAAGGGCTTGATTCCCCGGAAACAAGGGAAACCGCAGCAGACCTGGAATCGGAGGATCCGGACCGACTGGCTGGACTATAAAGAAGCACAAGTTAAGTGGAGATTTAATTATAAAACACAATTGTAAAGTAGAAATAAGAAATTGATGTTAAAACTATTAGTATTAGAATTTCTCTCTCACTTGCTCTCGCTTGCAGGACACTGGTGGAGCGGGGGCGGGGGGACGCCCGATGCAGTTTTTAACAAAGGACGGACAGGCGGAGCGGATCCAGGACAGGAAGTGAACCGCGGGGCGAAGGGTGGACTAAGGCCTGTGAAAGAAGCTGGAAAGCGCGACCAGGCTGAGGAAAACAGAAGCCTCAGGCAAGGTTCAACGTACTCTGAGACCAGAAACGCTACCTCTTCGAAGTCACACCGGAAAGTGCACCGGGGCTGACTGCAGAAACACCCCCCTCCCTCCCACTTCTCTGCCACCAGGTAGAAACTAAAAACACCGCGTAATTAACGTAAACGTGTCCATGCAAGCGAGAGAAAAACAAATAGCGTAGAAAATAAGCAACACCTGATAGATTAATAATCTAAATTAGTAAGCGAGATAATTAGAAATAAGTACAATAGAGAAATTAGGGAAATAGTATAAAATTAGTATAAAGATGTAATTAGTATAATAGAATAGTTTATTAGTATAAAGAAACTCGACGTACCACGCGAAAAACGCCTACAAATTAAAATAAAGTTTACAGGAAGTAAATATAGAGACAGATCTAATCAGACTGAATAACCGAAAATAAAGAAACCGAATAGCATCAGATGAGATAAGAGATAATATTGTCACTAAAGCTAAGAAGGGGTTACGCGAACAGGGTCCTGTACTGAAACATAAGAGAATAAGCAATCAAGCCAATTAGAAAGCTTAGAAACTTAATAACTCAGGTTATAGGAGAGAGACACGACTCAAAAATTACTGGAACAAATTTTTAGGACGCGACAAACAACATAGAGAAGAAATTTTTCAAAAAGACCTAGAAACAAAAAACAAGATGGCCGACAAAAAAACATCGAAAACTATCGCAATCGAAAAAACTATTTGGTGCAAAAGGTAGCTACAGCCATAGATAAAACCCCCCCGATGTCAAAATTATAAATTGTTTATTACAAGGATCGCGAGGGGGGAAACAAAATAGGGACTGTACACATTTTATCAATTATTAACTAATTAGGGGTCGAAAGGAGGAAATAACATAAAGGCAACACTCCCTCCACCAGACTAGCACTTCCAGGAGAAAATTTTTTCAGAACTTTCCCCTAATTTGTTTAAAAATTTCGATTTGTTTATAAACAAAAAAACCCAAAAAGTACGCAGAGTAAGGGCTAGTTCCCTCCCCAATAGGACCGAATCCAAAATTAGAATCTAGTAATTCTTAACAAGTAGGCCACACGGCCTACCAATAAGATTAGACAAATTATTATAAATTAAATAATTTAGAAAGAAAAAATCAAAAATCTAGATAAGTACAAAGTGAATTTGGTACAAAAGAAAGTATAT
The DNA here is from genome assembly GCF_050948215.1 of Halictus rubicundus. Lineage (NCBI taxonomy): Eukaryota > Metazoa > Arthropoda > Insecta > Hymenoptera > Halictidae > Halictus > Halictus rubicundus. The sequence goes on along the minus strand of NW_027488662.1, from coordinate 154,261 downwards.
AGCAAAAAACAGTTGGTTAAAATCTCTAAGAATAAAGCCACACGAGCATTTCGTGCTAAACGAAAATTGATATTGAAAACGTCTAAGACAGGGTACGGGATAAATACCTGAGGCGCATTTATTCCGAAGTAAGAGAAGCAGAGAAACACGAGAAGCTATCAAAGTCAAATAAAACGGCCCGATAGTAACAAACGTTAAATAGAGATAAAAATAAAATCAAACAGGCCAAGGTAAAACTACCAAGCAGAAAAAAAACGAGGAGGAAAGTGTATACGCGTATCGAGAAATGATTATTAGATAGTTAACCAGCTTAATTCGAAAATAATTCATTAAATATAGAACGGATTAAAGCCAAAATCGGCGTACGACAGTTTCCTAACGATAGCAACAATAACGAAAAAAGATTCTCCAAAAATAACCATAAATAGGAAACAAGATGGCGGAAAAAATAGATCGAAAATTTTTACAAAATCAAAATCTAACGATGGGATAGCCTGCAGATAGACTCAAATGGGATATATCAAAAACCTTAAGAGGAAAAGGGTTCCTAGTTTAGCCAGAAAGGGATAAACAAACTCAGCAAATTAACAAACTAATAACTTAGGATAGGGATTAGATACATGAACCAAAATTGCTAGGTGGGGTTTTTCAGCCAATATAAACATTTGAGTGAAGAAATTCTGCAAAAATACCTAGAAACAAAAAACAAGATGGCGTCTAAAAAACATCGAAAATTAATGAATTTGAAAAAACTAACTCGTGCAAAAGCTAGTAATAGAAGGATATTAGGCCCCCCAGATGATATAATAAAAGAAAATCTGTTAGCAGAAGCAGGCGGGGCAAAATAAAATTAATAAATAAGAAACATAATTAAATGAGGCGGATAAATCGAAATATAAAAAGATTCCAAAGCATAGGACAACAACTAAAAGAGTCTAGTAGAAGTATAGGAGAATTAAGAGCGAAAAATAAAATAAAATTAAATAGACACTCTGAAATAATTAAGTAATATGCAGGCAACGCAGCACTATGTAAATGCAACGCACCTCAGGAAAGCCGAAATAGAAATCACGAATTGTTTGAGATTGGCGCGCGAACGCCATAACGCCTCACCGTGCTCAACCGCGCGGCTGCCAATCACAGAATGTCCCGCAACACGCGCGAGAACACCGACAAACAGCGTCTGTAATCGAGGCTCGCGCGGGCAAAACCCTCAAGCGTGATTCGCGGAAAACAGGCTCGATTCTTCTGGAAGGTTCTCGACGAAAAACCGGAAACATCTGCGCGTGACGAACTTCCCGAAGGATCGAAGTAATAAAACCGAGAGAGAACCGTTACTCGCTCTCTTTCTGAATTCCGAGTCAGCTGTGCGATTACGTAAGAAGAGAAAGTTTTCGAGATCGATTGCTTATCAGTCAATTTATTATAATTTTCAACCTTTGTGACAAACTGAAGCTTTACAGTGTGAAAATACAGTTAATTTATTTGCAAATCCGCCTTCCATTCAATTCATTCATACAGTCCGCTTTCTCCACTTTCACTCAGCATACTTTCATACCATTCCAAATACACTTTCATACACAATCCGTTAAATTTCCTCGCAAGTTCAGTTGCATTCCTTTTAGTTTCCCGCGAATCTTTCCAAGCAGGGAAAGATACGAGACACGAATTGAAAATCAGTAAGGCGAACCAAAAGAAGAGAATAAGAAAATTTTTTCTTTTTAATTTTTTTTTTTACTTCTAACCCAAACCCAAACCAATCAGTCTAACATTATAGAATCAGTCGTGCAACACAGAAATTCCAGACAAAACAATTTACACAACTTAATTAATTAAACAATTAAACAAACAAACAAAACAAATTAAACAAATAAATAAGTAGGCTTCCTGAGCAGGTGGGTGCATTGCAGCGGAGCAATAATATCTAATGTGCAATAGATATCGAACACAAAATTACTGGCGAATAACGGGGGGTGGATTTAAAAAATCCCGCAAATAATTAAATAAGCGAAGGCACTGAACAAATGATAAGTCCAAACCGATCTGCGGAAAAGCGTTGAAAAAAGCGCGAAATCTAACATAAACATACAAAAGCGAAAAGATGAAAATTCATGAAAACACAGTGTGTGCGGGGACCGCTAATAATTATATTAACTAATTAGGAAACAACGGCGGACCAAACTGTAAACGTGACACTTTTTCACAGGGCAAACACAACCACACGAGACTTCGGGAAATTTAAGCCTAATTAAGAGGAAATTTGATAATACTTTAAAAAGCTAAAATCAAAGATTAATAGATTAAGAATAAGTTCTATCTTAGAGGAGAGAACTCAATAAAACTACAATAAGAAATAAATTTGCAAGAACCTCACACGAGGAGTTCAATAGGCAGATAAAATGGGGGAAATGTTTAATAATTTTTCGATTAATTAATTAACTAACATTATAACGGATAATACAAAATAAAGTAAAGAAAAGGTAGCTTAGGCAAATGAATAATTTATAGCATAAAAGAAATAAGATAAGACGCAAAAGTAACAGAGTGCAAATAGTGAAAAGGCTAATGTCTTTCTTTTTTCTTAACATATTATACGACAAACAGCGAAGAGAAGGCTAGAAATTCCCGAAGTCTCGAAAACCGGTGGAGGTCGAATTCAAAATAGAAAAAGTGTACACGTAGGCCCCAGTCGTTAAATCAAGGTAAAGCTAAAGAACAATAAGGCGGTTTTGATGTTATAAGAAATTAGAGGACACGCAAAAAGAGTTGAAACGGTTAACGGGCGAAATGCTACAAATGTTAGCAAGAAAAACAAGGACACAGAGCGTACCACAGGGTTACCCCAAGCCGAGCGGGCGAACAAGTGAAAAAACAAACACCGATAAAGTAACGGTATCGGTAACGGTTAGGGCAACAGCAGCGGGACGCGACGACGAGAGGGGAGAAACAAAAGAGGGAAGGTCAGGACGCCGGGGTTCGGTTAAAATTTAAACCAGAGCGATTCGAGTCCTCGCAGGAGACAGTCGTGCAATCCGAACTCTGGATCGGTTCCACACTTTTTTCTCAGTGAAAGAGGAAATTAAATTGAATTATAGATTTAGCGAATTAATTAACTAAATCGAATTAAGAATTAACGAGGTTGTTCGAAATCACTGCAGGCGTTACCGAGAATCTCGGTAACGCAAACATCATTTCTTGTGCCATAGTTTTTGCGACCTAATCCGCAGGCGAGCGGCCTCGGTGCGACCGTGTCTCGGCGTTGACAATAGCCAGCTGATCGAGCACGGCGCCGAGACCGGGTGAACGCACTCAGACGTAAACTTTGTGTTTACGTCTAAACGTTTACTTGTCGCGTGAGCCACCGTTCCCATATTCCAAAATATCAAACCCGTCACCCACCGTCCTTGTTTCCTGTGCAGTAGCGGCCGTTAGGGCATTGCCCTCGTGCGCTAGCTAACGTTCGACACTGCCAAATCCTTTGTCATTTTCAAAAACCCCACTCCTTATTCCTTCCGACGCCGGTGGCCACGCACAGTATAAATAACCCGCGATAACCGCGAAACGAGGTCTTTAGACACGCTCGATCGCTCGATCACAGTCTCGCTTTACTTTCGCTTATTCGTGCGCTCCACGACACTTCACTCTCCCAAATCGTGCGCTTCACGATTTGCGCGTTACATCTCCGACTACTATCTATTCTCCGCTTTCTTGTACCTCTGCACTTCACCGCTATCTTGTATACTTTCCACTTTATTCTTAATACATTATTTATTATTTCATACAGTCCACTTTTATTCTCTACCTGTCTCTATCGCAACCTATACCTCTTTCCTTTCGCTATAGTTCCAAACATTGGTCCTTCGAGCCGGATTCCTTTACGTACCATCTCCTATAAATTTCCAAACTCATTCGCTCACCTTATCACTCTAACGTCATGGACGCACTCATCGCGAGTCAACATGTGCTGTTCGGGCGCATGGCTCGCACCGGCGACAACCTGCAGAAGCAGGGAAAGGCGAACCTCACCATCGGACTCCTCCAGAGCACTCTGGCCACCCTGGAGAAAAGATGGCAGCAGTTCGAGGAGCAAGACGACCGAATCCGATCCACGGCCACCCCTGAGGACCAACAGAGCGATTACTTCACCCTGGACATCTTCACGGAAGGCGAACAGGCCTACTCGCTGCAGAAGGGGCAGCTACTCGACGCACTGGCGCGCCTCGCACCCACGTCGACCCCTGCATCGCCGAGCATCCCGCCTCCTGCAGCGTCCGGGCCCAGGGCACGGTCCACGCTCCCGCGCATCGACTTACCGGCCTTCTCGGGTCAGTACAGCGAGTGGACGCGGTACAAGGACCTCTTCTCGTCGTTGGTCCTTGACGACCCGTCGTGGAGTGACGCCGAGAAATTCCACTACCTGTCCGCCAGCCTCACCGGAGAAGCCGCATTGCTGATCCGCCGCATCCCGATGTCGGCTGATAATTTTCATCGGGCATGGGAGCTGCTGGCGCACAGGTACGAGAACCGCCGGCTCCTTGTCGATGCCCAATTCGACATCCTTTACGAGACGCCCGCCTGCACCACGCACACCGCCAGGGAATTGAAGCGGCTCCTCGACACCAGCTGCAACGTGGCCTCAGTGCTGAACGGCCTTGACGTTCCCGTCGACGACAAGGCCCACTGGATGGTCCAACACGTCGTGCGGCGCCTGGACGCAGAGACACTGAAGCACTGGGAGACATCCTTGGGGAGCAGCACGGAACCACCCACGCTCTCCGAGCTGCTGGAGTTCCTGGAGACGACGATCCGCACCCTGGAGGCCTGCGAGAGCCGACATGGACGTCTCGTACCCGCACAGCGACCTGCAGCGAAGGGAATCAAGGCCGTGCACGTCGCTACCGACCAACCCTCCACCAAGTCACGCTGCGGTCTCTGCCGGGGAAACCACCTCTTGTGCTTCTGCGGAGCGTTCCGAAGCAAGACGCCACTGGAGCGACTCCAGGTCGTGACCTCCTCCCAGCTGTGCCACAACTGCCTGGGGCCACACGCCGTCGCAGCCTGCCGATCCAATAAGACCTGTCAGCGGTGCGCGGAGAAGCATCATACGATGCTCCACGACGCTCTCGTGCAGGGCAACCGCCCCCCACGACCCACCGCTATGCATATCGTGAACGGACCGGAGCCCTCCGAGGAACCGCTATCGGTGCTCCTCGCCACCGCCCTCGTGGCAGTCCAGTCCGCGGGAGGTACCGTCGTCGCCAGGGCACTGATCGACCCCTGCTCCGAGGTGTCGCTGGTCAGCGAATCACTGGTACAGCAGCTCCGACTCCATCGAACATCCTGCTCTCAGGTGGTAGTCGGCGCCGGTGCCAAGGCCACCGCGACCGCACGAGGAAGAACCCGCCTGGACGTCGCCTCGAGACTCCACGCCAACTTCTCCTGCACGGTGGAGGCGCTCATTCTACCTCGGCTGACCTCGTACCGACCGCGCTGCCGCACCTTCGCCTCCGCCTGGCCGCACATCTCGGGACTGACTCTCGCGGACCCGACCTTCAACTCCGCAACCCCCATCGACCTGCTCCTGGGTGCGGACGTATACCCGCAGGTCTTGCTGACGGGCACCAGAAGCGGAGGACATCGAGGTCCGGTCGCACAAGAGACCATATTCGGCTGGATCCTGTCAGGCCCGACGACCAGCCCTGGGCCTTCGACACCAATAGCAACCAGCCACACCGTCACCATCGACGACCTGACCGCTCTCGTCCGGCGCTTTTGGGAGCAAGAAGAGATGCCGCCACCCGCACCGCAGCGGACTGCCGAGGAAGCAGCGTGCGAGGAGCACTTCCAGCGTACCCATTCCCGGCAGCCCGACGGCAGGTACGTCGTGCGTCTGTGCCTGACAACGCCAAACCCAGAGCTGGGGCAGTCACACTGCATCGCCAGGCGCATTCTGCTGGCCAACGAGCGCCGGTTCGCGACGAACCCGCAGCTGCAGGCGTTGTACACCAACTTCATGGAGGAATACCGCACTCTCGGCCACATGCAAGTGATCCCAGCAGCCGACTACACCCCTCGACGTCCACACTTTTACCTGCCTCACCACGGTGTGCTGAAGGCAACTGGCACCTCCACCAAGCTGCGAGTGGTTTTCAACGGGTCTCGCCGCTCCAGCGTTGGGACGTCTATCAACGCACACCTCGCAGCCGGACCCAAACTGCAGCAGGACATTACGAACATTCTGCTCAGGTGGAGGCGCCACAAGGTCGCATTCATCGCGGACATCGAAAAAATGTACCGCCAAATCCGGGTGCACTCAGACGACTGGGATCTCCAACGGATCCTGTGGCGTGACAACGAGAGCGAGCGGATAGACGCCTACCACCTCACGACAGTGACCTACGGCCTGACCTGCGCCCCGTACCTCGCCCTGCGCACGCTGCTGCAGCTAGCCGAAGACGAAAAGCAGCGATTCCCGAGAGGTGCGAGCATACTCCGGACGGCCACCTATGTCGACGACATCCTCGCTGGGGCTGACAGCATCGAGGACGCCGAGAGGACGCAGGGGGAGCTCATCGGCATCTGCAAGGCGGGCGGATTCGTCCTCAAGAAGTGGAGCGCCAACCACTCCGCGCTGCTCTCCGCGCTACCCGCCGACTTCTTGGCAGAGTCGTCCACGATCCCGTGGCATCCTGAGACCGGATGCAGTGCACTAGGACTGACGTGGCACCCCGCCACCGATACCTTGGCGTTCTCGCTGCACGCCCCCTCAGAGACGACCTCGGAGCCGCCCACCAAGCGACGCGTGCTCTCCCAGATCGCCAAGCTGTTCGACCCGCTCGGCTGGCTCGCCCCCTTCGTCGTCCGGGGAAAAATATTCATCCAGGACCTCTGGAAGATCAACCTCGCGTGGGACGAGCGCCTCCCACCCGACACAGCAGCAGCCTGGAACACCCTGAGAGAGGACATGGACGAACTAGCGTGCATCCGGATCCCTCGGTGGCTCGGAGTGGACGACACCGCCGCCACCCGACAGTTGCACGCATTTGTGGACGCGTCCGAGAAGGCATACGCCGCCGCTGTCTACATCCGCATCGAAGACTCCCACGGGGTCGCACGAGCACACCTCGTCGCCGCCAAAACCAAGGTCGCCCCACTGAAGACGGTTTCGCTGCCACGACTGGAGCTGTGCGCCGCCACACTTGGAGCGCGCCTCCTGGTGCACATCCGGCAGGAGATCCAGGTGCCCATTGATGCCGTCCACCTCTGGAGCGACTCCACCGTCGCGCTGGCCTGGCTCCAGGGAGAACCAACCCGCTGGCGCACCTACATCGCGAACCGCGTGTCGGAGGTCCAGACCGCACTGCCCGACGGTCACCTCCACCACGTGGGGACCAAGGACAACCCTGCGGACTGCGCCTCACGAGGCGTCGCAGCAGCTCAGCTGGCAAGCCACCCGCTCTGGTGGCACGGACCAAGCTGGCTCACCAGCCCAGAGGCGGGCTGGAACACCGCGCCTCCGCCGCACTGTACCACCGAGGAAGAGAGAACGCCGGCCACGTGCCTCCAGACGAGCCGCCAGGAGGACCCAGAGCTTCTCCTTCGGTTCTCGACCTTGGACCGGCTGCTCCGGGCCACCAGCTGGTGCCTCCGGTGGACCAGCCCTTCCCGGCGCGACGCAACTGCATCTCCGCCGCACCTGCGCCCCGACGAGCTCCGCCGAGCCGAGGAAACGTGGATACGGCTGGTGCAGCGCCTCCACTTCGCCACCGAACTCACCGCCGTCGAACAACAGAAGCCAGTCCCGGGAGGGAGTGGACTCCGCAAACTAACACCGTTCCTCGACGAATACGGCATTCTGCGCGTGGGAGGGCGACTCCACAACGCCCTCCTGCCGTACAACGAGCAGCACCCTATCATCCTGCCCGCAGGATGCCATTTGACCCAGCTGGTCATCGAGAGCGCCCACCTCCGGACGCTGCACGGCGGAGTGCAACTGACCCTCGCAGCCCTCCGCCAAAAGTACTGGATCCCCCAAGGCCGGCGACAGGTGAAGCGGTGCACCTCACACTGCCTCCGGTGCATCCGATGGCGGGCGGCGCCGGCGACGCAGGTGATGGGCAACCTCCCAACACAGCGGGTCACCCCCTCTCGGCCCTTCCAGCACGTCGGACTGGACTACGCAGGGCCCTTCCAGCTGAAGACGACCCCCGGACGCGGCCACAAGGCCACCAAAGGCTACGTGGCCGTATTCATTTGTTTCAGCACGAGGGCCGTCCACATCGAAGCTGTGTCGGATTACTCCACCGCCGCCTTCCTGGCGGCCTTCCGCCGCTTCACGGGCCGCCGCGGAACCTGCAGCAGCCTGACAAGCGACTGCGGCACCAACTTCGTTGGCGCGGACCGGGAATTGCGGCGCCTCTTCATGGCCTCGACGCGAGAAGCTGCAAGCATCGGCCGGCAGCTCGCGAAGGACGGCGTGACGTGGAAGTTCATCCCCCCGGGCGCCCCACACTTTGGCGGGCTCTGGGAAGCAGCAGTCCGGTCCCTGAAGCACCACCTCCGCAGAGTCGTCGCCGACGACCCCCTCACTTACGAGGAATTCTCCACCCTCCTCTGCCAGGTGGAGGCCTGCCTCAACTCCCGGCCGCTGCAAGCTCTCACCGATGACCCGGAGGACCTCACCCCGCTGACGCCAGGACACTTCCTCGTCGGCGGCCCACTGACGGCTGTACCAGAACCGACGCTACTGGAGGTGCCAAGGTCGCGGCTAACCCGTTGGCAACTGCTCCAGCAACGCCTGGAACACTTCTGGCGCCGATGGGCAGCGGAATACCTGCACCAATTGCAGACCAGGCCGAAGTGGACCACCGCGGAAACCTCTCTCAAACTCGAGGACCTAGTCCTCATAAAGTCGGAGCTGACCCCCCCCCCTCCAGATGGCCGCTGGGGCGCATCGACGAGGTCCACCCAGGAGCCGACGGACACGTTCGCGTCGCCACCGTCAAAACAGCGACCAGCAGATACCAACGGCCGGTGACAAAGCTCATCCCCCTGCATCGCGCGGCAGACGCGTAAACGACGGGCTCCTCGCGGACAATATCCTTCCGACAACGTGTACCCCACCGCAACGTAGTATGTAAGCTCACCGCCCTGCATTTCATCGCGTCGTTCATTCATTCACCAACGGTCATTAGCATCCCGCTCACCCGCGCGCGTTCATTTCGTTCGACGATTGTCGAAGGCGGGCGGAATGTTCGAAATCACTGCAGGCGTTACCGAGAATCTCGGTAACGCAAACATCATTTCTTGTGCCATAGTTTTTGCGACCTAATCCGCAGGCGAGCGGCCTCGGTGCGACCGTGTCTCGGCGTTGACAATAGCCAGCTGATCGAGCACGGCGCCGAGACCGGGTGAACGCACTCAGACGTAAACTTTGTGTTTACGCCTAAACGTTTACTTGTCGCGTGAGCCACCGTTCCCATATTCCAAAATATCAAACCCGTCACCCACCGTCCTTGTTTCCTGTGCAGTAGCGGCCGTTAGGGCATTGCCCTCGTGCGCTAGCTAACGTTCGACACTGCCAAATCCTTTGTCATTTTCAAAAACCCCACTCCTTATTCCTTCCGACGCCGGTGGCCACGCACAGTATAAATAACCCGCGATAACCGCGAAACGAGGTCTTTAGACACGCTCGATCGCTCGATCACAGTCTCGCTTTACTTTCGCTTATTCGTGCGCTCCACGACACTTCACTCTCCCAAATCGTGCGCTTCACGATTTGCGCGTTACATCTCCGACTACTATCTATTCTCCGCTTTCTTGTACCTCTGCACTTCACCGCTATCTTGTATACTTTCCACTTTATTCTTAATACATTATTTATTATTTCATACAGTCCACTTTTATTCTCTACCTGTCTCTATCGCAACCTATACCTCTTTCCTTTCGCTATAGTTCCAAACAGAGGTTTTATTGACGAAAAAGGTGAGGAACCGAAAATAGAGCCGCGAGGAGTCGGTTTTTACATCTCTGAAAAATCTCTTTTCAAAAAAAAATCCGCGGAAGTGAGTGAAAATTAATCCGATTTTTACTTTTTATTTCCGAAAATAGGTAAAATCCCAGTGGAGGTTAACAGATTTGTGCTAGTCAACAATTTTGGTGAAAATTAGTGACAAATACTGAAAAAGTGTAGTGGTGGACAATTTTGCAAAGGGGAAAAACGTTAAAATACAGCAGAAGCTGCCGGGGCGGCTCCCCCCCTTAAATTAACGTAAAAATTTAGAAAAAATTAGGAAATTAGCAAAAACAGTTAAAATAGGGTAATTAGTGAAATTTAGAATAATTAAAAGTAGAATTAGCAGAATTTTAGCGTTTATTTAATCAGTAGGTACGTAGAAATACAGATTTACCGATTTAATTTCGTTAGTTTCTAGTTAAAAATAAGAGAATAGTTAGTTTATAAAGTAAATAATTAAAATTAATTAAACAAGTAGTGAGTAACATTTATAGTAACTAGGGTATAATACAATAGCAAATATGTACAAATAATATAGTTAGAAACTAGTTAGTTAATAAATTAAATAATTAAATAAATTAAATAAATAGTTAATAGCATTGATAGTAAATAGGGTATGTTCAGGATTCAAGCGTTGGAATACGGCGGCTATTGTCTTGGCGGGCGACCGCTGTTTCATACGGTTTTTGTCTCGTATATCAACACGCGGCAAGAACGCGTGTCGCTCTCATTGACCGGATTTCAACGCTTGAATCCTTCAAATCGAGACAAACAAGGATTATCCGATTCGGGAGCACCAATCACGGTGCTCCACATTCGATGGTCCTTGTTATTTAAGGCACCTGCGCGTGCCTTCTCGCTCTCTTCAGGTTCGCCTCTCGCATCGCTCCTGTAACTTTCGTCAGTCGTCACGGTATATTCTAATCGTCCGGTATTAGTTCTCGCGCCCGTTCGCTGATCTCTCGCGCTCTCAAAATACTCGTTCGTATTTTTCTCGCGCTCTTTCGCGCCGCGTTACGAGCCTTCTGCTTCGCGCCAAGATTTCCGTCGTCCGCGTCGAAGATTTCCGCCTCGCGACGGCACGTGTTTCGTGTCGTTCAAGATCTCCGCTTCGCGATCCGACGGCAGAAGTTGGCTCGCTCAAGATCTCCGCTCGTCCGCCGGCTCGCGTCTCTCACGGCGCATTGTAAGTGCGAGTACTGTAATAAAAGTGCAGTTACACCTTTAATCCTCGCTCTCTCTCTCTCTCTGTCTCAACCTCTCATTGACCCATCCTGTGGATTCATTTGCGCGCTCAAATCTGAGTGGTCCCGGCAGCAGGCTGCTCCGACCGTCGGTCGACGCCGAAACAGGGTATAATAAAATAGCGTATATGTACAAAGAATTAAATTACAAACTCCGGTTAAAAAGATAGAGACGGCAGAAGAGGTTGAAGCTTCGGCGGCACGCTTTTACTGCTCCTAAAACAAAAGAAAGTAAATTGAAATTAGTTTCTCGACCTGAAAGGATAAAATTTACATGAAATAAACGCTCAGAACGTGATTAGTGACTAATTAAGGATCAGGAAAGCAACTGTTAGAAGAGAAAGTAGAGTTAATGAACGTGTAATAAGCGAAAAAAGATAAAAAGCAGGAAAAACAAAAGACTAATAGGAAAGGTAGAGGATAGGTAAATTTGCTCCGATTAGGCTGAAAATTAATACACAAGTATTATCGAGTACGGGCTACAAATGAAGGGAAATCGGAGAGCTTCTCTCCCCCCTGCGACAGAATTTCGATTTCCCCCTCCCCTTTCCGAGATATTGGAAAAGGGAGGGTCGTTTTGAGGGAGGATCGGAAGGGCAAGTAGGGGAATAGGTAGAGGGTGCCGAACCCTTCGAAACGAGCCCTCACACGACCTAATCGGAGCAAGTTGAGTTTGGCCATATACCGGGTGTCCGAAAGGCACTTGGAGAAAATCGGAGAAACTGAGGTCGTGGGTCCCTCCGAGGGGTGATTACGCATAGGGGTAGGGAGAGGGGGAATGCTGGTTCCCCAGGGTAAAAAAATTTCGCCGATACCCCCCACCCCTTTTTCCGAAATACGGGCCCCTGCTAGGCGAAATATACGTCTGATTAAAAAATACTCTTCAGACCGATTGACAGACACCTCGAGACCTATACGTGCGAAAAATAAAAAGTGGGGGTTCGCTAGCGAAAAACCCCCACTTCGCTCTTGTGCGGACCACAAAAAAAAAGCATTTTTTCGGGCAAAAAGGGCTAGAAATCGGAGATAGGGAAGTAAATACGAAGTATACCGTGCGCGCTATACTTAATACCCCGTTTTACCCCAATTTCGATGCGTTTTGTCACAATGTGTACGTCGAGTTTCAAGCGTTAATATATTATATTTTAAGCGAGCGAACGTAGTTTAAAAAAAAAAAGGCGATAGAATTAGACTGCGAACACGCGTAAAACTAGAACAGTAGGGTAGAATTAAGTTTAGTAAAACTGAGTAGATTTAAGCAAAATAATATTGTTATAACCATCAGTCTGTGAAATCTAAAAAATATAGGAAATTTCGATACTAAAAAAAAAAAAAAAAAGAAAGGGTTAGGGTTAGGGTTAGGGTTGGGGTGGGGACCGAGGGGATACCCCCCCCCCGGAGGGGGGCGGAGAGGGTAGGGAGGGCGCGGGGGTCTCCCCCGCGCCAACGTGTGCCCCCGGTTGTGGGGGGCGGAGTGGGGCTGGCGCGGGGAGTCTCCCCGCGCCCTGTTATGCCCCCACAACTGGGGGCGGTGAACTCGGGGGCCCGGGGTGTGAGCTGACCCGGGCCCCCGGGGGGGAGCATAGCTCCCCCCGTGATAGGCCGACACCCCCCGGGTTAGTTTCCCGGTGTAGGGGGGTGTCGGTCCGTCCCTCCCCGATTGGGGAGGGGGATCCGTGGGGGGTTTGGGGAAAGGAAGGGTCGGGGCGTGCCGGATCGCGCCTCCGACGGCCCTTCCTCCCGGTGGCGGCGTCTTCTTGCCTCGGCCGGGGCTGGTTCCTTCAGGATACCGGCTCCGAACGGGGCACGAAGACTCCGGGAGCTGTGGGGGGACCGAGCTGGGGCTCGGGAAGCCCAATCCGAATGCTCCAGGGACGGGGACACCGGGCGGGTCCCTCCGCCCGGGGTCTTATAGCGTAGGCAGTGGGGGAGGTTAACTCCTCCCCCGGGGCATGATGATAGCTGGGAGGTGTCCTGTTGAGTACTCGCGTGATCCAGGCACCTCCCGTGTAGCTTAGGTGGGCGTGAGGTTTTAGTGGGTAGTCCCCGGGGGTTCGTCCTCCGGTGAGAATCCCACATAACCCCGGCTTCCCCCAGGGAGTCGGGGTATGTATAAAACATTTCCTCACGATAAAAAAAAAAAAAAAAAAAAAAAAGGGACCGAGGGGATATGGGCTTAGTAGTGGTGACTCGGATCCACTACTAGGTATGCCACAGTGGTGGCGGTCATATCCCTAAAATCCTCTACGCTCCACCTCCTCGTGGTGGTCCCTGGGAACACACATAGTTGTGTGTTGCTAACGGAGCGAGGGGTATTCCGCGGGAAGTAGTCCCAATGACGTGTGAGGCGATGCCGGCGGGATCTTCGGATCCTGGCAGGGCCTCCCTTGCCGGTAAGGCTCACACGGAGGGATGAAAACCGCGGAATGGGTCCTGCGATAACGACCGGGGAGGTCGCCGCAGGGCCCTTGCCGTAAACCGGTGGTCATGTTTTGCCGGAACGGTGGTCTTGCCTTAATCAGCCGGGCCGCGAGGATGATAACCTCTATAAAAAATCCCCAACCCTAAGCTTAGGTGCGCGGTGAGAGGGTACGCCCTGGTAACAGGGCGTGGCTGGTGGGGTACACCAGTCGCGAGCGCACCAACAACCACTGGATACCTGGCGCCTCCAGTGCGTATCTAGCCTTACCCGGGTAGTGGGGGCTCTGCCCGGGTGGACCTTATTTCCCGCCATATTCGTGGGATCTTTATGGATTGTTACAATAATAAAAATGAAGAGGGTAAGGAGGGGGAACCACACCCGGAAGTGGTTGAGGGGGGAGCTGTGGTGGCACCTGTGCCACCACAGGTTATGGGGCAGCCGGCCCCGGCGGTACCCACGCCGTTGGTGATGGGACCGCCGCTTCTTCCGGTTCCCCGGGATCTCAGGCCCCGGCCTGGGAGGGGGACTCCGATCCCGGACCTGGAGGATGACGGGCTGTCGATCATCTCCGTGACAGCCTCCTCCAGTGGCGCTGGGAAAAAGCGCAAGCGGGATCGCGAGCGTGAGCGTCTGGAGGATCCAGCGCGGCCGGATATACGGAGCCTGCTCCCCGGGGAGCTGACCGCTCTAATGGTAGAGCGGTCCGACGAGGTCCGCGAGCTGGCCGAGAGGTCCGGCAATCTTAAGGGCACGTACCTTAAGGCCTTCCGGGAAGCCTCCGGCGATATCAAGGCATGCGCGCGGGAGATGGACCGTAGGGGTGTCCAGGGTGGACACCCTGCGGCTTGCTCCTGCGTTACGCCCGTAGCGAGCCCCGGGGAGAGCGCTCTCCGGGAGAGATGCGCGGCGTTGGAGAGGGAGCTCCGGGGGACCCGCGACTCGCTGGAGGCCATCAGGGGAGAACTGATGGCCGTAAAGCGGTTGCGGGACGCTCCTCTCCTGCCGGCTCCCGGCGCCGGCGTGGCCACCATGGCGCTCGCATCGGACGTTATAGCGCAGATGCGGGCCCTCATGGAGGAGGGTCTGAGATCCCTCCGCGAGGAACTGCGGAGGGATTTGCGTCGCGTGGTTGGCGCGTGCGGGGCCTCTCAGCCACTGCCGCCGGCGCCTCCGACGCCGCCGCGGCCCGCCCCTGCACCGGCGCCGCCGACGCCTGCACCCGCTCCTACCCCGGCGTCGGGAGGGGCGGGAAAGAAGAAGAAGAAGAAGAAGAAGAAGAAGAAGAAGAAAGGCGGAAATTCTGCGGGGGGGAGCGCCCCCGTCGCCACCCCGCCCCCGCCCCTTCTCCGCCAGCACCGGGTGTCCCCGATAAAGGGGATACCTGGTCAGAAGTCGTCAGGAAGAAGGGAAAGGCCAAGACCAAGGCTGCGTCCCAGGCTGCGGCATCCGCGGCCGGCACCTCCAAGGCCAGGAAGGCCGTTGCCCCCGCCCCGAGGGGGGGGGGGAAACCAGTGGCCAGGGTGAAGGCCCCTCTCCGCGCGGCGGCGGTCACCTTGACCGTCCCCGAGGGGAGCAAGGCCTCGTATGAGGAGGCCTTGAGGAGGGCCCGCCAGGGCATCGACTTAGATGCCCTAGGCATCGGGGCCCTCAATTGGAAGCGGGCGGTCACCGGGGGCCTCATTATTGAGGTCCCTGGTGCCGACGGGGGCCCGAAGGCCGACGCCCTGGCGGCCAGGATGGCCACCGTCCTGGGAGGGATGGAGGTGAGGGTCTCCAGGCCCGTCAAAAAGGCGGAGTTTCGCCTCACGGGCCTGGAGGTGTCGGTCACCCCCCAGGAGGTGACGGCGGCGGTGGCGGAGGCCGGGGGCTGTGCCGCCGAGTCCGTCAGGGTGGGCGAGCTCAAAGCTCCGCCCAACGGACTCGGCACTGTTTGGGTACAGTGCCCGGCCGTGGCCGCGCTGGCCATAGAAAAGGCCGGCAGGGTGCGAGTGGGGTGGTCCACCGCCCAGGTGGTAGTTTTGGCTCCGCGTCCGTTGCAGTGTTTTCGCTGCCTGGCCCTAGGCCATGTACGGCAGCGATGCACTGCGGAGGTCGACCGCAGCGGTCACTGTTACCGCTGCGGGGACGCCAACCACCGGGCGGTGGAATGCAGGGCGCCACCACACTGCGTGGTGTGCGCTGCGGTAGGCAGGCCGGCGGGCCACAAGGCAGGGGGCAAGGCGTGCTCCCCGCCGCCCAAAAAGAAGAAGGGCGCAAAGGGGGACGGTGTGGCGTCCCCCAAAACCGGCTGGGGCTTATGATAGCCCCGTATATAGCCGGTCCAGTGCTGGTCCTGGGTGACTTCAACGCGAAGTCCACCACTTGGGGCAACCCCGGGACCAGCGCCCGAGGCGGAGTCCTGGAAGACTGGGCGGAGGGGGTGGAGCTCCGGCTGTTAAACCGGGGCTCCGTGCCTACGTGCGTGAGGTGGAACGGCTGGTCCATCGTGGATGTGTCCTTCGCGACCGCCGCCGCCTCGCGCCGGGTGTCCGATTGGCGGGTCTGGGATGGAGAGACCTTGTCCGACCACGCCTACGTCCTGATGGACGTGGCCGTGGTCTCGGACTCGCCATTGGACGCGCCCCTCCGACGTGGCATCCCGTCGGCGCCCAGATGGGCGCTGAAACGACTAGACGGGGACCTCCTGAGGGCCGTGATTATCGGCTCCGCCTGGCCGTCGGCCAGGGAGCGCGGGGCAGATGTGGGGGTGGCTTGGATCCGGGACACGTTGCAGATGATCTGTGACGTGGCGATGCCCCGGGTTCGAGCTCAGCCCCCGAGAAAGTCTGTTTACTGGTGGTCGGGGGAGCTGGCCGAACTTCGCAGTTCGGCCGGCCGAGCCCGCCGCCGGTACACCCGCGCCCGTCGCCGCCATTTCCTGGGCGGCGACGCGGAGCCGAGGGTCGCCGAGCTGTACAGGGAGTTCAGATCGGCGGCCGTGGCCCTCAAGCGTGCGATTGCCGCTGCTAAGGCCAAGGCCTGGGATGAGCTCCTGCTCACCCTCCGTGACGATCCGTGGGGGCGCCCGTATAAGGCGGTGCTTGGGAAGCTCCGCCCCTGGGCGTCCCCGGTCGCGGAGAGGCTAGACCCGGAATTCCTGGGGCGCGTCGTGGATACCCTCTTCCCCCGCAGCGATGGGGAGGAGGGGGGGAGGGAATGCGCCCCGGAGCCGACCACAGAATTGTCGGATGAGTTCCGGGTCACCGAGTGGGAGCTGTACCGGGCCATCCGGGAGCTCCGGGCTGGGGGCAAGAAGGCCCCTGGCCCCGATGGGGTTCCCGGTGGTGTAATGGCCTTAGCTCTGGATGTCCTCGCCCCGGCGTTCAGGAGCGTCATGGACGCGAGCCTGCGCCGGGGAGTCTTCCCCAAAGAGTGGAAGAAAGCGTGCCTGGTTCTCCTCCAAAAGGAGGGGAAACCCGCAGAGTCTCCCTCTGCCTACCGGCCGGTGTGTTTACTCGACGAGGCGGGCAAGCTGTTCGAAAGAATAATTGCCGCCCGCCTCGTCGAGCATCTGTCGCGGGGTGGTCCCGACCTGAGCGACAGCCAGTATGGATTCCGGAGGGGGCGCTCCACAATTGACGCCCTGGAGCGTCTGCGCCTCCTCCGGGAACGGGCTGTCGCTCGGGGCAGGGTGTTGATAGCCGTGTCGTTGGATATATCTAACGCCTTCAACGCCCTGCCCTGGAGGGAGATAGTGGGGGCGATGGAATATTTCCAGGTGCCCCCCTATCTCCGGAAGGTGGTCGGCGACTATCTCCGCGGCAGAGAGGTGGTGTTTACCGGCCGGTATAGCGTTGTGCACACGAGGGAGACGCACCGCGGCGTCCCGCAGGGGTCGGTCCTCGGACCGCTCCTGTGGAACTTGGCGTACGACGCGGTGCTGCGGGTTGTCCTCCCCCCGGATACGGGTGTCATCTGCTATGCGGATGACACCCTGGTTTATGCCGAGGGGGGGGACTGGAGGAGGACCAGGCACCTGTGTGAGGCCGCCCTGGACTGCGTGGTCGGGCGAATCCGGGGGATGGGACTGACCGTGGCCGCCGCAAAGACCGAGGCGATCTGGATGTATGGATCGCCTCGGCCGTGGCGGCTACCCCGTGGTCGAGATCTCCGGGTTCGCGTCGCTGAAACCTCCGTCGCGATCGGGCCCAGGATGAGGTACCTGGGCCTGATCATAGACGGCCGCTGGCGATTCGATGGACACTTCGAGCTCCTCGCCCCCCGACTAAAGAAGACGGCGGCCGCATTGGCGCGGCTGCTGCCAAATGTCGGGGGGCCGGATTTGAAAGTACGCCGCCTCTATGTGGAGGTGGTGCGGTCTATAGCCCTGTATGGGGCCCCCGTGTGGCACCGCTCGCTCGAGGCCAGCACGCCCAGCCGCAAACTCTTAGAAAGAGTGCGGCGGCGGCTGGCCTTGCGGGTCATACGGGGGTACCGCACCATCTCCACCGAGGCGGCGGGACTCCTCGCCGTGATTCCACCCTTCACTGTGGTGGCGGCGGAGCGGGCGAAGTTATACCAGATCGCCCGCTCCTTCCGCCGCCCGCCGGGGGTGGAACTCACGCGCGAGGAGGAGGAGGAGCTCGAGGGCCAGAATCGCCAGGCCCGGACGGAAAGTTTATCGGAGTGGAGGGCGCAGCTAACGCCCTCCACACGTCCGATTGTCCGGGCCCTCCTGCCCATATTTTATATATGGTGCGGGAGGCGGGGAAGGTTGACCTTCCGCCTCACGCAGGTGCTCTCCGGCCATGGCTGTTTTGGAGAGTACCTGCACAGAATGGGGCGGGAGCCGACGGCGCAGTGCCATCACTGCGGCGAAGATGTCGACACGGCGCGGCACACTCTGGAGGAGTGCCCTGCTTGGGGTTCGGGCCGCGCCGTGTCCTGCGAGCCGCAGTGGGCGGGTGGGACCTCGCGCTGCCGACCGTGGTCGACCACATGGTCGACTGCGTGGGGTCATGGAATGCGGTGGCCTCCTTCTGCGAGGACGTTATCAAGCAGAAGGAGGCCGCCGAGCGGGCCCGGTAACGGGACCCGGGCTCCGCGAGGAGGGTGTGGGCGCGGGGACGACCCCCGCGCCGGCGTGTGCCCCCCACGAGGGGGGCGGTGAGGGATGGGAGGGCGCGGGGTTCTCCCCCGCGCCAACGTGTGCCCCCGGTGGTGAGGGGCGGAGGGGGTCTGGCGCGGGGAGTCTACCCGCGCCCTGTTATGCCCCCACAACTGGGGGCGGTGAACTCGGGGGCCCGGGGTGTGAGCTGACCCGGGCCCCCGGGGGGGAGCATAGCTCCCCCCGTGATAGGCCGACACCCCCCGGGTTAGTTTCCCGGTGTAGGGGGGTGTCGGTCCGTCCCTCCCCGATTGGGGGGGGGGGGATCCGTGGGGGGTATTGGGTGAGGAAGGGTCGGGGCGTGCCGGATCACGCCTCCGACGGCCCTTCCTTCCGGTGGCGGCGTCCTCTTGCTCTGGCCGGGGCTGGTTCCTTCGGGACACCGGCCCCGAGCGGGGCACGAGGACTCCGGGAGCTGTGGGTGGACCGAGCTGGGGCTCGGGAAGCACAATCCGAAGGCTCCAGGGATGGGGACACCGGGCGGGTCCCTCCCGGTTTTAGTGGGTAGTCTCCGGGGGCTTCGCCCCCCGGAGAGAATCCCACATAACCCCGGCTTCCCCCAGGGAGTCGGGGTATGTATAAAACATTTCCTCACGAAAAAAAAAGGGTTAGGGTTGGGGACCAAGGGGATATGGGCTTAGTAGTGGTGATTCGGATCCACTGCTAGGTATACCACAGTGGTGGTGGTCATATCCCTAAAATCCTCTACGCTCCGCCTCCTCGTGGTGGTCCCTGGGAACACACATGTAACCGTATCGATTACATATCGATATGTATCGATCGGGCGGCGTGTCGCATGAGCAACGCGGACACCCACCGCGACGTCCCTGGTCGTCCTGTCATCCTTCTCTTAATGAAGGATCGCAGGATCCCCCACTAATTAGCGTGCGCGCGCATCGATCCCCACGCGATACGGATCGAATGAGGTCGATGCGCGAGAGAATTATGACACTCTACGTCTGGGCGCGAGCTTGTTCGGGTTCGGGAATTTCGGGCTGTCCGGTACGCAGCGAGCGAGTCAAACCGACTGCGTTCCTTCGTCTCGTGAAATCCTCAAACTGAGGAAGTGTCGTATAAACCGCACGACACGGGTCCATAAAGTCCTACGAGCGGCAATCAACGGCCGTAGCGATTAATCAAATAATAACTACAACGAGACGAGCGAAGCTGTATCGGTCTCGAGTCGTATTCTCCACAAAGGGAAGTTAATTTTCTTGCTCGTTTCGGGATATCTCCGTGCGGAGCTTCGCGATACGGTAATCAGAGTAAGTACGGTAAACGTCTTTCCACCGATACCGGATAGTCTCCGAACCCACTGACTAGTGACGACGGAGGCGATCCTCAGGGTCGGCTGTCTGACCGACGCCTCGTACGTGTCGTCATTCGGGCACTTTTCCTGCGTGAGCAGCGAGTGCTCGTATGCTACGACGACTCACGTTCGTTCGGGAAATTCGCGATACGGTAATCAGAGTAAGTACGGTTAACGTCTTTCCACCGATACCGGATAGTCTCCGAACCCACTGACTAGTGACGACGGAGGCGATCCTCAGGGTCGGCTGTCTGACCGACGCCTCGTACGTGTCGTCATTCGGGCACTTTTCCTGCGTGAGCAGCGAGTGCTCGTATGCTACGACGACTCACGTTCGTTCGGGAAATTCGCGATACGGTAATCAGAGTAAGTACGGTTAACGTCTTTCCACCGATACCGGATAGTCTCCGAACCCACTGACTAGTGACGACGGAGGCGATCCTCAGGGTCGGCTGTCTGACCGACGCCTCGTACGTGTCGTCATTCGGGCACTTTTCCTGCGTGAGCAGCGAGTGCTCGTATGCTACGACGACTCACGTTCGTTCGGGAAATTCGCGATACGGTAATACGATTAAAGTATAAGAAAGGGACCCAGACGTGGAGCCAGGATAGGGCTCGGGCAACTGCCTATGCGAAGGCACGATTCTACGAAGTCGCGATCGATTAGGCGCGAATTGCGAACAGCATTGATCTCGCAACCGTCGTATTGCGGTTACTGTACATATAAAGAAAAACAGAATATATCTTATTTCTACCTCCAACATCGTCTCCGAATGATTCAAAGTTAGTTTGAACCTCTCCGTCTTCCAGTGCCTGGAGGCACGAACCTTATCTTACTAGGGTTGTAACCGTCCCTATTTCTCTATCGGAAGCTCAACATTGATACGATTTCTCTCACGTGCCTTCTTCGTGCGGAGGCGACAGCGTGCGCGTGGAAAGACACGGCAGGAACACGAAGAAGAAGAATAAAACGGTTACACACATAGTTGTGTGTTGCTAACGGAGCGAGGGGTATTCCGCGGGAAGTAGTTCCTTTGACGTGTGAGGCGATGCCGGCGGGATCTTCGGATCCTGGCAGGGCCTCCCTTGCCGGTAAGGCTCACACGGAAGGATGAAAAACCGCGGAATGGGTCCTGCGATAACGACCGGGGAGGTCGCCGCAGGGCCCTTGCCGTAAACCGGTGGTCATGTTTTACCGGAACGGTGGTCTTGCCTTAACCGGCCGGGCCGCGAGGATGATAACCTCTATAAAAAATCCCCAACCCTAAGCTTCGGTGCGCGGCGAGAGGGTACGCCCTGGCAACAGGGCGTGGCTGGTGGGGTACACCAGTCGCGAGCGCACCAACAACCACTGGATACCTGGCGCCTCCAGTGCGTATATAGCCTTACCCGGGTAGTGGGGGCTCTGCCCGGGTGGACCTCTTTTCCCGCCACGCTCGTGGGATTATTATGGATACGTCAATAAATAAAAATGATGAGGTTAAGGAGGGGGAACCACACCCGGAAGTGGTTGAGGGGGGAGCTGTGGTGGCAGTGCCACCACAGGTTATGGGGCCACCGGCCCCAGTGGATGGAGACCGGCCCAAGGCCAAACCGGTCAGAGGTTTGGCGGGACGCGGCGGGCTCGACGGGGAGGGGGACCGTGGATCGGTCGGCTCGATCAGGTCGATTTTATCGATCAGGTCGGCCAGTACGACCCCCTCGACCAGCGGCGCGGGCGCTAAGCGCCCGCTCCCCCTGACTCCGGGGAGGTCTTCGCCGACCCCAGCCGACAAACGGAATAAGCTGGACGAGGATGGGAGGTTTTCCGAGCTTCCCCGTCCGGAGGTGAGAAGTCTGCTCCCCGGGGAGCTGACCGCTCTCCTCGTCGAGCTCGCCAACGAAAACCGGGACATGGCCGGGAGGAGTCGGAACCTAAAAGGGACGTACGTCAAAGGGTTCCGCGACACCTCCGACCTGATCGAGGAGGTGGCCAATGAGATAGACCGCAGGGGCTTCCCGGGGGGAATCCCTGCGGCTGGCTCTGGCCCCTCCTCCCTCACGGATCCCGAGACCGGCTTCCTGCGGGAGCGCTGCGCGGCCCTTGAGAGGGAGTTGCGGGAGACCCGCGACTCCCTCGAAGCCATCAGAGGGGAGCTGATGGCTGTCAAACGGCTGCGCGACGCTCCCCCCTGCCGGTACCCGCTGTCGTCGGGGATGCCGGGGCGCCCGCGTCGTACCTGATGGTCCAGATGCGGGCGCTCATGGAGGCTGGGCTGAGCTCCATCCGCCAAGAAATGCGGGTGGAGCTCCGGCGCGCGGTCGCGGCCGTTGCCCCGGCTGCGGGGGCGAGTAAGCCGCCCCGCCCGTCGCCCCGCGTGCCGCTGGCCCCGCCGGGGCCTGCGCCTGCGCCTGCGCCTGCGCCTGCCCCTGCGCCTGCGCCTGCGCCTGCGCCTGCGCCTGCGCCTGCGCCTGCACCTGCGCCTGCGCCTGCGCCTGCCCCTTCGGGGCAGAAAAAGGCTAAAAAGAAGAAGGGCAAGAAGGCTGGGGAGATCCCCCAGCCTCCGGTCGCCCGTCCGGCGCCGCCCCTGGCACCGAAGCCGGGCATCCCGGAAGAGGAGACCTGGGCCAAGGTCCTGGGGAGGAAGGCCAAGGCTGCGGCCAAGGCGCCGGCGGGCGCCCAAAGGAAAGGGAAGGCCGCTGCCCCCGCGAAGACGGAGGCGAAGATAAAGGCTCCCCCCCGGTCAGCGGCGGTGATGATCACCGTTCCGGAGGGGAGCAAGGCCTCCTACGAGGAGGCCATTAGGAGGGCCCGCCAGGGCGTCGACCTCGACGCCCTTGGCATTGGGGCCCTCAACTGGAAGCGTGCTGTCACCGGGGGCCTCATCATCGAGGTCCCTGGTGCCGACGGGGGCCCCAAGGCCGACGCCTTGGCGGCCAAGATGGCTGCCGTCCTGGGGGGGATGGAGGTGAGGGTCTCCAGGCCCGTGAAGAAGGCGGAATTCCGCCTCACGGGCCTGGAGGTATCAGTCACCCCCCAGGAGGTAACGGAGGCGGTGGCGAAGGCCGGGGGCTGCGCCGCCGAGTCCGTCAGGGTGGGGGAGCTGAAGGCTCCGCCCAACGGACTCGGCACGATCTGGGTGCAGTGCCCGGCCGTGGCCGCGCTGGCGGTGGAGAAGGCCGGCAAGGTGCGGGTTGGGTGGTCCACCGCCCAGGTGGTGGTGCTAGCTCCGAGACCGCTGCAATGCTTTCGCTGCCTGGCCTTAGGCCACGTACGGCAGCGATGCACGGCGGCGGTCGACCGCAGCGGTCATTGTTACCGCTGCGGGGATGCATCCCACCGGGCGGTGGACTGCAAGGCCCCTCCGCACTGCGTGGTGTGCGCGGCCGTGGGGAGACCGGCGGGGCACAAGGCGGGGAGCAAAGCGTGCTCCCCGCCTCCCAAACAGAAGAAGGGCGCAAAGGGGGGCGGTGTGGCGCCCCCACAAAGCGCGACGAAGGGGACTGCCGGGAAAGCAGTAGCCACCCCCACCACCTCCACTGAGACAGTGGAGATGGAGGTGGCGGCAGTCCCCAGCGGGGAGGGGGTCCCATGCCCCCCGCCACCCTCGTCGGTGGCTGAGAAGGGGAGACCGGCTGAAGCCAATTAATGGCCACGCCCAGCCGGTCCCCCCAGTTGGTAGTCCAGGCCAACCTCAACCACTGCTGCCGGGCGCAGGACCTGATGGTCCAGTGCCTGGAGGAGTGGGGGGTTGGCCTGGCCGTCGTCTCGGAGCCGTACACCGTCCCGGACCATCCACACTGGTTCGGTGACGCTAACGGCTCCGTGGCGGTGTGGGCACGTCGACATTCGGCGACCGTACCCCCCTGCTCCGTGGTCGAACGGGGCAGGGGGATGGTAATGGTGAAGTGGGGAAGACTTCTGGTCGTGGGGTGCTACAGCTCACCCAGTTATGACTCCGCCGCAATCGGGAGGTTCCTGGACCGGCTGGGGCTTATGATAGCCCCACATTTAGCCGGTCCGGTGTTGGTCCTGGGGGACTTCAATGCCAGGTCCACCACATGGGGAAACCCCGGGACCAACGCCCGAGGCGGAGTCCTAGAAGACTGGGCGGAGGGGATGGAGCTCCGGTTGTTAAACCGGGGCTCCGTGCCTACGTGCGTGAGGTGGAACGGCTGGTCGATAGTGGATGTATCGTTCGCGACCGCCGCCGCCTCTCGCCGTGTGTCCAACTGGCGGGTCTGGGATGGAGAAACTTTGTCGGACCACTGCTACATCCTGATGGACGTGGCAGTGGTCTCGGACCCGCCGATGGACACGCCCCTCAGGCGTGGCACCCCGTCAGCGCCCAGATGGGCGCTGAAACGACTAGACGGGGACCTACTGAGGGCCGCAATTATCGGCTCCGCCTGGCCACCGGCCAGGGAGCGCGGGGCACAAAAGGGGGCAACTTGGATCCGGGACACGTTGCAAATGATTTGCGACGTGGCGATGCCCCGGGTCCGAGCTCAGCCCCCGAGAAAGTCAACATACTGGTGGTCGGGGGAGCTGGCCGAACTACGCAGTTCGGCCGGCCGAGCCCGCCGCCAGTACACCCGCGCCCGTCGCCGCCATTTTCTGGGCGGCGACGCGGAGCCGAGGGTCGCCGAGCTGTACAGGGAGTACAGATCCGCGGCCGTGGCCCTCAAGCGTGCTATAGCCGCTGCTAAGGCCAAGGCCTGGGAAGAGCTCCTGCTTACCCTCCGTGACGACCCATGGGGACGCCCATACAAGGCGGTGCTTGGGAAGCTCCGCCCCTGGGCGTCCCCGGTCACGGAGAGGTTAGACCCGGAACTCTTGGGGCGCGTCGTAGATACCCTCTTCCCCCGCAGCGATGGGGAAGAGGTGAGGAGGGAACGCGCCCCGGAGCCGACCACAGAATGGTCGGATGAGTTCCGGGTCACCGAGTGGGAGCTTGACCGGGCCGTCCGGGAACTCCGGGCTGGAGGCAAGAAGGCCCCCGGCCCCGATGGGGTTCCCGGTGGTGTAATGGCCTTGGCCCTAAGGGTCCTCGCCCCGGCGTTCAGGAGCGTCATGGACGCGAGCCTGCGCCGGGGAGTCTTCCCCACAGTGTGGAAAAGTGCGTGCCTGGTTCTCCTCCACAAGGAGGGGAAACCCGCAGAGTCTCCCCCTGCATACCGGCCGGTATGTTTACTCGACGAGGCGGGCAAGCTGTTCGAAAGAATAATTGCTGCCCGCCTCGTCGAGCACCTGTCGCGAGGTGGTCCCGACCTGAGCGACAGCCAGTACGGGTTCCGGAGGGGGCGCTCCACGATAGACGCCTTGGAGCGCCTGCGTCTCCTCCGTGAACGGGCTGTCGCTCGGGGCAGGGTGTTGATTGCGGTGTCGTTGGACATCTCCAACGCTTTCAACTCCCTGCCCTGGAAGGAGATAGCGGGGGCGATGGAATATTTCCAGGTGCCCCCCTATCTCCGGGAGGTGGTCGGCGACTACCTCCGCGGCAGAGAGGTGGTGTTTACCGGCCGGTACAAGATCGTGCATATGAGGGAGATGCACCGCGGGGTTCCGCAGGGGTCGGTCCTCGGGCCGCTCCTGTGGAACCTGGCATTCGACGCGGTGCTGCGGGTTGTCCTCCCCCCGGGTACGGGTGTCATCTGTTATGCAGATGACACCCTAGTATACGCGGAGGGGGAGGATTGGAGGAGAACCAGGCACCTGGCAGAGGCTGCCCTGGACTGCGTTGTCGGGCGAATCCGGAGGATGGGGCTAACCGTGGCCGCCGCAAAGACCGAGGCGATCTGGCTGTATGGATCGCCTCGGCCGTGGCGGCTGCCCCGAGGTCAAGACCTCCGGATTCGTGTCGCCGAGACCTCCGTCGAGATCGGGCCCAGTATGAGATACCTGGGCCTGGTCATCGACGGCCGCTGGCGTTTCGTGGAGCACTTCGAGCTCCTCGCCCCCCGATTAGAGAGGACGGCATCCGCCCTTGCGCGGCTGCTGCCTAATATCGGGGGGCCGGAGCTGAATGTCCGCCGCCTCTATATGGAGGTGGTGCGGTCCATTGCCCTATATGGGGCCCCCGTGTGGCACCGCTCGCTCGGGGCCAGCCAGAAAAGCCAAGACCTCTTAGAAAGAGTGCGGCGACGGCTGGCCCTGCGGGCCATACGGGGGTACCGCACCATCTCTGGGGAGGTGGCGGGCCTCCTCGCCGTGGTTCCACCACTCCATTTGGTGGCGGCGGAGCGGGCGAAACTATACTATATCGCCCGCTCGTTTCGCCGCCCGCCGGGGGTGGAACTCACGAGCGAGGAGGAGGAGGAGCTCGGGGCTCAGAAACGCCAGGCCCGGGCGGACGTATTTGCGGAGTGGAGGGTGCTCCTGGCACCCTCCACACGTCCGATTGTCCGGGCCCTCCTGCCCATATTTCTTATATGGTGCGGGAGGCGGGGAAGGCTGACCTTCCGCCTCACGCAGGTGCTCTCCGGTCACGGTTGTTTCGGAGAGTACCTGCATAGGATGGGGCGGGAGCCGACCACGCAGTGCCACCACTGCGACGAGAATGTGGACACGGCGCGGCACACCTTAGAGGAGTGCCCGGCCTGGGCCGAGCCGCGCCGTGTCCTTAGAGACGCAGTGGGCGGGTGGGACCTCTCGCTGCCGACCGTGGTCGACCACATGGTCGACAGCGAGGGGTCGTGGAGAGCGGTGGCCTCCTTCTGTGAGGTTGTAATGACCCAGAAGGAGGCCGCCGAGCGGGCCCGGGAACGGGACCCGGGCTCGGCGAGGAGGGTTTGGGCGCGGGGACGACCCCCGCGCCGACGTGTGGCCCCCAGGAGGGGGGCGGCGACGGCTGGGAGGGCGCGGGGGTCTCCCCCGCGCCAACGTGTGCCCCCGGCTGTGGGGGGCGGAGTGGGTCTGGCGCGGGGAGTTTCCCCGCGCCCTGTTATGCCCCCAGAACTGGGGGCGGAGAACTTAGGGGCCCGGGGTGTGAGCTGACCCGGGCCCCCGGGGGGAGCATAGCTCCCCCGTGATTGGCCGACACCCCCGGGTTATTTTCCCGGTGTAGGGGGGTGTCGGTCCGTCCCTCCCCCATTGGGGAGGGGGATCCGTGGGGGGTTTGGGGAAAGGAAGGGTCGGGGCGTGCCGGATCGCGCCTCCGACGGCCCTTCCTCCCGGTGGCGGCGTCTTCTTGCCTCGGCCGGGGCTGGTTCCTTCGGGATACCGGCTCCGAGCGGGGCACGAAGACTCCGGGAGCTGTGGGTGGACCGAGCTGGGGCTCGGGAAGCTCAATCCGAAGGCTCCAGGGATGGGGACACCGGGCGGGTCCCTCCGCCCGGGGTCTTATAGCGTAGGCAGTGGGGGAGGCTAACCCCCTCCCCCGGGGTGGCATGTATTAGCTGGGAGGTGTCCTGTTGAGTACTCGCGTGATCCAGGCACCTCCCCTTTAGCTTAGGTGGGCGTGGGTTTTTAGTGGGTACCCCTTGGGGATTTCCCCCAAGGGCAGTCCCACATAACCCCGACTCCCCCCAGGGAGTCGGGGAATGCGTAAAGCATTTTCCCACGGAAAAAAAAAAAAAAAAGGGTTAGGGTTACGGTTAGGGTTAGGGTTAGGGTTAGGGTTAGGGTTGGGGACCTAGGGGATATGGGCTTGGCAGTGGTGACTCGGATCCACTGCTAGGTATGCCACAGTGGTGGCGGTCATATTCCTAAAATCCTCCACGCTCCACCTCCTCGCGGTGGTCCCTGGGCACTCACGACTGTGGGTGGCTAACGGAGCGGGGGGTACGCGGCAGGAAGTAGCCTCGACGATGTGCGAGGCAATGCCGGCGGGATCTTCGGATCCTGGTAGGGGCACCCTTGCCGGTAAGGTTCGCACGGAGGGGCGAAAACTGCCGAGTTGGGACGGGATATTCGGTGACGGACCAGGGCAAGGCTGGGTGGTTCACAAAATTGACATGGACGGCACAAAGGAAAAGAGTTTAGTTTACGGTGCAGGGGAGGGATACCCCAGTACCGGCGCGACTGTTGGTGGGCGAGCAGGCCACAGCGCGTCGTTATCCAACGACTGCGAGCCGAAGGTGGTGGACCACTGGGCCCCTTCGGAGGTAAATACTACCAGCGAAGCTGTGGTGACGGAAACGTCATCACAGATTTCGGGAGATTCGGACGCGGGCGTGTCGCGCGCGGGAGCCGAGATGCGGGGGGCGGACGGAGCTCCGACGGGGAAGCGGCCCCGGCTGGAGCCGTCCGTGGCAGGAGGGGGGCTGCAGACGCGCAGCGGGAGGGTCGTCGGGGGGACCCCTGAGGAGGGCTCCTCGGGGGCGGGTGCTGAGCAGGTGCTCAGCGACCGCGCCGAGAGGGGCCAGCTCCACAAAATCGCGGAGCTAATGGAGTCCGCGGGGAAGCTGCCGACGGCGCAGCTGGCGGAGGAGGTGGAGGACGCGATGAGACGTGTGGAGGGCGTCTCCACCGTCTCCAGGGGCCTCAAGGGCAATTTTGCCAAGGAGCTCAGAGATTGCTCCGCGCTGGCCAGGGCCTATTGCACTACGCTGGTGCAGCGGGCATACACTGGCACGGCGTGGGGCAATAGCCAGGAGGTCGCCCGTCTCCGCCAACAGACCGAGGCCCTCGCCAAGGAGGTACAGGACCTCCGGGCGAGGCTTCGCGTCGCGGAGGCGGAGAAGCGGGCGGTCGCGGGAAAGACGGCCCCTGGGGCGGTACCCTCCGCCTCCTCAGGCGGGACCGCGGGGACGGGACCGGCGGCGGAAGCGGCGACGCGGGCGGCGGAGGGGGCGGGGGTACTGGACCCTCAAGCCCTTCTCCTCCGCGTCGACGCGATGGTGGCGGCCAGGAATGCCGAGCTGGAAACGAGAATGGAGAATCGTTTCCGGGCAATCCTGGCCGGGATGGTTCCGGCTCTCCAGGGCAGGGGGGGAGGGACGCGCGATGCCCCGCCGGTGGCTTCTCCGCCGGCGGTGGTCGAAACCAAGAGGACTGGGCCGGTGGTGGTGTCCAGCGCCGGGGTGGTGCCACCCGTGGACATCCCGCCGCCGGTCGACCCAGCCTCCTGGTCGGTGGCGAAGTCGAAGTCCGCGAGGAAGGCGGAGAGGAGGCGGGCAGCGGCGGAGGAGAGGGCGGCCATAGCCCTCGCCGCCGAGTTGGCGGCCGCTGCTTCGGCGAAACGGAGGACGGCGACCGGGGGTTCGGCGGTCGGCACGCGAAAGGGGGCCGG
This sequence comes from Halictus rubicundus, assembly GCF_050948215.1. Classification (NCBI taxonomy): domain Eukaryota; kingdom Metazoa; phylum Arthropoda; class Insecta; order Hymenoptera; family Halictidae; genus Halictus; species Halictus rubicundus. The sequence goes on along the minus strand of NW_027488662.1, from coordinate 124,913 downwards.
CGCGATCACGGCGAAGCCGTCAAGTGGGAGGGTTGTTGCCCTGGGGCGCGCCCCCAAGTCCGGGGCCGTGGCGATCACGATCCCCGAGAGCTGTAAGCTCACCTACGCGGGAGTGATCGCCAGGGCCAGAGAGGCAATAGACCTCAAGGCGCTGGGGATTGAGTCGGGGGTGCTCCCCAGGAGGACCAAGACGGGGGGGATCCTCCTGGAGGTAAAGGGCCCGGAGGGCCAAGAGAAGGCACGGGCCCTCTCCACGAGGGTCTCTGAGGCCTTACAAGGGACTGGGGTTAAAGTCGTCCAGGCCGTCAAGCGAGGCGAGTTGCGCGTCGCTGGCCTGGACGACTCGGTTAGCGCAAGGGAGGTCGCGGCGGCACTTGCGGCTGCGGGGGGGTGCTCGGAGGCCGAGTTCCGGGTCGGAGAGATCCGGAGGTCCGCCTCTGAGCGGGTGCTGGGCTCCTGTTGGGCCCAGGGCCCCCTCGCGGCCGTCAGGAAGGTGGTGGCGGGGGGCCGGCTGCTGGTCGGCTGGTCCTCGGCGCGGGTGGAGGCACTGAGGGAGCGACCCCTTCAGTGCTTCCGCTGCTTGGAGACGGGGCACACGCGGTCGACCTGTAAAAGCACGGTCGACAGGAGCGCGAGGTGCTATCGGTGCGGTGCGACCGAGCACCGCGCCTCGGCCTGCGGGGCTGCCCCCAGATGCCCGCTCTGCGCGGATCTGGGGAGGCCCTCGAACCACAGGTTCGGGGCCAAAGCGTGTGCCCCGGCTCCGAGGAGGGGTCGCGCGGCGGTGAAGGGAAGAGGGGAAAAGTCGGCGGCTGCACCCGCGCAGCAGCAGCCGACTACACCGGGGGCCCAGTCCCACCAGGGGGGGGAGCCTGCAGAGCAAATGTCAGGGTAGGCTGTTTTCAGGCCTATTCCGGTTCTGCAGGCGAACCTCAACCACTCGCGTGCGGCCCAGGACTTGTTTGTCCAGGCCGTGCGCGAGCGGGGGACTGGGTTGGCAGTGGCGGCGGAGCCGTACTCCGTTCCCGATCACCCCTTCTGGGTGGGGGACGAGGCCGGCTCCGTCGCCATAGTGGCGGAGGGCCGCCGCGGGTCCCCGTCGATCTCCCTTCTGGAGAGAGGCGAGGGATTCGTGGCGGTGCGGTGGGGGGACATCGCGGTCGTCGGAGTTTATATCTCGCCGAACCGTGGCCTCGATCATTTTCGGGGGTTCCTGGGCGGGCTGAGTAGCTGCATCGCGCGGTGCAGCGCCCGTCCGGTTCTCGTCCTGGGAGACTTCAATGCCCACGCGGTATCGTGGGGGAGTCCCAGGACGACCACTAGGGGAAGCGAGGTGTTAGACTGGGCGTCCGGCCTGGATCTCCGGTTGATTAACCGGGGATCCACGCCGACGTGCGTGCGGCCGCAGGGTGTCTCTATTGTCGATCTGACATGGGGGACGCCGTCGGCCGTGCGCCGAGTGTCGGGATGGAGGGTGGCGGAAGAACTAGAGCTGGCCTCTGACCACACGCCCATAGTCATGGACGTGTGGCCCGCCGCCCTCTACGCGCGGGATTCCCGGCACGGCCAGGTGGACCGACGGCCGCGATGGGCGTGGAACAGGGCGGACGAGGACCTGTTCCGGGCCGCTGTCGCCGCGGTAACGTGGGGGGGGCCCCAGCCGGCTGGGGGGGCACCGGCGCGCGGGGCGGAGCGGCTCCGGGAGGTGATGACGGCGGTGTGCGACACCGCGGTGCCCCGGAGCCGGTCCGACCATAGAAGGGCGGCGTACTGGTGGTCCGCGGGCATTGCAGAGCTTCGGCGTGCCTGCAATGCCGCGCGGCGCCAGTATGGCCGAGCGCGCAGGAGGCGCGACGACGAGGAGGCGAGGCTCCACGGGGAGTACCGAGCCGCGCTCGGGACTCTCCGGAGGGCCATCGCGAAGGCCAAGGCGGACGCGTGGTCGGAGCTCGTCGGCACGGTGGACGCGGATCCGTGGGGGCGCCCGTATAAGCTTGTAATGAGCAAGCTGCGCGCGTGGGCCCCCCCACTGACGGAATCGATGGACCCTCCCTTACTCGAGGAGGTGGTGACGTCTCTCTTCCCGCGTGAGGGGGGACAGCGACACCGCCTCCATCCGGGCCAGGAGCCTCTCTCCTGGTCCGCGGAGTGGGAGGTGTCAGCCGGCGAGCTCGGGGAGGCGGTGACCAGGGCCCGTCGGGTGGGCCGCAAGGCCCCGGGTCCTGACGGGGTGTCGGGCCGCGCGTTGGTCTTGGCATTGGAGGGGGGGCTCGCTCCCGAACTCAGGCGGCTGTTAAACAGTTGTCTGAGGGAGGGAGTGTTCCCCCCACTATGGAAGTCGGGCAGGCTGGTCCTCCTTCCAAAGGCGGGCAAGTCCCGGGACTCGCCCTCCGGGTACCGGCCAATTTGCTTGCTGGACGAGGCGGGGAAGTTGTTCGAGCGCGTTCTCGTTGGACGCCTCGTCCGGCACCTGTCGGGGGGAGGAGTCCCCGATCTGAGCGAGGCGCAGTTCGGCTTCCGGGGGGGTCTCTCCACCGTCGACGCAATTCGGCGGGTGAGGGCTCTCTCGGGGGCCTGTACGGAGGGGGGCGGTGTTGCGTTGGCGATCTCCTTGGATATCGCCAACGCGTTCAACACCGTCCCCTGGGATAGAATTTCGGAGGCCCTGGTCTTCCACCAGGTGCCTCCGTACCTTAGGAGGGTGATCGGGGACTATCTCTCCGACAGGAGCATAGAATATCCTGGCCGGTACGGGATGATTCGCAGGAGCGTCGTGCGGGGGGTTCCACAGGGCTCGGTGTTGGGCCCGTTGCTGTGGAACCTCGCGTACGACAGCGTCCTGCGGGAGGGGATGCCTCCCGGTGTCAGCCTAACGTGTTACGCCGACGACACGTTGGTGCTTGCCACCGGGAGGTATACGAAGGAGGCCGTCTGCCTGGCGGAGCGCGGCGCGTGGCGCGCGGTACGCGCGATCCGGTCTCTGGGCCTAGAGGTGTCCGTCGCTAAGACCAGGGCCATGTGGTTTTACCACCGGGCCCGGCTGGCGGCGCCTCCCCAGTGCTGGATCGCCGTGGGGGGGGGAGCGGTCGAGGTCGGGTTCCAGATGCGGTACCTGGGACTCGAGCTCGACGGCCTGTGGCGTTTCTGCCGCCACATCGAGTCGCTAGTGCCCCGGGCGGAGAGGGCGACCGCTGCGCTCGGTCGTCTTCTCCCGAATCTCGGGGGACCCTGTGGACGGGTGCGTCGCCTGTTCGCGGTGGTGGTGCGGGTTTTAGTCCTGTACGGAGCCCCTGTGTGGGCGTACGATGTCTTGGCCGGGGGGCGTAGCGGTGTGCGAGCACTGCTGCGCCGAATCGAGCGCAGGCTGGCCATTGGCATCGTGCGGGGGTATCGCACCATCTCTTACGCGACGGCGATGGTGATGTCGGGGCTTATCCCCCTCGAGCTGGAGGCCCGCGTGTTGTCGGACGTACACGGGTACGCCAGGGACCTCCAGCGGAGGGGGATGGCTCCGGATCAGGTGGCGCTCGATGTGGCGGAGTACAGGGGCCGCGCTCGGCGGGCCGCCGCCCGGGAATGGCGCGAAAGCCTTCACGGGACGGAGGAAGGAGGGAGGCGGGCCGTTCGGGCCATCCTCCCCGTGTTCGACCGGTGGAACAGGGGATGGATGGGGCATAGGGTCTCCTACCGAGTGACGCAGGTGATGACCGGGCACGGTTGCTTCGGTGTGTACCTGTGTCGCATCGGGCGGGAGGCCGAGGAGGCGTGTCACCACTGCGGCGAGTCGCGGGACACGGCGCAGCACACTCTGGAGGAGTGTCCAGCGTGGGCGGGTGAGCGCCGTGCTCTGCGGCGCGCAGTGGGCCATGACCTCTCGCTTCCGGCTGTCGTCTCGGCGGCAGCGGGCGGCGAGGGGGCGTGGAGAGGGTTCGCCTCCTTCTGCGAGCAGGTAATGCTGCAGAAGGAGGCTGCGGAACGGGGTCGTGAGCGAAATCACGATCCCGGCCGAAGGGGTGGGAGAAGGAGACGCAGGGCACGCCCCGGGGGCGTGCCTCCGTTGCGGCGTCCTTAACGCGGGCGGGGGCGCCCTTGGTGATCTCGAGGCGGGGGACCGACGGTCTCCTTATACTCGGTTGCCAATGGCGTCCCCGGAGGCCGTCGGACGTCTCGGGCGGGGGCCCGGACGTCCATCGGGCGGCCTAAATGGGGGGGAAGGCTTCACGTCGTCCGTTGCGTGGCGCCTTCGGATAGAGTAGGATAGGGTGGAGGCCGCGTCCCCCACCCAGGGAGGAATGCTAAGGCGGGGGCACACCGGATAGACATGCGCGCGCGGACCACGGGTGCCCCCAGGAGCCTAGGGACGGACGGGGAGGAGTTAGTGGGTATACTCGGCATTGCACCCACCAGCCGAGGAGTCCCACATAACCCGGCCCACTCCCCCCCCGGGAGGGGTCGGGTATCCGTAATAGTGATTACCTCCTCGGAAAAAAAAAAAAAAAAAAAAAAAAAAAAAAAAAATAGGGTTAGGGTTAGGGTTAGGGTTAGGGTTAGGGTTAGGGTTAGGGTTGGGGACCTAGGGGATATGGGCTTGGCAGTGGTGACTCGGATCCACTGCTAGGTATGCCACAGTGGTGGCGGTCATATTCCTAAAATCCTCCACGCTCCACCTCCTCGCGGTGGTCCCTGGGCACTCACGACTGTGGGTGGCTAACGGAGCGGGGGGTACGCGGCAGGAGGTAGCCTCGACGATGTGCGAGGCAATGCCGGCGGGATCTTCGGATCCTGGTAGGGGCACCCTTGCCGGTAAGGTTCGCACGGAGGGGCGAAAACTGCCGAGTTGGGACGGGATTTTCGGTGACGGACCAGGGCAAGGCTGGGTGTTTCACAAAATTGACATGGACGGCACAAAGGAAAAGAGTTTAGTTTACGGTGCAGGGGAGGGATACCCCAGTACCGGCGCGACTGTTGGTGGGCGAGCAGGCCACAGCGCGTCGTTATCCAACGACTGCGAGCCGAAGGTGGTGGACCACTGGGCCCCTTCGGAGGTAAATACTACCAGCGAAGCTGTGGTGGCGGAAACGTCATCACAGATTTCGGGAGATGCGGACGCGGGCGTGTCGCGCGCGGGAGCCGAGATGCGGGGGGCGGACGGAGCTCCGACGGGGAAGCGGCCCCGGCTGGAGCCGTCCGTGGCAGGAGGGGGGCTGCAGACGCGCAGCGGGAGGGTCGTCGGGGGGACCCCTGAGGAGGGCTCCTCGGGGGCGGGTGCTGAGCAGGTGCTCAGCGACCGCGCCGAGAGGGGCCAGCTCCACAAAATCGCGGAGCTAATGGAGTCCGCGGGGAAGCTGCCGACGGCGCAGCTGGCGGAGGAGGTGGAGGACGCGATGAGACGTGTGGAGGGCGTCTCCACCGTCTCCAGGGGCCTCAAGGGCAATTTTGCCAAGGAGCTCAGAGATTGCTCCGCGCTGGCCAGGGCCTATTGCACTACGCTGGTGCAGCGGGCATACACTGGCACGGCGTGGGGCAATAGCCAGGAGGTCGCCCGTCTCCGCCAACAGACCGAGGCCCTCGCCAAGGAGGTACAGGACCTCCGGGCGAGGCTTCGCGTCGCGGAGGCGGAGAAGCGGGCGGTCGCGGGAAAGACGGCCCCTGGGGCGGTACCCTCCGCCTCCTCAGGCGGGACCGCGGGGACGGGACCGGCGGCGGAAGCGGCGACGCGGGCGGCGGAGGGGGCGGGGGTACTGGACCCTCAAGCCCTTCTCCTCCGCGTCGACGCGATGGTGGCGGCCGGGAATGCCGAGCTGGAAACGAGAATGGAGAATCGTTTCCGGGCAATCCTGGCCGGGATGGTTCCGGCTCTCCAGGGCAGGGGGGGAGGGACGCGCGATGCCCCGCCGGTGGCTTCTCCGCCGGCGGTGGTCGAAACCAAGAGGACTGGGCCGGTGGTGGTGTCCAGCGCCGGGGTGGTGCCACCCGTGGACATCCCGCCGCCGGTCGACCCAGCCTCCTGGTCGGTGGCGAAGTCGAAGTCCGCGAGGAAGGCGGAGAGGAGGCGGGCAGCGGCGGAGGAGAGGGCGGCCATAGCCCTCGCCGCCGAGTTGGCGGCCGCTGCTTCGGCGAAACGGAGGACGGCGACCGGGGGTTCGGCGGTCGGCACGCGAAAGGGGGCCGGCGCGATCACGGCGAAGCCGTCAAGTGGGAGGGTTGTTGCCCTGGGGCGCGCCCCCAAGTCCGGGGCCGTGGCGATCACGATCCCCGAGAGCTGTAAGCTCACCTACGCGGGAGTGATCGCCAGGGCCAGAGAGGCAATAGACCTCAAGGCGCTGGGGATTGAGTCGGGGGTGCTCCCCAGGAGGACCAAGACGGGGGGGATCCTCCTGGAGGTAAAGGGCCCGGAGGGCCAAGAGAAGGCACGGGCCCTCTCCACGAGGGTCTCTGAGGCCTTACAAGGGACTGGGGTTAAAGTCGTCCAGGCCGTCAAGCGAGGCGAGTTGCGCGTCGCTGGCCTGGACGACTCGGTTAGCGCAAGGGAGGTCGCGGCGGCACTTGCGGCTGCGGGGGGGTGCTCGGAGGCCGAGTTCCGGGTCGGAGAGATCCGGAGGTCCGCCTCTGAGCGGGTGCTGGGCTCCTGTTGGGCCCAGGGCCCCCTCGCGGCCGTCAGGAAGGTGGTGGCGGGGGGCCGGCTGCTGGTCGGCTGGTCCTCGGCGCGGGTGGAGGCACTGAGGGAGCGACCCCTTCAGTGCTTCCGCTGCTTGGAGACGGGGCACACGCGGTCGACCTGTAAAAGCACGGTCGACAGGAGCGCGAGGTGCTATCGGTGCGGTGCGACCGAGCACCGCGCCTCGGCCTGCGGGGCTGCCCCCAGATGCCCGCTCTGCGCGGATCTGGGGAGGCCCTCGAACCACAGGTTCGGGGCCAAAGCGTGTGCCCCGGCTCCGAGGAGGGGTCGCGCGGCGGTGAAGGGAAGAGGGGAAAAGTCGGCGGCTGCACCCGCGCAGCAGCAGCCGACTACACCGGGGGCCCAGTCCCACCAGGGGGGGGAGCCTGCAGAGCAAATGTCAGGGTAGGCTGTTTTCAGGCCTATTCCGGTTCTGCAGGCGAACCTCAACCACTCGCGTGCGGCCCAGGACTTGTTTGTCCAGGCCGTGCGCGAGCGGGGGACTGGGTTGGCAGTGGCGGCGGAGCCGTACTCCGTTCCCGATCACCCCTTCTGGGTGGGGGACGAGGCCGGCTCCGTCGCCATAGTGGCGGAGGGCCGCCGCGGGTCCCCGTCGATCTCCCTTCTGGAGAGAGGCGAGGGATTCGTGGCGGTGCGGTGGGGGGACATCGCGGTCGTCGGAGTTTATATCTCGCCGAACCGTGGCCTCGATCATTTTCGGGGGTTCCTGGGCGGGCTGAGTAGCTGCATCGCGCGGTGCAGCGCCCGTCCGGTTCTCGTCCTGGGAGACTTCAATGCCCACGCGGTATCGTGGGGGAGTCCCAGGACGACCACTAGGGGAAGCGAGGTGTTAGACTGGGCGTCCGGCCTGGATCTCCGGTTGATTAACCGGGGATCCACGCCGACGTGCGTGCGGCCGCAGGGTGTCTCTATTGTCGATCTGACATGGGGGACGCCGTCGGCCGTGCGCCGAGTGTCGGGATGGAGGGTGGCGGAAGAACTAGAGCTGGCCTCTGACCACGCGCCCATAGTCATGGACGTGTGGCCCGCCGCCCTCTACGCGCGGGATTCCCGGCACGGCCAGGTGGACCGACGGCCGCGATGGGCGTGGAACAGGGCGGACGAGGACCTGTTCCGGGCCGCTGTCGCCGCGGTAACGTGGGGGGGGGCCCCAGCCGGCTGGGGGGGCACCGGCGCGCGGGGCGGAGCGGCTCCGGGAGGTGATGACGGCGGTGTGCGACACCGCGGTGCCCCGGAGCCGGTCCGACCATAGAAGGGCGGCGTACTGGTGGTCCGCGGGCATTGCAGAGCTTCGGCGTGCCTGCAATGCCGCGCGGCGCCAGTATGGCCGAGCGCGCAGGAGGCGCGACGACGAGGAGGCGAGGCTCCACGGGGAGTACCGAGCCGCGCTCGGGACTCTCCGGAGGGCCATCGCGAAGGCCAAGGCGGACGCGTGGTCGGAGCTCGTCGGCACGGTGGACGCGGATCCGTGGGGGCGCCCGTATAAGCTTGTAATGAGCAAGCTGCGCGCGTGGGCCCCCCCACTGACGGAATCGATGGACCCTCCCTTACTCGAGGAGGTGGTGACGTCTCTCTTCCCGCGTGAGGGGGGACAGCGACACCGCCTCCATCCGGGCCAGGAGCCTCTCTCCTGGTCCGCGGAGTGGGAGGTGTCAGCCGGCGAGCTCGGGGAGGCGGTGACCAGGGCCCGCCGGGTGGGCCGCAAGGCCCCGGGTCCTGACGGGGTGTCGGGCCGCGCGTTGGTCTTGGCATTGGAGGGGGGGCTCGCTCCCGAACTCAGGCGGCTGTTCAACAGTTGTCTGAGGGAGGGAGTGTTCCCCCCACTATGGAAGTCGGGCAGGCTGGTCCTCCTTCCAAAGGCGGGCGAGTCCCGGGACTCGCCCTCCGGGTACCGGCCAATTTGCTTGCTGGACGAGGCGGGGAAGTTGTTCGAGCGCGTTCTCGTTGGACGCCTCGTCCGGCACCTGTCGGGGGGAGGAGTCCCCGATCTGAGCGAGGCGCAGTTCGGCTTCCGGGGGGGTCTCTCCACCGTCGACGCAATTCGGCGGGTGAGGGCTCTCTCGGGGGCCTGTACGGAGGGGGGCGGTGTTGCGTTGGCGATCTCCTTGGATATCGCCAACGCGTTCAACACCGTCCCCTGGGATAGAATTTCGGAGGCCCTGGTCTTCCACCAGGTGCCTCCGTACCTTAGGAGGGTGATCGGGGACTATCTCTCCGACAGGAGCATAGAATATCCTGGCCGGTACGGGATGATTCGCAGGAGCGTCGTGCGGGGGGTTCCACAGGGCTCGGTGTTGGGCCCGTTGCTGTGGAACCTCGCGTACGACAGCGTCCTGCGGGAGGGGATGCCTCCCGGTGTCAGCCTAACGTGTTACGCCGACGACACGTTGGTGCTTGCCACCGGGAGGTATACGAAGGAGGCCGTCTGCCTGGCGGAGCGCGGCGCGTGGCGCGCGGTACGCGCGATCCGGTCTCTGGGCCTAGAGGTGTCCGTCGCTAAGACCAGGGCCATGTGGTTTTACCACCGGGCCCGGCTGGCGGCGCCTCCCCAGTGCTGGATCGCCGTGGGGGGGGGAGCGGTCGAGGTCGGGTTCCAGATGCGGTACCTGGGACTCGAGCTCGACGGCCTGTGGCGTTTCTGCCGCCACATCGAGTCGCTAGTGCCCCGGGCGGAGAGGGCGACCGCTGCGCTCGGTCGTCTTCTCCCGAACCTCGGGGGACCCTGTGGACGGGTGCGTCGCCTGTTCGCGGTGGTGGTGCGGGTTTTAGTCCTGTACGGAGCCCCTGTGTGGGCGTACGATGTCTTGGCCGGGGGGCGTAGCGGTGTGCGAGCACTGCTGCGCCGAATCGAGCGCAGGCTGGCCATTGGCATCGTGCGGGGGTATCGCACCATCTCTTACGCGACGGCGATGGTGATGTCGGGGCTTATCCCCCTCGAGCTGGAGGCCCGCGTGTTGTCGGACGTACACGGGTACGCCAGGGACCTCCAGCGGAGGGGGATGGCTCCGGATCAGGTGGCGCTCGATGTGGCGGAGTACAGGGGCCGCGCTCGGCGGGCCGCCGCCCGGGAATGGCGCGAAAGCCTTCACGGGACGGAGGAAGGAGGGAGGCGGGCCGTTCGGGCCATCCTCCCCGTGTTCGACCGGTGGAACAGGGGATGGATGGGGCATAGGGTCTCCTACCGAGTGACGCAGGTGATGACCGGGCACGGTTGCTTCGGTGTGTACCTGTGTCGCATCGGGCGGGAGGCCGAGGAGGCGTGTCACCACTGCGGCGAGTCGCGGGACACGGCGCAGCACACTCTGGAGGAGTGTCCAGCGTGGGCGGGTGAGCGCCGTGCTCTGCGGCGCGCAGTGGGCCATGACCTCTCGCTTCCGGCTGTCGTCTCGGCGGCAGCGGGCGGCGAGGGGGCGTGGAGAGGGTTCGCCTCCTTCTGCGAGCAGGTAATGCTGCAGAAGGAGGCTGCGGAACGGGGTCGTGAGCGAAATCACGATCCCGGCCGAAGGGGTGGGAGAAGGAGACGCAGGGCACGCCCCGGGGGCGTGCCTCCGTTGCGGCGTCCTTAACGCGGGCGGGGGCGCCCTTGGTGATCTCGAGGCGGGGGACCGACGGTCTCCTTATACTCGGTTGCCAATGGCGTCCCCGGAGGCCGTCGGACGTCTCGGGCGGGGGCCCGGACGTCCATCGGGCGGCCTAAATGGGGGGGAAGGCTTCACGTCGTCCGTTGCGTGGCGCCTTCGGATAGAGTAGGATAGGGTGGAGGCCGCGTCCCCCACCCAGGGAGGAATGCTAAGGCGGGGGCACACCGGATAGACATGCGCGCGCGGACCACGGGTGCCCCCAGGAGCCTAGGGACGGACGGGGAGGAGTTAGTGGGTATACTCGGCATTGCACCCACCAGCCGAGGAGTCCCACATAACCCGGCCCACTCCCCCCCGGGAGGGGTCGGGTATCCGTAATAGTGATTACCTCCTCGGAAAAAAAAAAAAAAAAAAAAAAAAAAAAAAAAAAAAAAAAATAGGGTTAGGGTTAGGGTTAGGGTTAGGGTTAGGGTTAGGGTTAGGGTTAGGGTTAGGGTTAGGGTTAGGGTTAGGGTTAGGGTTAGGGTTAGGGTTAGGGTTAGGGTTAGGGTTAGGGTTAGGGTTAGGGTTAGGGTTAGGGTTAGGGTTAGGGTTAGGGTTAGGGTTAGGGTTGGGGACCTAGGGGATATGGGCTTGGCAGTGGTGACTCGGATCCACTGCTAGGTATGCCACAGTGGTGGCGGTCATATTCCTAAAATCCTCCACGCTCCACCTCCTCGCGGTGGTCCCTGGGCACTCACGACTGTGGGTGGCTAACGGAGCGGGGGGTACGCGGCAGGAAGTAGCCTCGACGATGTGCGAGGCAATGCCGGCGGGATCTTCGGATCCTGGTAGGGGCACCCTTGCCGGTAAGGTTCGCACGGAGGGGCGAAAACTGCCGAGTTGGGACGGGATTTTCGGTGACGGACCAGGGCAAGGCTGGGTGTTTTACAAAATTGACATGGACGGCACAAAGGAAAAGAGTTTAGTTTACGGTGCAGGGGAGGGATACCCCAGTACCGGCGCGACTGTTGGTGGGCGAGCAGGCCACAGCGCGTCGTTATCCAACGACTGCGAGCCGAAGGTGGTGGACCACTGGGCCCCTTCGGAGGTAAATACTACCAGCGAAGCTGTGGTGACGGAAACGTCATCACAGATTTCGGGAGATTCGGACGCGGGCGTGTCGCGCGCGGGAGCCGAGATGCGGGGGGCGGACGGAGCTCCGACGGGGAAGCGGCCCCGGCTGGAGCCGTCCGTGGCAGGAGGGGGGCTGCAGACGCGCAGCGGGAGGGTCGTCGGGGGGACCCCTGAGGAGGGCTCCTCGGGGGCGGGTGCTGAGCAGGTGCTCAGCGACCGCGCCGAGAGGGGCCAGCTCCACAAAATCGCGGAGCTAATGGAGTCCGCGGGGAAGCTGCCGACGGCGCAGCTGGCGGAGGAGGTGGAGGACGCGATGAGACGTGTGGAGGGCGTCTCCACCGTCTCCAGGGGCCTCAAGGGCAATTTTGCCAAGGAGCTCAGAGATTGCTCCGCGCTGGCCAGGGCCTATTGCACTACGCTGGTGCAGCGGGCATACACTGGCACGGCGTGGGGCAATAGCCAGGAGGTCGCCCGTCTCCGCCAACAGACCGAGGCCCTCGCCAAGGAGGTACAGGACCTCCGGGCGAGGCTTCGCGTCGCGGAGGCGGAGAAGCGGGCGGTCGCGGGAAAGACGGCCCCTGGGGCGGTACCCTCCGCCTCCTCAGGCGGGACCGCGGGGACGGGACCGGCGGCGGAAGCGTCGACGCGGGCGGCGGAGGGGGCGGGGGTACTGGACCCTCAAGCCCTTCTCCTCCGCGTCGACGCGATGGTGGCGGCCAGGAATGCCGAGCTGGAAACGAGAATGGAGAATCGTTTCCGGGCAATCCTGGCCGGGATGGTTCCGGCTCTCCAGGGCAGGGGGGGAGGGACGCGCGATGCCCCGCCGGCGGCTTCTCCGCCGGCGGTGGTCGAAACCAGGAGGACTGGGCCGGTGGTGGTGTCCAGCGCCGGGGTGGTGCCACCCGTGGACATCCCGCCGCCGGTCGACCCAGCCTCCTGGTCGGTGGCGAAGTCGAAGTCCGCGAGGAAGGCGGAGAGGAGGCGGGCAGCGGCGGAGGAGAGGGCGGCCATAGCCCTCGCCGCCGAGTTGGCGGCCGCTGCTTCGGCGAAACGGAGGACGGCGACCGGGGGTTCGGCGGTCGGCACGCGAAAGGGGGCCGGCGCGATCACGGCGAAGCCGTCAAGTGGGAGGGTTGTTGCCCTGGGGCGCGCCCCCAAGTCCGGGGCCGTGGCGATCACGATCCCCGAGAGCTGTAAGCTCACCTACGCGGGAGTGATCGCCAGGGCCAGAGAGGCAATAGACCTCAAGGCGCTGGGGATTGAGTCGGGGGTGCTCCCCAGGAGGACCAAGACGGGGGGGATCCTCCTGGAGGTAAAGGGCCCGGAGGGCCAAGAGAAGGCACGGGCCCTCTCCACGAGGGTCTCTGAGGCCTTACAAGGGACTGGGGTTAAAGTCGTCCAGGCCGTCAAGCGAGGCGAGTTGCGCGTCGCTGGCCTGGACGACTCGGTTAGCGCAAGGGAGGTCGCGGCGGCACTTGCGGCTGCGGGGGGGTGCTCGGAGGCCGAGTTCCGGGTCGGAGAGATCCGGAGGTCCGCCTCTGAGCGGGTGCTGGGCTCCTGTTGGGCCCAGGGCCCCCTCGCGGCCGTCAGGAAGGTGGTGGCGGGGGGCCGGCTGCTGGTCGGCTGGTCCTCGGCGCGGGTGGAGGCACTGAGGGAGCGACCCCTTCAGTGCTTCCGCTGCTTGGAGACGGGGCACACGCGGTCGACCTGTAAAAGCACGGTCGACAGGAGCGCGAGGTGCTATCGGTGCGGTGCGACCGAGCACCGCGCCTCGGCCTGTGGGGCTGCCCCCAGATGCCCGCTCTGCGCGGATCTGGGGAGGCCCTCGAACCACAGGTTCGGGGCCAAAGCGTGTGCCCCGGCTCCGAGGAGGGGTCGCGCGGCGGTGAAGGGAAGAGGGGAAAAGTCGGCGGCTGCACCCGCGCAGCAGCAGCCGACTACACCGGGGGCCCAGTCCCACCAGGGGGGGGAGCCTGCAGAGCAAATGTCAGGGTAGGCTGTTTTCAGGCCTATTCCGGTTCTGCAGGCGAACCTCAACCACTCGCGTGCGGCCCAGGACTTGTTTGTCCAGGCCGTGCGCGAGCGGGGGACTGGGTTGGCAGTGGCGGCGGAGCCGTACTCCGTTCCCGATCACCCCTTCTGGGTGGGGGACGAGGCCGGCTCCGTCGCCATAGTGGCGGAGGGCCGCCGCGGGTCCCCGTCGATCTCCCTTCTGGAGAGAGGCGAGGGATTCGTGGCGGTGCGGTGGGGGGACATCGCGGTCGTCGGAGTTTATATCTCGCCGAACCGTGGCCTCGATCATTTTCGGGGGTTCCTGGGCGGGCTGAGTAGCTGCATCGCGCGGTGCAGCGCCCGTCCGGTTCTCGTCCTGGGAGACTTCAATGCCCACGCGGTATCGTGGGGGAGTCCCAGGACGACCACTAGGGGAAGCGAGGTGTTAGACTGGGCGTCCGGCCTGGATCTCCGGTTGATTAACCGGGGATCCACGCCGACGTGCGTGCGGCCGCAGGGTGTCTCTATTGTCGATCTGACATGGGGGACGCCGTCGGCCGTGCGCCGAGTGTCGGGATGGAGGGTGGCGGAAGAACTAGAGCTGGCCTCTGACCACACGCCCATAGTCATGGACGTGTGGCCCGCCGCCCTCTACGCGCGGGATTCCCGGCACGGCCAGGTGGACCGACGGCCGCGATGGGCGTGGAACAGGGCGGACGAGGACCTGTTCCGGGCCGCTGTCGCCGCGGTAACGTGGGGGGGGCCCCAGCCGGCTGGGGGGGCACCGGCGCGCGGGGCGGAGCGGCTCCGGGAGGTGATGACGGCGGTGTGCGACACCGCGGTGCCCCGGAGCCGGTCCGACCATAGAAGGGCGGCGTACTGGTGGTCCGCGGGCATTGCAGAGCTTCGGCGTGCCTGCAATGCCGCGCGGCGCCAGTATGGCCGAGCGCGCAGGAGGCGCGACGACGAGGAGGCGAGGCTCCACGGGGAGTACCGAGCCGCGCTCGGGACTCTCCGGAGGGCCATCGCGAAGGCCAAGGCGGACGCGTGGTCGGAGCTCGTCGGCACGGTGGACGCGGATCCGTGGGGGCGCCCGTATAAGCTTGTAATGAGCAAGCTGCGCGCGTGGGCCCCCCCACTGACGGAATCGATGGACCCTCCCTTACTCGAGGAGGTGGTGACGTCTCTCTTCCCGCGTGAGGGGGGACAGCGACACCGCCTCCATCCGGGCCAGGAGCCTCTCTCCTGGTCCGCGGAGTGGGAGGTGTCAGCCGGCGAGCTCGGGGAGGCGGTGACCAGGGCCCGCCGGGTGGGCCGCAAGGCCCCGGGTCCTGACGGGGTGTCGGGCCGCGCGTTGGTCTTGGCATTGGAGGGGGGGCTCGCTCCCGAACTCAGGCGGCTGTTCAACAGTTGTCTGAGGGAGGGAGTGTTCCCCCCACTATGGAAGTCGGGCAGGCTGGTCCTCCTTCCAAAGGCGGGCGAGTCCCGGGACTCGCCCTCCGGGTACCGGCCAATTTGCTTGCTGGACGAGGCGGGGAAGTTGTTCGAGCGCGTTCTCGTTGGACGCCTCGTCCGGCACCTGTCGGGGGGAGGAGTCCCCGATCTGAGCGAGGCGCAGTTCGGCTTCCGGGGGGGTCTCTCCACCGTCGACGCAATTCGGCGGGTGAGGGCTCTCTCGGGGGCCTGTACGGAGGGGGGCGGTGTTGCGTTGGCGATCTCCTTGGATATCGCCAACGCGTTCAACACCGTCCCCTGGGATAGAATTTCGGAGGCCCTGGTCTTCCACCAGGTGCCTCCGTACCTTAGGAGGGTGATCGGGGACTATCTCTCCGACAGGAGCATAGAATATCCTGGCCGGTACGGGATGATTCGCAGGAGCGTCGTGCGGGGGGTTCCACAGGGCTCGGTGTTGGGCCCGTTGCTGTGGAACCTCGCGTACGACAGCGTCCTGCGGGAGGGGATGCCTCCCGGTGTCAGCCTAACGTGTTACGCCGACGACACGTTGGTGCTTGCCACCGGGAGGTATACGAAGGAGGCCGTCTGCCTGGCGGAGCGCGGCGCGTGGCGCGCGGTACGCGCGATCCGGTCTCTGGGCCTAGAGGTGTCCGTCGCTAAGACCAGGGCCATGTGGTTTTACCACCGGGCCCGGCTGGCGGCGCCTCCCCAGTGCTGGATCGCCGTGGGGGGGGGAGCGGTCGAGGTCGGGTTCCAGATGCGGTACCTGGGACTCGAGCTCGACGGCCTGTGGCGTTTCTGCCGCCACATCGAGTCGCTAGTGCCCCGGGCGGAGAGGGCGACCGCTGCGCTCGGTCGTCTTCTCCCGAACCTCGGGGGACCCTGTGGACGGGTGCGTCGCCTGTTCGCGGTGGTGGTGCGGGTTTTAGTCCTGTACGGAGCCCCTGTGTGGGCGTACGATGTCTTGGCCGGGGGGCGTAGCGGTGTGCGAGCACTGCTGCGCCGAATCGAGCGCAGGCTGGCCATTGGCATCGTGCGGGGGTATCGCACCATCTCTTACGCGACGGCGATGGTGATGTCGGGGCTTATCCCCCTCGAGCTGGAGGCCCGCGTGTTGTCGGACGTACACGGGTACGCCAGGGACCTCCAGCGGAGGGGGATGGCTCCGGATCAGGTGGCGCTCGATGTGGCGGAGTACAGGGGCCGCGCTCGGCGGGCCGCCGCCCGGGAATGGCGCGAAAGCCTTCACGGGACGGAGGAAGGAGGGAGGCGGGCCGTTCGGGCCATCCTCCCCGTGTTCGACCGGTGGAACAGGGGATGGATGGGGCATAGGGTCTCCTACCGAGTGACGCAGGTGATGACCGGGCACGGTTGCTTCGGTGTGTACCTGTGTCGCATCGGGCGGGAGGCCGAGGAGGCGTGTCACCACTGCGGCGAGTCGCGGGACACGGCGCAGCACACTCTGGAGGAGTGTCCAGCGTGGGCGGGTGAGCGCCGTGCTCTGCGGCGCGCAGTGGGCCATGACCTCTCGCTTCCGGCTGTCGTCTCGGCGGCAGCGGGCGGCGAGGGGGCGTGGAGAGGGTTCGCCTCCTTCTGCGAGCAGGTAATGCTGCAGAAGGAGGCTGCGGAACGGGGTCGTGAGCGAAATCACGATCCCGGCCGAAGGGGTGGGAGAAGGAGACGCAGGGCACGCCCCGGGGGCGTGCCTCCGTTGCGGCGTCCTTAACGCGGGCGGGGGCGCCCTTGGTGATCTCGAGGCGGGGGACCGACGGTCTCCTTATACTCGGTTGCCAATGGCGTCCCCGGAGGCCGTCGGACGTCTCGGGCGGGGGCCCGGACGTCCATCGGGCGGCCTAAATGGGGGGGAAGGCTTCACGTCGTCCGTTGCGTGGCGCCTTCGGATAGAGTAGGATAGGGTGGAGGCCGCGTCCCCCACCCAGGGAGGAATGCTAAGGCGGGGGCACACCGGATAGACATGCGCGCGCGGACCACGGGTGCCCCCAGGAGCCTAGGGACGGACGGGGAGGAGTTAGTGGGTATACTCGGCATTGCACCCACCAGCCGAGGAGTCCCACATAACCCGGCCCACTCCCCCCCGGGAGGGGTCGGGTATCCGTAATAGTGATTACCTCCTCGGAAAAAAAAAAAAAAAAAAAAAAAAAAAAAAAAAAAAAAAAATAGGGTTAGGGTTAGGGTTAGGGTTAGGGTTAGGGTTAGGGTTAGGGTTAGGGTTAGGGTTAGGGTTAGGGTTAGGGTTAGGGTTAGGGTTAGGGTTAGGGTTAGGGTTAGGGTTAGGGTTAGGGTTAGGGTTAGGGTTAGGGTTAGGGTTAGGGTTAGGGTTAGGGTTAGGGTTGGGGACCTAGGGGATATGGGCTTGGCAGTGGTGACTCGGATCCACTGCTAGGTATGCCACAGTGGTGGCGGTCATATTCCTAAAATCCTCCACGCTCCACCTCCTCGCGGTGGTCCCTGGGCACTCACGACTGTGGGTGGCTAACGGAGCGGGGGGTACGCGGCAGGAAGTAGCCTCGACGATGTGCGAGGCAATGCCGGCGGGATCTTCGGATCCTGGTAGGGGCACCCTTGCCGGTAAGGTTCGCACGGAGGGGCGAAAACTGCCGAGTTGGGACGGGATTTTCGGTGACGGACCAGGGCAAGGCTGGGTGTTTTACAAAATTGACATGGACGGCACAAAGGAAAAGAGTTTAGTTTACGGTGCAGGGGAGGGATACCCCAGTACCGGCGCGACTGTTGGTGGGCGAGCAGGCCACAGCGCGTCGTTATCCAACGACTGCGAGCCGAAGGTGGTGGACCACTGGGCCCCTTCGGAGGTAAATACTACCAGCGAAGCTGTGGTGACGGAAACGTCATCACAGATTTCGGGAGATTCGGACGCGGGCGTGTCGCGCGCGGGAGCCGAGATGCGGGGGGCGGACGGAGCTCCGACGGGGAAGCGGCCCCGGCTGGAGCCGTCCGTGGCAGGAGGGGGGCTGCAGACGCGCAGCGGGAGGGTCGTCGGGGGGACCCCTGAGGAGGGCTCCTCGGGGGCGGGTGCTGAGCAGGTGCTCAGCGACCGCGCCGAGAGGGGCCAGCTCCACAAAATCGCGGAGCTAATGGAGTCCGCGGGGAAGCTGCCGACGGCGCAGCTGGCGGAGGAGGTGGAGGACGCGATGAGACGTGTGGAGGGCGTCTCCACCGTCTCCAGGGGCCTCAAGGGCAATTTTGCCAAGGAGCTCAGAGATTGCTCCGCGCTGGCCAGGGCCTATTGCACTACGCTGGTGCAGCGGGCATACACTGGCACGGCGTGGGGCAATAGCCAGGAGGTCGCCCGTCTCCGCCAACAGACCGAGGCCCTCGCCAAGGAGGTACAGGACCTCCGGGCGAGGCTTCGCGTCGCGGAGGCGGAGAAGCGGGCGGTCGCGGGAAAGACGGCCCCTGGGGCGGTACCCTCCGCCTCCTCAGGCGGGACCGCGGGGACGGGACCGGCGGCGGAAGCGTCGACGCGGGCGGCGGAGGGGGCGGGGGTACTGGACCCTCAAGCCCTTCTCCTCCGCGTCGACGCGATGGTGGCGGCCAGGAATGCCGAGCTGGAAACGAGAATGGAGAATCGTTTCCGGGCAATCCTGGCCGGGATGGTTCCGGCTCTCCAGGGCAGGGGGGGAGGGACGCGCGATGCCCCGCCGGCGGCTTCTCCGCCGGCGGTGGTCGAAACCAGGAGGACTGGGCCGGTGGTGGTGTCCAGCGCCGGGGTGGTGCCACCCGTGGACATCCCGCCGCCGGTCGACCCAGCCTCCTGGTCGGTGGCGAAGTCGAAGTCCGCGAGGAAGGCGGAGAGGAGGCGGGCAGCGGCGGAGGAGAGGGCGGCCATAGCCCTCGCCGCCGAGTTGGCGGCCGCTGCTTCGGCGAAACGGAGGACGGCGACCGGGGGTTCGGCGGTCGGCACGCGAAAGGGGGCCGGCGCGATCACGGCGAAGCCGTCAAGTGGGAGGGTTGTTGCCCTGGGGCGCGCCCCCAAGTCCGGGGCCGTGGCGATCACGATCCCCGAGAGCTGTAAGCTCACCTACGCGGGAGTGATCGCCAGGGCCAGAGAGGCAATAGACCTCAAGGCGCTGGGGATTGAGTCGGGGGTGCTCCCCAGGAGGACCAAGACGGGGGGGATCCTCCTGGAGGTAAAGGGCCCGGAGGGCCAAGAGAAGGCACGGGCCCTCTCCACGAGGGTCTCTGAGGCCTTACAAGGGACTGGGGTTAAAGTCGTCCAGGCCGTCAAGCGAGGCGAGTTGCGCGTCGCTGGCCTGGACGACTCGGTTAGCGCAAGGGAGGTCGCGGCGGCACTTGCGGCTGCGGGGGGGTGCTCGGAGGCCGAGTTCCGGGTCGGAGAGATCCGGAGGTCCGCCTCTGAGCGGGTGCTGGGCTCCTGTTGGGCCCAGGGCCCCCTCGCGGCCGTCAGGAAGGTGGTGGCGGGGGGCCGGCTGCTGGTCGGCTGGTCCTCGGCGCGGGTGGAGGCACTGAGGGAGCGACCCCTTCAGTGCTTCCGCTGCTTGGAGACGGGGCACACGCGGTCGACCTGTAAAAGCACGGTCGACAGGAGCGCGAGGTGCTATCGGTGCGGTGCGACCGAGCACCGCGCCTCGGCCTGTGGGGCTGCCCCCAGATGCCCGCTCTGCGCGGATCTGGGGAGGCCCTCGAACCACAGGTTCGGGGCCAAAGCGTGTGCCCCGGCTCCGAGGAGGGGTCGCGCGGCGGTGAAGGGAAGAGGGGAAAAGTCGGCGGCTGCACCCGCGCAGCAGCAGCCGACTACACCGGGGGCCCAGTCCCACCAGGGGGGGGAGCCTGCAGAGCAAATGTCAGGGTAGGCTGTTTTCAGGCCTATTCCGGTTCTGCAGGCGAACCTCAACCACTCGCGTGCGGCCCAGGACTTGTTTGTCCAGGCCGTGCGCGAGCGGGGGACTGGGTTGGCAGTGGCGGCGGAGCCGTACTCCGTTCCCGATCACCCCTTCTGGGTGGGGGACGAGGCCGGCTCCGTCGCCATAGTGGCGGAGGGCCGCCGCGGGTCCCCGTCGATCTCCCTTCTGGAGAGAGGCGAGGGATTCGTGGCGGTGCGGTGGGGGGACATCGCGGTCGTCGGAGTTTATATCTCGCCGAACCGTGGCCTCGATCATTTTCGGGGGTTCCTGGGCGGGCTGAGTAGCTGCATCGCGCGGTGCAGCGCCCGTCCGGTTCTCGTCCTGGGAGACTTCAATGCCCACGCGGTATCGTGGGGGAGTCCCAGGACGACCACTAGGGGAAGCGAGGTGTTAGACTGGGCGTCCGGCCTGGATCTCCGGTTGATTAACCGGGGATCCACGCCGACGTGCGTGCGGCCGCAGGGTGTCTCTATTGTCGATCTGACATGGGGGACGCCGTCGGCCGTGCGCCGAGTGTCGGGATGGAGGGTGGCGGAAGAACTAGAGCTGGCCTCTGACCACACGCCCATAGTCATGGACGTGTGGCCCGCCGCCCTCTACGCGCGGGATTCCCGGCACGGCCAGGTGGACCGACGGCCGCGATGGGCGTGGAACAGGGCGGACGAGGACCTGTTCCGGGCCGCTGTCGCCGCGGTAACGTGGGGGGGGCCCCAGCCGGCTGGGGGGGCACCGGCGCGCGGGGCGGAGCGGCTCCGGGAGGTGATGACGGCGGTGTGCGACACCGCGGTGCCCCGGAGCCGGTCCGACCATAGAAGGGCGGCGTACTGGTGGTCCGCGGGCATTGCAGAGCTTCGGCGTGCCTGCAATGCCGCGCGGCGCCAGTATGGCCGAGCGCGCAGGAGGCGCGACGACGAGGAGGCGAGGCTCCACGGGGAGTACCGAGCCGCGCTCGGGACTCTCCGGAGGGCCATCGCGAAGGCCAAGGCGGACGCGTGGTCGGAGCTCGTCGGCACGGTGGACGCGGATCCGTGGGGGCGCCCGTATAAGCTTGTAATGAGCAAGCTGCGCGCGTGGGCCCCCCCACTGACGGAATCGATGGACCCTCCCTTACTCGAGGAGGTGGTGACGTCTCTCTTCCCGCGTGAGGGGGGACAGCGACACCGCCTCCATCCGGGCCAGGAGCCTCTCTCCTGGTCCGCGGAGTGGGAGGTGTCAGCCGGCGAGCTCGGGGAGGCGGTGACCAGGGCCCGTCGGGTGGGCCGCAAGGCCCCGGGTCCTGACGGGGTGTCGGGCCGCGCGTTGGTCTTGGCATTGGAGGGGGGGCTCGCTCCCGAACTCAGGCGGCTGTTCAACAGTTGTCTGAGGGAGGGAGTGTTCCCCCCACTATGGAAGTCGGGCAGGCTGGTCCTCCTTCCAAAGGCGGGCAAGTCCCGGGACTCGCCCTCCGGGTACCGGCCAATTTGCTTGCTGGACGAGGCGGGGAAGTTGTTCGAGCGCGTTCTCGTTGGACGCCTCGTCCGGCACCTGTCGGGGGGAGGAGTCCCCGATCTGAGCGAGGCGCAGTTCGGCTTCCGGGGGGGTCTCTCCACCGTCGACGCAATTCGGCGGGTGAGGGCTCTCTCGGGGGCCTGTACGGAGGGGGGCGGTGTTGCGTTGGCGATCTCCTTGGATATCGCCAACGCGTTCAACACCGTCCCCTGGGATAGAATTTCGGAGGCCCTGGTCTTCCACCAGGTGCCTCCGTACCTTAGGAGGGTGATCGGGGACTATCTCTCCGACAGGAGCATAGAATATCCTGGCCGGTACGGGATGATTCGCAGGAGCGTCGTGCGGGGGGTTCCACAGGGCTCGGTGTTGGGCCCGTTGCTGTGGAACCTCGCGTACGACAGCGTCCTGCGGGAGGGGATGCCTCCCGGTGTCAGCCTAACGTGTTACGCCGACGACACGTTGGTGCTTGCCACCGGGAGGTATACGAAGGAGGCCGTCTGCCTGGCGGAGCGCGGCGCGTGGCGCGCGGTACGCGCGATCCGGTCTCTGGGCCTAGAGGTGTCCGTCGCTAAGACCAGGGCCATGTGGTTTTACCACCGGGCCCGGCTGGCGGCGCCTCCCCAGTGCTGGATCGCCGTGGGGGGGGGAGCGGTCGAGGTCGGGTTCCAGATGCGGTACCTGGGACTCGAGCTCGACGGCCTGTGGCGTTTCTGCCGCCACATCGAGTCGCTAGTGCCCCGGGCGGAGAGGGCGACCGCTGCGCTCGGTCGTCTTCTCCCGAACCTCGGGGGACCCTGTGGACGGGTGCGTCGCCTGTTCGCGGTGGTGGTGCGGGTTTTAGTCCTGTACGGAGCCCCTGTGTGGGCGTACGATGTCTTGGCCGGGGGGCGTAGCGGTGTGCGAGCACTGCTGCGCCGAATCGAGCGCAGGCTGGCCATTGGCATCGTGCGGGGGTATCGCACCATCTCTTACGCGACGGCGATGGTGATGTCGGGGCTTATCCCCCTCGAGCTGGAGGCCCGCGTGTTGTCGGACGTACACGGGTACGCCAGGGACCTCCAGCGGAGGGGGATGGCTCCGGATCAGGTGGCGCTCGATGTGGCGGAGTACAGGGGCCGCGCTCGGCGGGCCGCCGCCCGGGAATGGCGCGAAAGCCTTCACGGGACGGAGGAAGGAGGGAGGCGGGCCGTTCGGGCCATCCTCCCCGTGTTCGACCGGTGGAACAGGGGATGGATGGGGCATAGGGTCTCCTACCGAGTGACGCAGGTGATGACCGGGCACGGTTGCTTCGGTGTGTACCTGTGTCGCATCGGGCGGGAGGCCGAGGAGGCGTGTCACCACTGCGGCGAGTCGCGGGACACGGCGCAGCACACTCTGGAGGAGTGTCCAGCGTGGGCGGGTGAGCGCCGTGCTCTGCGGCGCGCAGTGGGCCATGACCTCTCGCTTCCGGCTGTCGTCTCGGCGGCAGCGGGCGGCGAGGGGGCGTGGAGAGGGTTCGCCTCCTTCTGCGAGCAGGTAATGCTGCAGAAGGAGGCTGCGGAACGGGGTCGTGAGCGAAATCACGATCCCGGCCGAAGGGGTGGGAGAAGGAGACGCAGGGCACGCCCCGGGGGCGTGCCTCCGTTGCGGCGTCCTTAACGCGGGCGGGGGCGCCCTTGGTGATCTCGAGGCGGGGGACCGACGGTCTCCTTATACTCGGTTGCCAATGGCGTCCCCGGAGGCCGTCGGACGTCTCGGGCGGGGGCCCGGACGTCCATCGGGCGGCCTAAATGGGGGGGAAGGCTTCACGTCGTCCGTTGCGTGGCGCCTTCGGATAGAGTAGGATAGGGTGGAGGCCGCGTCCCCCACCCAGGGAGGAATGCTAAGGCGGGGGCACACCGGATAGACATGCGCGCGCGGACCACGGGTTGCCCCCAGGAGCCTAGGGACGGACGGGGAGGAGTTAGTGGGTATACTCGGCATTGCACCCACCAGCCGAGGAGTCCCACATAACCCGGCCCACTCCCCCCCGGGAGGGGTCGGGTATCCGTAATAGTGATTACCTCCTCGGAAAAAAAAAAAAAAAAAAAAAAAATAGGGTTAGGGTTAGGGTTAGGGTTAGGGTTAGGGTTAGGGTTAGGGTTAGGGTTAGGGTTAGGGTTAGGGTTAGGGTTAGGGTTAGGGTTAGGGTTAGGGTTAGGGTTAGGGTTAGGGTTAGGGTTAGGGTTAGGGTTAGGGTTAGGGTTAGGGTTAGGGTTAGGGTTAGGGTTAGGGTTAGGGTTAGGGTTAGGGTTAGGGTTAGGGTTAGGGTTAGGGTTAGGGTTAGGGTTAGGGTTAGGGTTAGGGTTAGGGTTAGGGTTAGGGTTAGGGTTAGGGTTAGGGTTAGGGTTAGGGTTAGGGTTAGGGTTAGGGTTAGGGTTGGGGACCTAGGGGATATGGGCTTCGCAGTGGTGACTCGGATCCACTGCTAGGTATGCCACAGTGGTGGCGGTCATATTCCTAAAATCCTCCACGCTCCACCTCCTCGCGGTGGTCCCTGGGCACTCACGACTGTGGGTGGCTAACGGAGCGGGGGGTACGCGGCAGGAAGTAGCCTCGACGATGTGCGAGGCAATGCCGGCGGGATCTTCGGATCCTGGTAGGGGCACCCTTGCCGGTAAGGTTCGCACGGAGGGGCGAAAACTGCCGAGTTGGGACGGGATTTTCGGTGACGGACCAGGGCAAGGCTGGGTGTTTCACAAAATTGACATGGACGGCACAAAGGAAAAGAGTTTAGTTTACGGTGCAGGGGAGGGATACCCCAGTACCGGCGCGACTGTTGGTGGGCGAGCAGGCCACAGCGCGTCGTTATCCAACGACTGCGAGCCGAAGGTGGTGGACCACTGGGCCCCTTCGGAGGTAAATACTACCAGCGAAGCTGTGGTGACGGAAACGTCATCACAGATTTCGGGAGATGCGGACGCGGGCGTGTCGCGCGCGGGAGCCGAGATGCGGGGGGCGGACGGAGCTCCGACGGGGAAGCGGCCCCGGCTGGAGCCGTCCGTGGCAGGAGGGGGGCTGCAGACGCGCAGCGGGAGGGTCGTCGGGGGGACCCCTGAGGAGGGCTCCTCGGGGGCGGGTGCTGAGCAGGTGCTCAGCGACCGCGCCGAGAGGGGCCAGCTCCACAAAATCGCGGAGCTAATGGAGTCCGCGGGGAAGCTGCCGACGGCGCAGCTGGCGGAGGAGGTGGAGGACGCGATGAGACGTGTGGAGGGCGTCTCCACCGTCTCCAGGGGCCTCAAGGGCAATTTTGCCAAGGAGCTCAGAGATTGCTCCGCGCTGGCCAGGGCCTATTGCACTACGCTGGTGCAGCGGGCATACACTGGCACGGCGTGGGGCAATAGCCAGGAGGTCGCCCGTCTCCGCCAACAGACCGAGGCCCTCGCCAAGGAGGTACAGGACCTCCGGGCGAGGCTTCGCGTCGCGGAGGCGGAGAAGCGGGCGGTCGCGGGAAAGACGGCCCCTGGGGCGGTACCCTCCGCCTCCTCAGGCGGGACCGCGGGGACGGGACCGGCGGCGGAAGCGGCGACGCGGGCGGCGGAGGGGGCGGGGGTACTGGACCCTCAAGCCCTTCTCCTCCGCGTCGACGCGATGGTGGCGGCCAGGAATGCCGAGCTGGAAACGAGAATGGAGAATCGTTTCCGGGCAATCCTGGCCGGGATGGTTCCGGCTCTCCAGGGCAGGGGGGGAGGGACGCGCGATGCCCCGCCGGTGGCTTCTCCGCCGGCGGTGGTCGAAACCAAGAGGACTGGGCCGGTGGTGGTGTCCAGCGCCGGGGTGGTGCCACCCGTGGACATCCCGCCGCCGGTCGACCCAGCCTCCTGGTCGGTGGCGAAGTCGAAGTCCGCGAGGAAGGCGGAGAGGAGGCGGGCAGCGGCGGAGGAGAGGGCGGCCATAGCCCTCGCCGCCGAGTTGGCGGCCGCTGCTTCGGCGAAACGGAGGACGGCGACCGGGGGTTCGGCGGTCGGCACGCGAAAGGGGGCCGGCGCGATCACGGCGAAGCCGTCAAGTGGGAGGGTTGTTGCCCTGGGGCGCGCCCCCAAGTCCGGGGCCGTGGCGATCACGATCCCCGAGAGCTGTAAGCTCACCTACGCGGGAGTGATCGCCAGGGCCAGAGAGGCAATAGACCTCAAGGCGCTGGGGATTGAGTCGGGGGTGCTCCCCAGGAGGACCAAGACGGGGGGGATCCTCCTGGAGGTAAAGGGCCCGGAGGGCCAAGAGAAGGCACGGGCCCTCTCCACGAGGGTCTCTGAGGCCTTACAAGGGACTGGGGTTAAAGTCGTCCAGGCCGTCAAGCGAGGCGAGTTGCGCGTCGCTGGCCTGGACGACTCGGTTAGCGCAAGGGAGGTCGCGGCGGCACTTGCGGCTGCGGGGGGGTGCTCGGAGGCCGAGTTCCGGGTCGGAGAGATCCGGAGGTCCGCCTCTGAGCGGGTGCTGGGCTCCTGTTGGGCCCAGGGCCCCCTCGCGGCCGTCAGGAAGGTGGTGGCGGGGGGCCGGCTGCTGGTCGGCTGGTCCTCGGCGCGGGTGGAGGCACTGAGGGAGCGACCCCTTCAGTGCTTCCGCTGCTTGGAGACGGGGCACACGCGGTCGACCTGTAAAAGCACGGTCGACAGGAGCGCGAGGTGCTATCGGTGCGGTGCGACCGAGCACCGCGCCTCGGCCTGTGGGGCTGCCCCCAGATGCCCGCTCTGCGCGGATCTGGGGAGGCCCTCGAACCACAGGTTCGGGGCCAAAGCGTGTGCCCCGGCTCCGAGGAGGGGTCGCGCGGCGGTGAAGGGAAGAGGGGAAAAGTCGGCGGCTGCACCCGCGCAGCAGCAGCCGACTACACCGGGGGCCCAGTCCCACCAGGGGGGGGAGCCTGCAGAGCAAATGTCAGGGTAGGCTGTTTTCAGGCCTATTCCGGTTCTGCAGGCGAACCTCAACCACTCGCGTGCGGCCCAGGACTTGTTTGTCCAGGCCGTGCGCGAGCGGGGGACTGGGTTGGCAGTGGCGGCGGAGCCGTACTCCGTTCCCGATCACCCCTTCTGGGTGGGGGACGAGGCCGGCTCCGTCGCCATAGTGGCGGAGGGCCGCCGCGGGTCCCCGTCGATCTCCCTTCTGGAGAGAGGCGAGGGATTCGTGGCGGTGCGGTGGGGGGACATCGCGGTCGTTTATATCTCGCCGAACCGTGGCCTCGATCATTTTCGGGGGTTCCTGGGCGGGCTGAGTAGCTGCATCGCGCGGTGCAGCGCCCGTCCGGTTCTCGTCCTGGGAGACTTCAATGCCCACGCGGTATCGTGGGGGAGTCCCAGGACGACCACTAGGGGAAGCGAGGTGTTAGACTGGGCGTCCGGCCTGGATCTCCGGTTGATTAACCGGGGATCCACGCCGACGTGCGTGCGGCCGCAGGGTGTCTCTATTGTCGATCTGACATGGGGGACGCCGTCGGCCGTGCGCCGAGTGTCGGGATGGAGGGTGGCGGAAGAACTAGAGCTGGCCTCTGACCACACGCCCATAGTCATGGACGTGTGGCCCGCCGCCCTCTACGCGCGGGATTCCCGGCACGGCCAGGTGGACCGACGGCCGCGATGGGCGTGGAACAGGGCGGACGAGGACCTGTTCCGGGCCGCTGTCGCCGCGGTAACGTGGGGGGGGCCCCAGCCGGCTGGGGGGGCACCGGCGCGCGGGGCGGAGCGGCTCCGGGAGGTGATGACGGCGGTGTGCGACACCGCGGTGCCCCGGAGCCGGTCCGACCATAGAAGGGCGGCATACTGGTGGTCCGCGGGCATTGCAGAGCTTCGGCGTGCCTGCAATGCCGCGCGGCGCCAGTATGGCCGAGCGCGCAGGAGGCGCGACGACGAGGAGGCGAGGCTCCACGGGGAGTACCGAGCCGCGCTCGGGACTCTCCGGAGGGCCATCGCGAAGGCCAAGGCGGACGCGTGGTCGGAGCTCGTCGGCACGGTGGACGCGGATCCGTGGGGGCGCCCGTATAAGCTTGTAATGAGCAAGCTGCGCGCGTGGGCCCCCCCACTGACGGAATCGATGGACCCTCCCTTACTCGAGGAGGTGGTGACGTCTCTCTTCCCGCGTGAGGGGGGACAGCGACACCGCCTCCATCCGGGCCAGGAGCCTCTCTCCTGGTCCGCGGAGTGGGAGGTGTCAGCCGGCGAGCTCGGGGAGGCGGTGACCAGGGCCCGTCGGGTGGGCCGCAAGGCCCCGGGTCCTGACGGGGTGTCGGGCCGCGCGTTGGTCTTGGCATTGGAGGGGGGGCTCGCTCCCGAACTCAGGCGGCTGTTCAACAGTTGTCTGAGGGAGGGAGTGTTCCCCCCACTATGGAAGTCGGGCAGGCTGGTCCTCCTTCCAAAGGCGGGCAAGTCCCGGGACTCGCCCTCCGGGTACCGGCCAATTTGCTTGCTGGACGAGGCGGGGAAGTTGTTCGAGCGCGTTCTCGTTGGACGCCTCGTCCGGCACCTGTCGGGGGGAGGAGTCCCCGATCTGAGCGAGGCGCAGTTCGGCTTCCGGGGGGGTCTCTCCACCGTCGACGCAATTCGGCGGGTGAGGGCTCTCTCGGGGGCCTGTACGGAGGGGGGCGGTGTTGCGTTGGCGATCTCCTTGGATATCGCCAACGCGTTCAACACCGTCCCCTGGGATAGAATTTCGGAGGCCCTGGTCTTCCACCAGGTGCCTCCGTACCTTAGGAGGGTGATCGGGGACTATCTCTCCGACAGGAGCATAGAATATCCTGGCCGGTACGGGATGATTCGCAGGAGCGTCGTGCGGGGGGTTCCACAGGGCTCGGTGTTGGGCCCGTTGCTGTGGAACCTCGCGTACGACAGCGTCCTGCGGGAGGGGATGCCTCCCGGTGTCAGCCTAACGTGTTACGCCGACGACACGTTGGTGCTTGCCACCGGGAGGTATACGAAGGAGGCCGTCTGCCTGGCGGAGCGCGGCGCGTGGCGCGCGGTACGCGCGATCCGGTCTCTGGGCCTAGAGGTGTCCGTCGCTAAGACCAGGGCCATGTGGTTTTACCACCGGGCCCGGCTGGCGGCGCCTCCCCAGTGCTGGATCGCCGTGGGGGGGGGAGCGGTCGAGGTCGGGTTCCAGATGCGGTACCTGGGACTCGAGCTCGACGGCCTGTGGCGTTTCTGCCGCCACATCGAGTCGCTAGTGCCCCGGGCGGAGAGGGCGACCGCTGCGCTCGGTCGTCTTCTCCCGAATCTCGGGGGACCCTGTGGACGGGTGCGTCGCCTGTTCGCGGTGGTGGTGCGGGTTTTAGTCCTGTACGGAGCCCCTGTGTGGGCGTACGATGTCTTGGCCGGGGGGCGTAGCGGTGTGCGAGCACTGCTGCGCCGAATCGAGCGCAGGCTGGCCATTGGCATCGTGCGGGGGTATCGCACCATCTCTTACGCGACGGCGATGGTGATGTCGGGGCTTATCCCCCTCGAGCTGGAGGCCCGCGTGTTGTCGGACGTACACGGGTACGCCAGGGACCTCCAGCGGAGGGGGATGGCTCCGGATCAGGTGGCGCTCGATGTGGCGGAGTACAGGGGCCGCGCTCGGCGGGCCGCCGCCCGGGAATGGCGCGAAAGCCTTCACGGGACGGAGGAAGGAGGGAGGCGGGCCGTTCGGGCCATCCTCCCCGTGTTCGACCGGTGGAACAGGGGATGGATGGGGCATAGGGTCTCCTACCGAGTGACGCAGGTGATGACCGGGCACGGTTGCTTCGGTGTGTACCTGTGTCGCATCGGGCGGGAGGCCGAGGAGGCGTGTCACCACTGCGGCGAGTCGCGGGACACGGCGCAGCACACTCTGGAGGAGTGTCCAGCGTGGGCGGGTGAGCGCCGTGCTCTGCGGCGCGCAGTGGGCCATGACCTCTCGCTTCCGGCTGTCGTCTCGGCGGCAGCGGGCAGCGAGGGGGCGTGGAGAGGGTTCGCCTCCTTCTGTGAGCAGGTAATGCTGCAGAAGGAGGCTGCGGAACGGGGTCGTGAGCGAAATCACGATCCCGGCCGAAGGGGTGGGAGAAGGAGACGCAGGGCACGCCCCGGGGGCGTGCCTCCGTTGCGGCGTCCTTAACGCGGGCGGGGGCGCCCTTGGTGATCTCGAGGCGGGGGACCGACGGTCTCCTTATACTCGGTTGCCAATGGCGTCCCCGGAGGCCGTCGGACGTCTTGGGCGGGGGCCCGGACGTCCATCGGGCGGCCTAAATGGGGGGGAAGGCTTCACGTCGTCCGTTGCGTGGCGCCTTCGGATAGAGTAGGATAGGGTGGAGGCCGCGTCCCCCACCCAGGGAGGAATGCTAAGGCGGGGGCACACCGGATAGACATGCGCGCGCGGACCACGGGTGCCCCCAGGAGCCTAGGGACGGACGGGGAGGAGTTAGTGGGTATACTCGGCATTGCACCCACCAGCCGAGGAGTCCCACATAACCCGGCCCACTCCCCCCCGGGAGGGGTCGGGTATCCGTAATAGTGATTACCTCCTCGGAAAAAAAAAAAAAAAAAAAAAAAAAAAAAAATAGGGTTAGGGTTAGGGTTAGGGTTAGGGTTAGGGTTAGGGTTAGGGTTAGGGTTAGGGTTAGGGTTAGGGTTAGGGTTAGGGTTAGGGTTAGGGTTAGGGTTAGGGTTAGGGTTAGGGTTAGGGTTAGGGTTAGGGTTAGGGTTAGGGTTAGGGTTAGGGTTAGGGTTAGGGTTAGGGTTAGGGTTAGGGTTAGGGTTAGGGTTAGGGTTAGGGTTAGGGTTAGGGTTAGGGTTAGGGTTAGGGTTAGGGTTAGGGTTAGGGTTAGGGTTAGGGTTAGGGTGGGGGACCAAGGGGATATGGGGGGGACCAAGGGGATATGGGCTTAGTAGTGGTGATTCGGATCCACTGCTAGGTATACCACAGTGGTGGTGGTCATATCCCTAAAATCCTCTACGCTCCACCTCCTCGTGGTGGTCCCTGGGAACACACATAGTTGTGTGTTGCTAACGGAGCGAGGGGTATTCCGCGGGAAGTAGTTCCTTTGACGTGTGAGGCGATGCCGGCGGGATCTTCGGATCCTGGCAGGGCCTCCCTTGCCGGTAAGGCTCACACGGAGGGATGAAAAACCGCGGAATGGGTCCTGCGATAACGACCGGGGAGGTCGCCGCAGGGCTCTTGCCGTAAACCGGTGGTCATGTTTTACCGGAACGGTGGTCTTGCCTTAACCGGCCGGGCCGCGAGGATGATAACCTCTATAAAAAATCCCAACCCTAAGCTTCGGTGCGCGGTGAGAGGGTACGCCCTGGCAACAGGGCGTGGCTGGTGGGGTACACCAGTCGCGAGCGCACCAACAACCACTGGATACCTGGCGCCTCCAGTGCGTATATAGCCTTACCCGGGTAGTGGGGCTCTGCCCGGGTGGACCTCATTTCCCGCCATTCTCGTGGACGAACTATGGAATATTCAAACACAAACATAGAGGGTAAGGAGGGGGTACCACACCCGGAAGTGGTTGAGGGGGGAGCTGTGGTGGCACCAGTGCCACCACAGGTTATGGGCAGCCGGCCCCGGCGGTACCCACGCCGTTGGTGATGGGACCGCCGCTTCTTCCGGTTCCCCGGGATCTCAGGCCTCGGCCTGGGAGGGGGACTCCGATTCTGGACCTGGAGGATGACGGGCTGTCGATCATCTCCGTGACAGCCTCCTCCAGTGGCGCTGGGAAAAAGCGCAAGCGGGATCGCGAGCGTGAGCGTCTGGAGGATCCAGCGCGGCCGGATATACGGAGCCTGCTCCCCGGGGAGCTGACCGCTCTAATGGTAGAGCGGTCCGACGAGGTCCGCGAGCTGGCCGAGAGGTCCGGCAATCTTAAGGGCACGTACCTTAAGGCCTTCCGGGAGGCCTCCGGCGATATCAAGGCATGCGCGCGGGAGATGGACCGTAGGGGTGTCCAGGGTGGACACCCTGCGGCTTGCTCCTGCGTTACGCCCGTAGCGAGCCCCGGGGAGAGCGCTCTCCGGGAGAGATGCGCGGCGTTGGAGAGGGAGCTCCGGGGGACCCGCGACTCGCTGGAGGCCATCAGGGGAGAACTGATGGCCGTAAAGCGGTTGCGGGACGCTCCTCTCCTGCCGGCTCCCGGCGCCGGCGTGGCCACCATGGCGCCCGCATCGGACGTTATGGCGCAGATGCGGGCCCTCATGGAGGAGGGTCTGAGATCCCTCCGCGAGGAACTGCGGAGGGATTTGCGTCGCGTGGTTGGCGCGTGCGGGGCCTCTCGGCCACTGCCGCCGGCGCCTCCGACGCCGCCGCGGCCCGCACCGGCGCCGGCGCCGCCGACGCCTGCACCCGCTCCTACCCCGGCGTCGGGAGGGGCGGGAAAGAAGAAGAAGAAGAAGAAGAAGAAAGGCGGAAATTCTGCGGGGGGGAGCGCCCCCGTCGCCACCCCGACCCCCGCCCCTTCTCCGCCAGCACCGGGTGTCCCCGATAAAGGGGATACCTGGTCAGAAGTCGTTAGGAAGAAGGGCAAGGGCAAGGCCAAGGCTGCGTCCCAGGCTGCGGCATCCGCAGCCGGCACCTCCAAGGCCAGGAAGGCTGTTGCCCCCGCCCCGAAGGGGGGGAAACCAGTTTCCAGGGTGAAGGCCCCTCCCCGCGCGGCGGCGGTCACCTTGACCGTCCCCGAGGGGAGCAAGGCCTCGTATGAGGAGGCCGTGAGGAGGGCCCGCCAGGGCATCGACTTAGATGCCCTAGGCATCGGGGCCCTCAATTGGAAGCGGGCGGTCACCGGGGGCCTCATTATTGAGGTCCCTGGTGCCGACGGGGGCCCGAAGGCCGACGCCTTGGCGGCCAGGATGGCCACCGTCCTGGGAGGGATGGAGGTGAGGGTCTCCAGGCCCGTCAAAAAGGCGGAGTTTCGCCTCACGGGCCTGGAGGTGTCGGTCACCCCCCAGGAGGTGACGGCGGCGGTGGCGGAGGCCGGGGGCTGTGCCGCCGAGTCCGTCAGGGTGGGCGAGCTCAAAGCTCCGCCCAACGGACTCGGCACTGTTTGGGTACAGTGCCCGGCCGTGGCCGCGCTGGCCATAGAAAAGGCCGGCAGGGTGCGAGTGGGGTGGTCCACCGCCCAGGTGGTAGTTTTGGCTCCGCGTCCGTTGCAGTGTTTTCGCTGCCTGGCCCTAGGCCATGTACGGCAGCGATGCACTGCGGAGGTCGACCGCAGCGGTCACTGTTACCGCTGCGGGGACGCCAACCACCGGGCGGTGGAATGCAGGGCGCCACCACACTGCGTGGTGTGCGCTGCGGTAGGCAGGCCGGCGGGCCACAAGGCGGGGAGCAAGGCGTGCTCCCCGCCGCCCAAAAAGAAGAAGGGCGCAAAGGGGGACGGTGTGGCGTCCCCCAAAAGCGCGGCGCCGATTACCCCGGGGGGGAAGTCGGCCGCTCCCCCAAACCCAAAGGAGGGGGAGACGATGGAGGTGGAGGCGGGCCCTAGCGGGACCGCAGAGGAGGGGACCAGCACAGAGGCCAACTAATGGCCCACATTCCGCGCAGGTCTCCTCTACCGGTACTCCAGGCCAACCTCAACCACTGCCACCGGGCGCAGGACCTGATGGTCCAGTGCCTGGAGGAGTGGGGGGTTGGCCTGGCCGTCGCCACGGAGCCCTACAGGATCCCGGACCACCCACACTGGTCCGGTGACGTTGACGGCTCCGTGGCGATATGGTGGCGTCGCCACTCGGCGACTGTGCCCCCCTGTTCCGTGGTCGAACGGGGCAGGGGGATGGTTATGGTAAAGTGGGGAAGATTTCTGGTCGTGGGGTGCTACAGCTCACCCAGTTATGACTCCGCCGAATTAGGGATGTTCCTGGACCGGCTGGGGCTAATGATAGCCCCTTATATAGCCGGTCCAGTGTTGGTCCTGGGGGACCTCAATGCGAGGTCCTCCACCTGGGGTAACCCCGGGACCAGCGCCCGAGGCGGAGTCCTGGAAGACTGGGCGGAGGGGATGGAGCTCCGGTTGTTAAACCGGGGCTCCGTGCCTACGTGCGTGAGGTGGAATGGCTGGTCCATAGTGGACGTGTCATTCGCGACGGCCGCCGCCTCACGCCGTGTGTCCAATTGGCGGGTCTGGAGTGGAGAGACCTTGTCGGACCACAGCTACGTCCTGATGGACGTGGCTGTGGTCTCGGACTCGCCATTGGACACGCCCCTCCGACGTGGCACCCCGTCAGCGCCCAGATGGGCGCTGAAACGACTGGACGGGGACCTCCTGAGGGCCGCGATTATCGGCTCCGCCTGGCCTTCGGCCAGGGAGCGCGAGGCAGACGAGGGGGCGGCTTGGATCCGGGGCACGTTGCAGATGATCTGTGACGTGGCGATGCCCCGGGTCCGAGCTCAGCCCCCGAGAAGATCAGTTTACTGGTGGTCGGGGGAGCTGGCCGAACTTCGCAGCTCGGCCGGCCGAGCCCGCCGCCAGTATGCCCGCGCCCGTCGCCGCCATTTTCTGGGCGGCGACGCGGAGCCGAGGGTCGCCGAGCTGTACAGGGAGTACAGATCGGCGGCCGTGGCCCTCAAGCGTGCGATTGCCGCTGCTAAGGCCAAGGCCTGGGATGAGCTCCTGCTCACCCTCCGTGAGGATCCGTGGGGACGCCCGTATAAGGCGGTGCTTGGGAAGCTCCGCCCCTGGGCGTCCCCGGTCACGGAGCGGTTAGACCCGGAACTTCTGGGGCGCGTAGTGGATACCCTCTTCCCCCTGAGTGAGGGGGGGAGGGAACGCGCCCCGGGTCCGGCCATTGAATGGTCGGACGAATTCCGGGTCACCGAGTGGGAGCTGTACCAGGCCGTCCGGGAGCTCCGGGCCAGGGGCAAGAAGGCCCCTGGCCCCGATGGGGTTCCCGGTGG
This sequence comes from Halictus rubicundus, assembly GCF_050948215.1. Taxonomy (NCBI): domain Eukaryota; kingdom Metazoa; phylum Arthropoda; class Insecta; order Hymenoptera; family Halictidae; genus Halictus; species Halictus rubicundus. The sequence continues at coordinate 90,855 of NW_027488662.1, read as the reverse complement.
TATAATGGCCTTAGCTATGGAGGTCCTCGCCCCGGCGTTCAGGAGCGTCATGGACGCGAGCCTGCGCCGGGGAGTCTTCCCCACGGTGTGGAAAGAGGCGTGCCTGGTTCTCCTCCAAAAGGAGGGGAAACCCGCAGAGTCTCCCTCTGCATACCGGCCGGTTTGCTTACTCGACGAGGCGGGCAAGATATTCGAAAGGATAATTGCCGCCCGCCTCGTCGAGCATCTGTCGCGGGGTGGTCCCGACCTGAGCGACAGCCAGTATGGGTTCCGGAGGGGGCGCTCCACTATAGACGCCCTGGAGCGTCTGCGCCTCCTCCGTGAGCGGGCTGTCGCTCGGGGCAGGGTGTTGATTGCGGTGTCGTTAGACATATCTAACGCCTTCAACGCCCTGCCCTGGTCGGAGATAATGGGGGCGCTGGACTATTTCCAGGTGCCCCCTTATCTCCGGGAGGTGGTCGGCGACTATCTCCGCGACAGAGAGGTGGTATTTACCGGCCGGTATGGTATTGTGCACTCGAGGGAGACGCACCGCGGCGTTCCACAGGGGTCGGTCCTCGGACCGCTCCTGTGGAACTTGGCGTACGACGCGGTGCTGCGGGTTGTCCTCCCCCCGGATACGGGTGTCATCTGCTATGCGGATGACACCCTGGTTTATGCCGAGGGGGAGGATTGGAGGAGGACCAGGCACCTCGGAGAGGCCGCCCTGGACTGCGTGATCGGGCGAATCCGGAGAATGGGGTTGACCGTGGCCGCCACAAAAACCGAGGCGATTTGGTTGTATTCGCCTCGGGTGTGGCGGCTACCCCGTGGTCAAGATCTCCGGATTCGTGTCGCTGAAACCTCCGTCGCGATCGGGCCCAGGATGAGGTACCTGGGCCTGATCATAGACGGCCGCTGGCGATTTGATGGACACTTCGAGCTCCTCGCCCCCCGACTAGAGAGGACGGCAGCCGCATTGGCGCGGCTGCTGCCGAATGTCGGGGGGCCGGATTTGAAAGTACGCCGCCTCTATGTGGAGGTGGTGCGGTCTATAGCCCTGTATGGGGCCCCCGTATGGCACCGCTCGCTCGAGGCCAGCACGCCTAGCCGCAAACTCTTCGAAAGAGTGCGGCGGCGGCTGGCCTTGCGGGTCATACGGGGGTACCGCACCATCTCCACCGAGGCGGCGGGACTCCTCGCCGTGATTCCACCCTTCACTGTGGTGGCGGCGGAGCGGGCGAAGCTATACCACATCGCCCGCTCCTTCCGCCGCCCGCCGGGGGTGGAACTCACGCGCGAGGAGGAGGAGGAGCTCGAGGGCCAGAATCGCCAGGCCCGGACGGAAAGTTTATCGGAGTGGAGGGCGTTGCTAACGCCCTCCACACGTCCGATTGTCCGGGCCCTCCTGCCCATATTTTACATATGGTGCGGGAGGCGGGGAAGGTTGACCTTCCGCCTCACGCAGGTGCTCTCCGGCCACGGTTGCTTCGGAGAGTACCTGCATAGAATGGGGCGGGAGCCGACTACGCAGTGCCACCACTGCGACGAGGATGTGGACACGGCGCGGCACACCTTAGAGGAGTGCCCGGCCTGGGCCGGGCCGCGCCGTGTCCTTAGACACGCAGTGGGCGGGTGGGACCTCTCGCTGCCGACCGTGGTCGACCACATGGTCGACAGCGAGGGGTCGTGGAATGCGGTGGCCTCCTTCTGTGAGGTAGTAATGACCCAGAAGGAGGCCGCCGAGCGGGCCCGGGAGCGGGACCCGGGCTCCGCGAGGAGGGTGTGGGCGCGGGGACGACCCCCGCGCCGACGTGTGCCCCCCCGGATGGGGGCGGAGAGGGTAGGGAGGGCGCGGGGGTCTCCCCCGCGTCAACGTGTGCCCCCGGTTGTGGGGGGCGGAGTGGGGCTGGCGCGGGGAGTCTCCCCGCGCCCTGTTATGCCCCCACAACTGGGGGCGGTGAACTCGGGGGCCCGGGGTGTGAGCTGACCCGGGCCCCCGGGGGGGAGCATAGCTCCCCCCGTGATAGGCCGGCACCCCCCGGGTTAGTTTCCCGGTGTAGGGGGGTGTCGGTCCGTCCCTCCCCGATTGGGGAGGGGGATCCGTGGGGGGTACTGGGTGAGGAAGGGTCGGGGCGTGCCGGATCACGCCTCCGACGGCCCTTCCTTCCGGTGGCGGCGTCTTCTTGCCCCGGCCGGGGCTGGTTCCTTCGGGATACCGGCCCCGAGCGGGACACGAAGACTCCGGGAGCTGTGGGTGGACCGAGCTGGGGCTCGGGAAGCCCAATCCGAAGGCTCCAGGGATGGGGACACCGGGCGGGTCCCTCCGCCCGGGGTCTTATAGCGTAGGCAGTGGGGGAGGCTAACCCCCTCCCCCGGGGTGGCATGTATTAGCTGGGAGGTGTCCTGTTGAGTACTCGCGTGATCCAGGCACCTCCCATGTAGCTTAGGTGGGCGTGAGGTTTTAGTGGGTAGTCTCCGGGGGCTCCACCCCCCGGAGAGAATCCCACATAACCCCGGCTTCCCCCAGGGAGCCGGGGTATGTATAAAACATTTCCTCACGATAAAAAAAAAAAAAAAAAAAAGGGTTAGGGTTAGGGTTAGGGTTAGGGTTAGGGTTAGGGTTAGGGTTAGGGTTAGGGTTAGGGTTAGGGTTAGGGTTAGGGTTAGGGTTAGGGTTAGGGTTAGGGTTAGGGTTAGGGTTAGGGTTAGGGTTAGGGTTAGGGTTAGGGTTAGGGTTAGGGTTAGGGTTAGGGTTAGGGTTAGGGTTAGGGTTAGGGTTAGGGTTAGGGTTAGGGTTAGGGTTAGGGTTAGGGTTAGGGTTAGGGTTAGGGTTAGGGTTAGGGTTAGGGTTAGGGTTAGGGTTAGGGTTAGGGTTAGGGTTAGGGTTAGGGTTAGGGTTAGGGTTAGGGTTAGGGTTAGGGTTAGGGTTAGGGTTAGGGTTAGGGTTAGGGTTAGGGTCCCGTGAAGAAGGCGGAATTCCGCCTCACGGGCCTGGAGGTTTCCGTGACCCCCCAGGAGGTAGTGGAGGCGGTCTCAAAAGCCGGGGGCTGCACCGCCGAGTCCGTTAGGGTAGGGGAGCTTAAGGCTCCCCCCAGCGGGCTCGGCACCGTATGGGTGCAGTGCCCGGCCGTGGCGGCCCTGGCCATCGAAAAGGCCGGGAAATTGCGCGTGGGGTGGTCCACCGCCCAGGTGGTTGTGCTGGCGGCCCGGCCGCTGCAGTGCTTCCGCTGCCTTGCCCTTGGGCATGTTCGGCAGCGGTGCACTGCGGAGGTCGACCGCAGCGGTCACTGCTACCGCTGCGGTGACGCCTCCCACCGGGCGGTGGACTGTAAGGCGCCACCCCACTGCGTGGTCTGCGCGGCCTTGGGGAGACCGGCGGGCCACAAGGCGGGGAGCAAGGCGTGCTCCCCGCCACCAAAGGCCAAGAAGGGCAAAAAGGGGGCGGGCGGTGTGGCGCCCACCCCAGTTACGCCACCGGATACCCCGGTGGCAAAAGCGGCCGTTCCCCCAACCTCCAAGGGGGAGTCGATGGAGGTGGAGGCGGCCCCCAGCGGGGCGGGGGGTAATGACCCCCCGCCACCCGCACCGGCGGCTAAGGAGGGGACCAGCGCGAAGGCCAATTAATGGCCCATATTCCGCGCTGGTCCCCTCTCCCGGTACTCCAGGCCAACCTCAACCACTGCCGCCAGGCGCAGGACCTAATGGTCCAATGCCTGGAGGAGTGGGGGGTTGGCCTGGCCGTCGCCACGGAGCCGCACAGAGTCCCGGACCACCCACACTGGTCCGGGGACGATGACGGCTCCGTGGCGATATGGTGGCGTCGCCACTCGGCGACTGTGCCCCCCTGCTCCGTGGTCGAACGGGGCAGGGGGATGGTTATGGTAAAGTGGGGAAGATTTCTGGTCGTGGGGTGCTACAGCTCACCCAGTTATGACTCCGCCGAATTAGGGATGTTCCTGGACCGGCTGGGGCTTATGATAGCCCCGTATATGTCCGGTCCAGTGTTGGTCCTGGGGGACCTCAATGCGAGGTCCTCCACCTGGGGTAACCCCGGGACCAACGCCCGAGGCGGAGTCCTGGAAGACTGGGCGGAGGGGATGGAGCTCCGGTTGTTAAACCGGGGCTCCGTGCCTACGTGCGTGAGGTGGAATGGCTGGTCCATAGTGGACGTGTCATTCGCGACGGCCGCCGCCTCACGCCGTGTGTCCAATTGGCGGGTCTGGAGTGGAGAGACCTTGTCGGACCACAGCTACGTCCTGATGGACGTGGCTGTGGTCTCGGACTCGCCATTGGACACGCCCCTCCGACGTGGCACCCCGTCAGCGCCCAGATGGGCGCTGAAACGACTGGACGGGGACCTCCTGAGGGCCGTGATTATCGGCTCCGCCTGGCCTTCGGCCAGGGAGCGCGAGGCAGACGAGGGGGCGGCTTGGATCCGGGGCACGTTGCAGATGATCTGTGACGTGGCGATGCCCCGGGTCCGAGCTCAGCCCCCGAGAAGATCAGTTTACTGGTGGTCGGGGGAGCTGGCCGAACTTCGCAGTTCGGCCGGCCGAGCCCGCCGCCAGTATGCCCGCGCCCGTCGCCGCCATTTTCTGGGCGGCGACGCGGAGCCGAGGGTCGCCGAGCTGTACAGGGAGTACAGATCGGCGGCCGTGGCCCTCAAGCGTGCGATTGCCGCTGCTAAGGCCAAGGCCTGGGATGAGCTCCTGCTCACCCTCCGTGAGGATCCGTGGGGACGCCCGTATAAGGCGGTGCTTGGGAAGCTCCGCCCCTGGGCGTCCCCGGTCACGGAGCGGTTAGACCCGGAACTTCTGGGGCGCGTAGTGGATACCCTCTTCCCCCTGAGTGAGGGGGGGAGGGAACGCGCCCCGGGTCCGGCCATTGAATGGTCGGACGAATTCCGGGTCACCGAGTGGGAGCTGTACCAGGCCGTCCGGGAGCTCCGGGCCAGGGGCAAGAAGGCCCCTGGCCCCGATGGGGTTCCCGGTGGTATAATGGCCTTAGCTATGGAGGTCCTCGCCCCGGCGTTCAGGAGCGTCATGGACGCGAGCCTGCGCCGGGGAGTCTTCCCCACGGTGTGGAAAGAGGCGCGCCTGGTTCTCCTCCAAAAGGAGGGGAAACCCGCAGAGTCTCCCTCTGCATACCGGCCGGTTTGTTTACTCGACGAGGCGGGCAAGCTATTCGAAAGGATAATTGCCGCCCGCCTCGTCGAGCACCTGTCGCGGGGTGGTCCCGACCTGAGCGACAGCCAGTATGGGTTCCGGAGGGGGCGCTCCACTATAGACGCCCTGGAGCGTCTGCGCCTCCTCCGTGAACGGGCTGTCGCTCGGGGCAGGGTGTTGATTGCGGTGTCGTTAGACATATCTAACGCCTTCAACGCCCTGCCCTGGTCGGAGATAATGGGGGCGCTGGACTATTTCCAGGTGCCCCCTTATCTCCGGGAGGTGGTCGGCGACTATCTCCGCGACAGAGAGGTGGTATTTACCGGCCGGTATGGTATTGTGCACTCGAGGGAGACGCACCGCGGCGTTCCACAGGGGTCGGTCCTCGGACCGCTCCTGTGGAACTTGGCGTACGACGCGGTGCTGCGGGTTGTCCTCCCCCCGGATACGGGTGTCATCTGCTATGCAGATGACACCCTGGTTTATGCCGAGGGGGAGGATTGGAGGAGGACCAGGCACCTCGGAGAGGCCGCCCTGGACTGCGTGATCGGGCGAATCCGGAGAATGGGGTTGACCGTGGCCGCCACAAAAACCGAGGCGATTTGGTTGTATTCGCCTCGGGTGTGGCGGCTACCCCGTGGTCAAGATCTCCGGATTCGTGTCGCTGAAACCTCCGTCGCGATCGGGCCCAGGATGAGGTACCTGGGCCTGATCATAGACGGCCGCTGGCGATTTGATGGACACTTCGAGCTCCTCGCCCCCCGACTAGAGAGGACGGCAGCCGCATTGGCGCGGCTGCTGCCGAATGTCGGGGGGCCGGATTTGAAAGTACGCCGCCTCTATGTGGAGGTGGTGCGGTCTATAGCCCTGTATGGGGCCCCCGTATGGCACCGCTCGCTCGAGGCCAGCACGCCTAGCCGCAAACTCTTCGAAAGAGTGCGGCGGCGGCTGGCCTTGCGGGTCATACGGGGGTACCGCACCATCTCCACCGAGGCGGCGGGACTCCTCGCCGTGATTCCACCCTTCACTGTGGTGGCGGCGGAGCGGGCGAAGCTATACCACATCGCCCGCTCCTTCCGCCGCCCGCCGGGGGTGGAACTCACGCGCGAGGAGGAGGAGGAGCTCGAGGGCCAGAATCGCCAGGCCCGGACGGAAAGTTTATCGGAGTGGAGGGCGCTGCTAACGCCCTCCACACGTCCGATTGTCCGGGCCCTCCTGCCCATATTTTATATATGGTGCGGGAGGCGGGGAAGGTTGACCTTCCGCCTCACGCAGGTGCTCTCCGGCCACGGTTGCTTCGGAGAGTACCTGCACAGAATGGGGCGGGAGCCGACTACGCAGTGCCACCACTGCGGCGAAGATGTCGACACGGCGCGGCACACTCTGGAGGAGTGCCCTGCTTGGGCCGGGCCGCGCCGTGTCCTGAGAGCCGCAGTGGGCGGGTGGGACCTCGCGCTGTCGACCGTGGTCGACCACATGGTCGACAGCGTGGGGTCGTGGAATGCGGTGGCCTCCTTCTGTGAGGACGTGATGTCCCGGAAGGAGGCCGCCGAGCGGGCCCGGGAGCGGGACCCGGGCTCCGCGAGGAGGGTGTGGGCGCGGGGACGACCCCCGCGCCGACGTGTGCCCCCCAGGAGGGGGGCGGAGAGGGTTGGGAGGGCGCGGGGGTCTCCCCCGCGTCAACGTGTGCCCCCGACGGTGGGGGGCGGGGTGGGGTTGGCGCGGGGAATTTCCCCGCGCCCTGTTACGCCCCCACAACTGGGGGCGGTGTACTTGGGGGCCCGGGGTGTGAGCTGACCCGGGCCCCCGGGGGGGAGCATAGCTCCCCCCGTGATAGGCCGACACCCCCCGGGTTAGTTTCCCGGTGTAGGGGGGTGTCGGTCCGTCCCTCCCCGATTGGGGAGGGGGATCCGTGGGGGGATTGGGGAAAGGAAGGGTCGGGGCGTGCCGGATCACGCCTCCGACGGCCCTTCCTTCCGGTGGCGGCGTCTTCTTGTCTCGGCCGGGGCTGGTTCCTTCGGGACACCGGTCCCGAGCGGGGCACGAAGACACCGGGAGCTGTGGGTGGACCGAGCTGGGGCTCGGGAAGCCCAATCCGAAGGCTCCAGGGATGGGGACACCGGGCGGGTCCCTCCGCCCGGGGTCTTATAGCGTAGGCAGTGGGGGAGGCTAACCCCCTCCCCCGGGGTATGATGATAGCTGGGGGGTGTCCTGTTGAGTACTCGCGTGATCCAGGCACCTCCCGTGTAGCTTAGGTGGGCGTGAGGTTTTAGTGGGTAGTCTCCGGGGGCTCCGCCCCCCGGAGAGAATCCCACATAACCCCGGCTTCCCCCAGGGAGTCGGGGTATGTATAAAACATTTCCTCACGATAAAAAAAAAAAAAAAAAAAAAAAAAAGGGTTAGGGTTAGGGTTAGGGTTAGGGTTAGGGTTAGGGTTAGGGTTAGGGTTAGGGTTAGGGTTAGGGTTAGGGTTAGGGTTAGGGTTAGGGTTAGGGTTAGGGTTAGGGTTAGGGTTAGGGTTAGGGTTAGGGTTAGGGTTAGGGTTAGGGTTAGGGTTAGGGTTAGGGTTAGGGTTAGGGTTAGGGTTAGGGTTAGGGTTAGGGTTAGGGTTAGGGTTAGGGTTAGGGTTAGGGTTAGGGTTAGGGTTAGGGTTAGGGTTAGGGTTAGGGTTAGGGTTAGGGTTAGGGTTAGGGTTAGGGTTAGGGTTAGGGTTAGGGTTAGGGTTAGGGTTAGGGTTAGGGTTAGGGTTAGGGTTAGGGTTAGGGTTAGGGTTAGGGTTAGGGTTAGGGTTAGGGTTAGGGTTAGGGTTAGGGTTAGGGTTAGGGTTAGGGTTAGGGTTAGGGTTAGGGTTAGGGTTAGGGTTAGGGTTAGGGTTAGGGTTAGGGTTAGGGTTAGGGTTAGGGTTAGGGTTAGGGTTAGGGTTAGGGTTAGGGTTAGGGTTAGGGTTAGGGTTAGGGTTAGGGTTAGGGTTAGGGTTAGGGTTAGGGTTAGGGTTAGGGTTAGGGTTAGGGTTAGGGTTAGGGTTAGGGTTAGGGTTAGGGTTAGGGTTAGGGTTAGGGTTAGGGTTAGGGTTGCTGCAGACGCGCAGCGGGAGGGTCGTCGGGGGGACCCCTGAGGAGGGCTCCTCGGGGGCGGGTGCTGAGCAGGTGCTCAGCGACCGCGCCGAGAGGGGCCAGCTCCACAAAATCGCGGAGCTAATGGAGTCCGCGGGGAAGCTGCCGACGGCGCAGCTGGCGGAGGAGGTGGAGGACGCGATGAGACGTGTGGAGGGCGTCTCCACCGTCTCCAGGGGCCTCAAGGGCAATTTTGCCAAGGAGCTCAGAGATTGCTCCGCGCTGGCCAGGGCCTATTGCACTACGCTGGTGCAGCGGGCATACACTGGCACGGCGTGGGGCAATAGCCAGGAGGTCGCCCGTCTCCGCCAACAGACCGAGGCCCTCGCCAAGGAGGTACAGGACCTCCGGGCGAGGCTTCGCGTCGCGGAGGCGGAGAAGCGGGCGGTCGCGGGAAAGACGGCCCCTGGGGCGGTACCCTCCGCCTCCTCAGGCGGGACCGCGGGGACGGGACCGGCGGCGGAAGCGGCGACGCGGGCGGCGGGGGGGGCGGGGGTACTGGACCCTCAAGCCCTTCTCCTCCGCGTCGACGCGATGGTGGCGGCCAGGAATGCCGAGCTGGAAACGAGAATGGAGAATCGTTTCCGGGCAATCCTGGCCGGGATGGTTCCGGCTCTCCAGGGCAGGGGGGGAGGGACGCGCGATGCCCCGCCGGTGGCTTCTCCGCCGGCGGTGGTCGAAACCAAGAGGACTGGGCCGGTGGTGGTGTCCAGCGCCGGGGTGGTGCCACCCGTGGACATCCCGCCGCCGGTCGACCCAGCCTCCTGGTCGGTGGCGAAGTCGAAGTCCGCGAGGAAGGCGGAGAGGAGGCGGGCAGCGGCGGAGGAGAGGGCGGCCATAGCCCTCGCCGCCGAGTTGGCGGCCGCTGCTTCGGCGAAACGGAGGACGGCGACCGGGGGTTCGGCGGTCGGCACGCGAAAGGGGGCCGGCGCGATCACGGCGAAGCCGTCAAGTGGGAGGGTTGTTGCCCTGGGGCGCGCCCCCAAGTCCGGGGCCGTGGCGATCACGATCCCCGAGAGCTGTAAGCTCACCTACGCGGGAGTGATCGCCAGGGCCAGAGAGGCAATAGACCTCAAGGCGCTGGGGATCGAGTCGGGGGTGCTCCCCAGGAGGACCAAGACGGGGGGGATCCTCCTGGAGGTAAAGGGCCCGGAGGGCCAAGAGAAGGCACGGGCCCTCTCCACGAGGGTCTCTGAGGCCTTACAAGGGACTGGGGTTAAAGTCGTCCAGGCCGTCAAGCGAGGCGAGTTGCGCGTCGCTGGCCTGGACGACTCGGTTAGCGCAAGGGAGGTCGCGGCGGCACTTGCGGCTGCGGGGGGGTGCTCGGAGGCCGAGTTCCGGGTCGGAGAGATCCGGAGGTCCGCCTCTGAGCGGGTGCTGGGCTCCTGTTGGGCCCAGGGCCCCCTCGCGGCCGTCAGGAAGGTGGTGGCGGGGGGCCGGCTGCTGGTCGGCTGGTCCTCGGCGCGGGTGGAGGCACTGAGGGAGCGACCCCTTCAGTGCTTCCGCTGCTTGGAGACGGGGCACACGCGGTCGACCTGTAAAAGCACGGTCGACAGGAGCGCGAGGTGCTATCGGTGCGGTGCGACCGAGCACCGCGCCTCGGCCTGCGGGGCTGCCCCCAGATGCCCGCTCTGCGCGGATCTGGGGAGGCCCTCGAACCACAGGTTCGGGGCCAAAGCGTGTGCCCCGGCTCCGAGGAGGGGTCGCGCGGCGGTGAAGGGAAGAGGGGAAAAGTCGGCGGCTGCACCCGCGCAGCAGCAGCCGACTACACCGGGGGCCCAGTCCCACCAGGGGGGGGAGCCTGCAGAGCAAATGTCAGGGTAGGCTGTTTTCAGGCCTATTCCGGTTCTGCAGGCGAACCTCAACCACTCGCGTGCGGCCCAGGACTTGTTTGTCCAGGCCGTGCGCGAGCGGGGGACTGGGTTGGCAGTGGCGGCGGAGCCGTACTCCGTTCCCGATCACCCCTTCTGGGTGGGGGACGAGGCCGGCTCCGTCGCCATAGTGGCGGAGGGCCGCCGCGGGTCCCCGTCGATCTCCCTTCTGGAGAGAGGCGAGGGATTCGTGGCGGTGCGGTGGGGGGACATCGCGGTCGTCGGAGTTTATATCTCGCCGAACCGTGGCCTCGATCATTTTCGGGGGTTCCTGGGCGGGCTGAGTAGCTGCATCGCGCGGTGCAGCGCCCGTCCGGTTCTCGTCCTGGGAGACTTCAATGCCCACGCGGTATCGTGGGGGAGTCCCAGGACGACCACTAGGGGAAGCGAGGTGTTAGACTGGGCGTCCGGCCTGGATCTCCGGTTGATTAACCGGGGATCCACGCCGACGTGCGTGCGGCCGCAGGGTGTCTCTATTGTCGATCTGACATGGGGGACGCCGTCGGCCGTGCGCCGAGTGTCGGGATGGAGGGTGGCGGAAGAACTAGAGCTGGCCTCTGACCACACGCCCATAGTCATGGACGTGTGGCCCGCCGCCCTCTACGCGCGGGATTCCCGGCACGGCCAGGTGGACCGACGGCCGCGATGGGCGTGGAACAGGGCGGACGAGGACCTGTTCCGGGCCGCTGTCGCCGCGGTAACGTGGGGGGGGCCCCAGCCGGCTGGGGGGGCACCGGCGCGCGGGGCGGAGCGGCTCCGGGAGGTGATGACGGCGGTGTGCGACACCGCGGTGCCCCGGAGCCGGTCCGACCATAGAAGGGCGGCGTACTGGTGGTCCGCGGGCATTGCAGAGCTTCGGCGTGCCTGCAATGCCGCGCGGCGCCAGTATGGCCGAGCGCGCAGGAGGCGCGACGACGAGGAGGCGAGGCTCCACGGGGAGTACCGAGCCGCGCTCGGGACTCTCCGGAGGGCCATCGCGAAGGCCAAGGCGGACGCGTGGTCGGAGCTCGTCGGCACGGTGGACGCGGATCCGTGGGGGCGCCCGTATAAGCTTGTAATGAGCAAGCTGCGCGCGTGGGCCCCCCCACTGACGGAATCGATGGACCCTCCCTTACTCGAGGAGGTGGTGACGTCTCTCTTCCCGCGTGAGGGGGGACAGCGACACCGCCTCCATCCGGGCCAGGAGCCTCTCTCCTGGTCCGCGGAGTGGGAGGTGTCAGCCGGCGAGCTCGGGGAGGCGGTGACCAGGGCCCGTCGGGTGGGCCGCAAGGCCCCGGGTCCTGACGGGGTGTCGGGCCGCGCGTTGGTCTTGGCATTGGAGGGGGGGCTCGCTCCCGAACTCAGGCGGCTGTTCAACAGTTGTCTGAGGGAGGGAGTGTTCCCCCCACTATGGAAGTCGGGCAGGCTGGTCCTCCTTCCAAAGGCGGGCAAGTCCCGGGACTCGCCCTCCGGGTACCGGCCAATTTGCTTGCTGGACGAGGCGGGGAAGTTGTTCGAGCGCGTTCTCGTTGGACGCCTCGTCCGGCACCTGTCGGGGGGAGGAGTCCCCGATCTGAGCGAGGCGCAGTTCGGCTTCCGGGGGGGTCTCTCCACCGTCGACGCAATTCGGCGGGTGAGGGCTCTCTCGGGGGCCTGTACGGAGGGGGGCGGTGTTGCGTTGGCGATCTCCTTGGATATCGCCAACGCGTTCAACACCGTCCCCTGGGATAGAATTTCGGAGGCCCTGGTCTTCCACCAGGTGCCTCCGTACCTTAGGAGGGTGATCGGGGACTATCTCTCCGACAGGAGCATAGAATATCCTGGCCGGTACGGGATGATTCGCAGGAGCGTCGTGCGGGGGGTTCCACAGGGCTCGGTGTTGGGCCCGTTGCTGTGGAACCTCGCGTACGACAGCGTCCTGCGGGAGGGGATGCCTCCCGGTGTCAGCCTAACGTGTTACGCCGACGACACGTTGGTGCTTGCCACCGGGAGGTATACGAAGGAGGCCGTCTGCCTGGCGGAGCGCGGCGCGTGGCGCGCGGTACGCGCGATCCGGTCTCTGGGCCTAGAGGTGTCCGTCGCTAAGACCAGGGCCATGTGGTTTTACCACCGGGCCCGGCTGGCGGCGCCTCCCCAGTGCTGGATCGCCGTGGGGGGGGGAGCGGTCGAGGTCGGGTTCCAGATGCGGTACCTGGGACTCGAGCTCGACGGCCTGTGGCGTTTCTGCCGCCACATCGAGTCGCTAGTGCCCCGGGCGGAGAGGGCGACCGCTGCGCTCGGTCGTCTTCTCCCGAACCTCGGGGGACCCTGTGGACGGGTGCGTCGCCTGTTCGCGGTGGTGGTGCGGGTTTTAGTCCTGTACGGAGCCCCTGTGTGGGCGTACGATGTCTTGGCCGGGGGGCGTAGCGGTGTGCGAGCACTGCTGCGCCGAATCGAGCGCAGGCTGGCCATTGGCATCGTGCGGGGGTATCGCACCATCTCTTACGCGACGGCGATGGTGATGTCGGGGCTTATCCCCCTCGAGCTGGAGGCCCGCGTGTTGTCGGACGTACACGGGTACGCCAGGGACCTCCAGCGGAGGGGGATGGCTCCGGATCAGGTGGCGCTCGATGTGGCGGAGTACAGGGGCCGCGCTCGGCGGGCCGCCGCCCGGGAATGGCGCGAAAGCCTTCACGGGACGGAGGAAGGAGGGAGGCGGGCCGTTCGGGCCATCCTCCCCGTGTTCGACCGGTGGAACAGGGGATGGATGGGGCATAGGGTCTCCTACCGAGTGACGCAGGTGATGACCGGGCACGGTTGCTTCGGTGTGTACCTGTGTCGCATCGGGCGGGAGGCCGAGGAGGCGTGTCACCACTGCGGCGAGTCGCGGGACACGGCGCAGCACACTCTGGAGGAGTGTCCAGCGTGGGCGGGTGAGCGCCGTGCTCTGCGGCGCGCAGTGGGCCATGACCTCTCGCTTCCGGCTGTCGTCTCGGCGGCAGCGGGCGGCGAGGGGGCGTGGAGAGGGTTCGCCTCCTTCTGCGAGCAGGTAATGCTGCAGAAGGAGGCTGCGGAACGGGGTCGTGAGCGAAATCACGATCCCGGCCGAAGGGGTGGGAGAAGGAGACGCAGGGCACGCCCCGGGGGCGTGCCTCCGTTGCGGCGTCCTTAACGCGGGCGGGGGCGCCCTTGGTGATCTCGAGGCGGGGGACCGACGGTCTCCTTATACTCGGTTGCCAATGGCGTCCCCGGAGGCCGTCGGACGTCTCGGGCGGGGGCCCGGACGTCCATCGGGCGGCCTAAATGGGGGGGAAGGCTTCACGTCGTCCGTTGCGTGGCGCCTTCGGATAGAGTAGGATAGGGTGGAGGCCGCGTCCCCCACCCAGGGAGGAATGCTAAGGCGGGGGCACACCGGATAGACATGCGCGCGCGGACCACGGGTGCCCCCAGGAGCCTAGGGACGGACGGGGAGGAGTTAGTGGGTATACTCGGCATTGCACCCACCAGCCGAGGAGTCCCACATAACCCGGCCCACTCCCCCCCGGGAGGGGTCGGGTATCCGTAATAGTGATTACCTCCTCGGAAAAAAAAAAAAAAAAAAAAAAAAAAAATAGGGTTAGGGTTAGGGTTAGGGTTAGGGTTAGGGTTAGGGTTAGGGTTAGGGTTAGGGTTAGGGTTAGGGTTAGGGTTAGGGTTAGGGTTAGGGTTAGGGTTAGGGTTAGGGTTAGGGTTAGGGTTAGGGTTAGGGTTAGGGTTAGGGTTAGGGTTAGGGTTAGGGTTAGGGTTAGGGTTAGGGTTAGGGTTAGGGTTAGGGTTAGGGTTAGGGTTAGGGTTAGGGTTAGGGTTAGGGTTAGGGTTAGGGTTAGGGTTAGGGTTAGGGTTAGGGTTAGGGTTAGGGTTAGGGTTAGGGTTAGGGTTAGGGTTAGGGTTAGGGTTAGGGTTAGGGTTAGGGTTAGGGTTAGGGTTAGGGTTAGGGTTAGGGTTAGGGTTAGGGTTAGGGTTAGGGTTAGGGTTAGGGTTAGGGTTAGGGTTAGGGTTAGGGTTAGGGTTAGGGTTAGGGTTAGGGTTAGGGTTAGGGTTAGGGTTAGGGTTAGGGTTAGGGTTAGGGTTAGGGTTAGGGTTAGGGTTAGGGTTAGGGTTAGGGTTAGGGTTAGGGTTAGGGTTAGGGTTAGGGTTAGGGTTAGGGTTAGGGTTAGGGTTAGGGTTAGGGTTAGGGTTAGGGTTAGGGTTAGGGTTAGGGTTAGGGTTAGGGTTAGGGTTAGGGTTAGGGTTAGGGTTAGGGTTAGGGTTAGGGTTAGGGTTAGGGTTAGGGTTAGGGTTAGGGTTAGGGTTAGGGTTAGGGTTAGGGTTAGGGTTAGGGTTAGGGTTAGGGTTAGGGTTAGGGTTAGGGTTAGGGTTAGGGTTAGGGTTAGGGTTAGGGTTAGGGTTAGGGTTAGGGTTAGGGTTAGGGTTAGGGTTAGGGTTAGGGTTAGGGTTAGGGTTAGGGTTAGGGTTAGGGTTAGGGTTAGGGTTAGGGTTAGGGTTAGGGTTAGGGTTAGGGTTAGGGTTAGGGTTAGGGTTAGGGTTAGGGTTAGGGTTAGGGTTAGGGTTAGGGTTAGGGTTAGGGTTAGGGTTAGGGTTAGGGTTAGGGTTAGGGTTAGGGTTAGGGTTAGGGTTAGGGTTAGGGTTAGGGTTAGGGTTAGGGTTAGGGTTAGGGTTAGGGTTAGGGTTAGGGTTAGGGTTAGGGTTAGGGTTAGGGTTAGGGTTAGGGTTAGGGTTAGGGTTAGGGTTAGGGTTAGGGTTAGGGTTAGGGTTAGGGTTAGGGTTAGGGTTAGGGTTAGGGTTAGGGTTAGGGTTAGGGTTAGGGTTAGGGTTAGGGTTAGGGTTAGGGTTAGGGTTAGGGTTAGGGTTAGGGTTAGGGTTAGGGTTAGGGTTAGGGTTAGGGTTAGGGTTAGGGTTAGGGTTAGGGTTAGGGTTAGGGTTAGGGTTAGGGTTAGGGTTAGGGTTAGGGTTAGGGTTAGGGTTAGGGTTAGGGTTAGGGTTAGGGTTAGGGTTAGGGTTAGGGTTAGGGTTAGGGTTAGGGTTAGGGTTAGGGTTAGGGTTAGGGTTAGGGTTAGGGTTAGGGTTAGGGTTAGGGTTAGGGTTAGGGTTAGGGTTAGGGTTAGGGTTAGGGTTAGGGTTAGGGTTAGGGTTAGGGTTAGGGTTAGGGTTAGGGTTAGGGTTAGGGTTAGGGTTAGGGTTAGGGTTAGGGTTAGGGTTAGGGTTAGGGTTAGGGTTAGGGTTAGGGTTAGGGTTAGGGTTAGGGTTAGGGTTAGGGTTAGGGTTAGGGTTAGGGTTAGGGTTAGGGTTAGGGTTAGGGTTAGGGTTAGGGTTAGGGTTAGGGTTAGGGTTAGGGTTAGGGTTAGGGTTAGGGTTAGGGTTAGGGTTAGGGTTAGGGTTAGGGTTAGGGTTAGGGTTAGGGTTAGGGTTAGGGTTAGGGTTAGGGTTAGGGTTAGGGTTAGGGTTAGGGTTAGGGTTAGGGTTAGGGTTAGGGTTAGGGTTAGGGTTAGGGTTAGGGTTAGGGTTAGGGTTAGGGTTAGGGTTAGGGTTAGGGTTAGGGTTAGGGTTAGGGTTAGGGTTAGGGTTAGGGTTAGGGTTAGGGTTAGGGTTAGGGTTAGGGTTAGGGTTAGGGTTAGGGTTAGGGTTAGGGTTAGGGTTAGGGTTAGGGTTAGGGTTAGGGTTAGGGTTAGGGTTAGGGTTAGGGTTAGGGTTAGGGTTAGGGTTAGGGTTAGGGTTAGGGTTAGGGTTAGGGTTAGGGTTAGGGTTAGGGTTAGGGTTAGGGTTAGGGTTAGGGTTAGGGTTAGGGTTAGGGTTAGGGTTAGGGTTAGGGTTAGGGTTAGGGTTAGGGTTAGGGTTAGGGTTAGGGTTAGGGTTAGGGTTAGGGTTAGGGTTAGGGTTAGGGTTAGGGTTAGGGTTAGGGTTAGGGTTAGGGTTAGGGTTAGGGTTAGGGTTAGGGTTAGGGTTAGGGTTAGGGTTAGGGTTAGGGTTAGGGTTAGGGTTAGGGTTAGGGTTAGGGTTAGGGTTAGGGTTAGGGTTAGGGTTAGGGTTAGGGTTAGGGTTAGGGTTAGGGTTAGGGTTAGGGTTAGGGTTAGGGTTAGGGTTAGGGTTAGGGTTAGGGTTAGGGTTAGGGTTAGGGTTAGGGTTAGGGTTAGGGTTAGGGTTAGGGTTAGGGTTAGGGTTAGGGTTAGGGTTAGGGTTAGGGTTAGGGTTAGGGTTAGGGTTAGGGTTAGGGTTAGGGTTAGGGTTAGGGTTAGGGTTAGGGTTAGGGTTAGGGTTAGGGTTAGGGTTAGGGTTAGGGTTAGGGTTAGGGTTAGGGTTAGGGTTAGGGTTAGGGTTAGGGTTAGGGTTAGGGTTAGGGTTAGGGTTAGGGTTAGGGTTAGGGTTAGGGTTAGGGTTAGGGTTAGGGTTAGGGTTAGGGTTAGGGTTAGGGTTAGGGTTAGGGTTAGGGTTAGGGTTAGGGTTAGGGTTAGGGTTAGGGTTAGGGTTAGGGTTAGGGTTAGGGTTAGGGTTAGGGTTAGGGTTAGGGTTAGGGTTAGGGTTAGGGTTAGGGTTAGGGTTAGGGTTAGGGTTAGGGTTAGGGTTAGGGTTAGGGTTAGGGTTAGGGTTAGGGTTAGGGTTAGGGTTAGGGTTAGGGTTAGGGTTAGGGTTAGGGTTAGGGTTAGGGTTAGGGTTAGGGTTAGGGTTAGGGTTAGGGTTAGGGTTAGGGTTAGGGTTAGGGTTAGGGTTAGGGTTAGGGTTAGGGTTAGGGTTAGGGTTAGGGTTAGGGTTAGGGTTAGGGTTAGGGTTAGGGTTAGGGTTAGGGTTAGGGTTAGGGTTAGGGTTAGGGTTAGGGTTAGGGTTAGGGTTAGGGTTAGGGTTAGGGTTAGGGTTAGGGTTAGGGTTAGGGTTAGGGTTAGGGTTAGGGTTAGGGTTAGGGTTAGGGTTAGGGTTAGGGTTAGGGTTAGGGTTAGGGTTAGGGTTAGGGTTAGGGTTAGGGTTAGGGTTAGGGTTAGGGTTAGGGTTAGGGTTAGGGTTAGGGTTAGGGTTAGGGTTAGGGTTAGGGTTAGGGTTAGGGTTAGGGTTAGGGTTAGGGTTAGGGTTAGGGTTAGGGTTAGGGTTAGGGTTAGGGTTAGGGTTAGGGTTAGGGTTAGGGTTAGGGTTAGGGTTAGGGTTAGGGTTAGGGTTAGGGTTAGGGTTAGGGTTAGGGTTAGGGTTAGGGTTAGGGTTAGGGTTAGGGTTAGGGTTAGGGTTAGGGTTAGGGTTAGGGTTAGGGTTAGGGTTAGGGTTAGGGTTAGGGTTAGGGTTAGGGTTAGGGTTAGGGTTAGGGTTAGGGTTAGGGTTAGGGTTAGGGTTAGGGTTAGGGTTAGGGTTAGGGTTAGGGTTAGGGTTAGGGTTAGGGTTAGGGTTAGGGTTAGGGTTAGGGTTAGGGTTAGGGTTAGGGTTAGGGTTAGGGTTAGGGTTAGGGTTAGGGTTAGGGTTAGGGTTAGGGTTAGGGTTAGGGTTAGGGTTAGGGTTAGGGTTAGGGTTAGGGTTAGGGTTAGGGTTAGGGTTAGGGTTAGGGTTAGGGTTAGGGTTAGGGTTAGGGTTAGGGTTAGGGTTAGGGTTAGGGTTAGGGTTAGGGTTAGGGTTAGGGTTAGGGTTAGGGTTAGGGTTAGGGTTAGGGTTAGGGTTAGGGTTAGGGTTAGGGTTAGGGTTAGGGTTAGGGTTAGGGTTAGGGTTAGGGTTAGGGTTAGGGTTAGGGTTAGGGTTAGGGTTAGGGTTAGGGTTAGGGTTAGGGTTAGGGTTAGGGTTAGGGTTAGGGTTAGGGTTAGGGTTAGGGTTAGGGTTAGGGTTAGGGTTAGGGTTAGGGTTAGGGTTAGGGTTAGGGTTAGGGTTAGGGTTAGGGTTAGGGTTAGGGTTAGGGTTAGGGTTAGGGTTAGGGTTAGGGTTAGGGTTAGGGTTAGGGTTAGGGTTAGGGTTAGGGTTAGGGTTAGGGTTAGGGTTAGGGTTAGGGTTAGGGTTAGGGTTAGGGTTAGGGTTAGGGTTAGGGTTAGGGTTAGGGTTAGGGTTAGGGTTAGGGTTAGGGTTAGGGTTAGGGTTAGGGTTAGGGTTAGGGTTAGGGTTAGGGTTAGGGTTAGGGTTAGGGTTAGGGTTAGGGTTAGGGTTAGGGTTAGGGTTAGGGTTAGGGTTAGGGTTAGGGTTAGGGTTAGGGTTAGGGTTAGGGTTAGGGTTAGGGTTAGGGTTAGGGTTAGGGTTAGGGTTAGGGTTAGGGTTAGGGTTAGGGTTAGGGTTAGGGTTAGGGTTAGGGTTAGGGTTAGGGTTAGGGTTAGGGTTAGGGTTAGGGTTAGGGTTAGGGTTAGGGTTAGGGTTAGGGTTAGGGTTAGGGTTAGGGTTAGGGTTAGGGTTAGGGTTAGGGTTAGGGTTAGGGTTAGGGTTAGGGTTAGGGTTAGGGTTAGGGTTAGGGTTAGGGTTAGGGTTAGGGTTAGGGTTAGGGTTAGGGTTAGGGTTAGGGTTAGGGTTAGGGTTAGGGTTAGGGTTAGGGTTAGGGTTAGGGTTAGGGTTAGGGTTAGGGTTAGGGTTAGGGTTAGGGTTAGGGTTAGGGTTAGGGTTAGGGTTAGGGTTAGGGTTAGGGTTAGGGTTAGGGTTAGGGTTAGGGTTAGGGTTAGGGTTAGGGTTAGGGTTAGGGTTAGGGTTAGGGTTAGGGTTAGGGTTAGGGTTAGGGTTAGGGTTAGGGTTAGGGTTAGGGTTAGGGTTAGGGTTAGGGTTAGGGTTAGGGTTAGGGTTAGGGTTAGGGTTAGGGTTAGGGTTAGGGTTAGGGTTAGGGTTAGGGTTAGGGTTAGGGTTAGGGTTAGGGTTAGGGTTAGGGTTAGGGTTAGGGTTAGGGTTAGGGTTAGGGTTAGGGTTAGGGTTAGGGTTAGGGTTAGGGTTAGGGTTAGGGTTAGGGTTAGGGTTAGGGTTAGGGTTAGGGTTAGGGTTAGGGTTAGGGTTAGGGTTAGGGTTAGGGTTAGGGTTAGGGTTAGGGTTAGGGTTAGGGTTAGGGTTAGGGTTAGGGTTAGGGTTAGGGTTAGGGTTAGGGTTAGGGTTAGGGTTAGGGTTAGGGTTAGGGTTAGGGTTAGGGTTAGGGTTAGGGTTAGGGTTAGGGTTAGGGTTAGGGTTAGGGTTAGGGTTAGGGTTAGGGTTAGGGTTAGGGTTAGGGTTAGGGTTAGGGTTAGGGTTAGGGTTAGGGTTAGGGTTAGGGTTAGGGTTAGGGTTAGGGTTAGGGTTAGGGTTAGGGTTAGGGTTAGGGTTAGGGTTAGGGTTAGGGTTAGGGTTAGGGTTAGGGTTAGGGTTAGGGTTAGGGTTAGGGTTAGGGTTAGGGTTAGGGTTAGGGTTAGGGTTAGGGTTAGGGTTAGGGTTAGGGTTAGGGTTAGGGTTAGGGTTAGGGTTAGGGTTAGGGTTAGGGTTAGGGTTAGGGTTAGGGTTAGGGTTAGGGTTAGGGTTAGGGTTAGGGTTAGGGTTAGGGTTAGGGTTAGGGTTAGGGTTAGGGTTAGGGTTAGGGTTAGGGTTAGGGTTAGGGTTAGGGTTAGGGTTAGGGTTAGGGTTAGGGTTAGGGTTAGGGTTAGGGTTAGGGTTAGGGTTAGGGTTAGGGTTAGGGTTAGGGTTAGGGTTAGGGTTAGGGTTAGGGTTAGGGTTAGGGTTAGGGTTAGGGTTAGGGTTAGGGTTAGGGTTAGGGTTAGGGTTAGGGTTAGGGTTAGGGTTAGGGTTAGGGTTAGGGTTAGGGTTAGGGTTAGGGTTAGGGTTAGGGTTAGGGTTAGGGTTAGGGTTAGGGTTAGGGTTAGGGTTAGGGTTAGGGTTAGGGTTAGGGTTAGGGTTAGGGTTAGGGTTAGGGTTAGGGTTAGGGTTAGGGTTAGGGTTAGGGTTAGGGTTAGGGTTAGGGTTAGGGTTAGGGTTAGGGTTAGGGTTAGGGTTAGGGTTAGGGTTAGGGTTAGGGTTAGGGTTAGGGTTAGGGTTAGGGTTAGGGTTAGGGTTAGGGTTAGGGTTAGGGTTAGGGTTAGGGTTAGGGTTAGGGTTAGGGTTAGGGTTAGGGTTAGGGTTAGGGTTAGGGTTAGGGTTAGGGTTAGGGTTAGGGTTAGGGTTAGGGTTAGGGTTAGGGTTAGGGTTAGGGTTAGGGTTAGGGTTAGGGTTAGGGTTAGGGTTAGGGTTAGGGTTAGGGTTAGGGTTAGGGTTAGGGTTAGGGTTAGGGTTAGGGTTAGGGTTAGGGTTAGGGTTAGGGTTAGGGTTAGGGTTAGGGTTAGGGTTAGGGTTAGGGTTAGGGTTAGGGTTAGGGTTAGGGTTAGGGTTAGGGTTAGGGTTAGGGTTAGGGTTAGGGTTAGGGTTAGGGTTAGGGTTAGGGTTAGGGTTAGGGTTAGGGTTAGGGTTAGGGTTAGGGTTAGGGTTAGGGTTAGGGTTAGGGTTAGGGTTAGGGTTAGGGTTAGGGTTAGGGTTAGGGTTAGGGTTAGGGTTAGGGTTAGGGTTAGGGTTAGGGTTAGGGTTAGGGTTAGGGTTAGGGTTAGGGTTAGGGTTAGGGTTAGGGTTAGGGTTAGGGTTAGGGTTAGGGTTAGGGTTAGGGTTAGGGTTAGGGTTAGGGTTAGGGTTAGGGTTAGGGTTAGGGTTAGGGTTAGGGTTAGGGTTAGGGTTAGGGTTAGGGTTAGGGTTAGGGTTAGGGTTAGGGTTAGGGTTAGGGTTAGGGTTAGGGTTAGGGTTAGGGTTAGGGTTAGGGTTAGGGTTAGGGTTAGGGTTAGGGTTAGGGTTAGGGTTAGGGTTAGGGTTAGGGTTAGGGTTAGGGTTAGGGTTAGGGTTAGGGTTAGGGTTAGGGTTAGGGTTAGGGTTAGGGTTAGGGTTAGGGTTAGGGTTAGGGTTAGGGTTAGGGTTAGGGTTAGGGTTAGGGTTAGGGTTAGGGTTAGGGTTAGGGTTAGGGTTAGGGTTAGGGTTAGGGTTAGGGTTAGGGTTAGGGTTAGGGTTAGGGTTAGGGTTAGGGTTAGGGTTAGGGTTAGGGTTAGGGTTAGGGTTAGGGTTAGGGTTAGGGTTAGGGTTAGGGTTAGGGTTAGGGTTAGGGTTAGGGTTAGGGTTAGGGTTAGGGTTAGGGTTAGGGTTAGGGTTAGGGTCCCCCCTGTTCCGTGGTCGAACGGGGCAGGGGGATGGTTATGGTAAAGTGGGGAAGATTTCTGGTCGTGGGGGGCTACAGCTCACCCAGTTATGACTCCGCCGAATTAGGGATGTTCCTGGACCGGCTGGGGCTAATGATAGCCCCTTATATAGCCGGTCCAGTGTTGGTCCTGGGGGACCTCAATGCGAGGTCCTCCACCTGGGGTAACCCCGGGACCAGCGCCCGAGGCGGAGTCCTGGAAGACTGGGCGGAGGGGATGGAGCTCCGGTTGTTAAACCGGGGCTCCGTGCCTACGTGCGTGAGGTGGAATGGCTGGTCCATAGTGGACGTGTCATTCGCGACGGCCGCCGCCTCACGCCGTGTGTCCAATTGGCGGGTCTGGAGTGGAGAGACCTTGTCGGACCACAGCTACGTCCTGATGGACGTGGCTGTGGTCTCGGACTCGCCATTGGACACGCCCCTCCGACGTGGCACCCCGTCAGCGCCCAGATGGGCGCTGAAACGACTGGACGGGGACCTCCTGAGGGCCGCGATTATCGGCTCCGCCTGGCCTTCGGCCAGGGAGCGCGAGGCAGACGAGGGGGCGGCTTGGATCCGGGGCACGTTGCAGATGATCTGTGACGTGGCGATGCCCCGGGTCCGAGCTCAGCCCCCGAGAAGATCAGTTTACTGGTGGTCGGGGGAGCTGGCCGAACTTCGCAGCTCGGCCGGCCGAGCCCGCCGCCAGTATGCCCGCGCCCGTCGCCGCCATTTTCTGGGCGGCGACGCGGAGCCGAGGGTCGCCGAGCTGTACAGGGAGTACAGATCGGCGGCCGTGGCCCTCAAGCGTGCGATTGCCGCTGCTAAGGCCAAGGCCTGGGATGAGCTCCTGCTCACCCTCCGTGAGGATCCGTGGGGACGCCCGTATAAGGCGGTGCTTGGGAAGCTCCGCCCCTGGGCGTCCCCGGTCACGGAGCGGTTAGACCCGGAACTTCTGGGGCGCGTAGTGGATACCCTCTTCCCCCTGAGTGAGGGGGGGAGGGAACGCGCCCCGGGTCCGGCCATTGAATGGTCGGACGAATTCCGGGTCACCGAGTGGGAGCTGTACCAGGCCGTCCGGGAGCTCCGGGCCAGGGGCAAGAAGGCCCCTGGCCCCGATGGGGTTCCCGGTGGTATAATGGCCTTAGCTATGGAGGTCCTCGCCCCGGCGTTCAGGAGCGTCATGGACGCGAGCCTGCGCCGGGGAGTCTTCCCCACGGTGTGGAAAGAGGCGTGCCTGGTTCTCCTCCAAAAGGAGGGGAAACCCGCAGAGTCTCCCTCTGCATACCGGCCGGTTTGCTTACTCGACGAGGCGGGCAAGATATTCGAAAGGATAATTGCCGCCCGCCTCGTCGAGCATCTGTCGCGGGGTGGTCCCGACCTGAGCGACAGCCAGTATGGGTTCCGGAGGGGGCGCTCCACTATAGACGCCCTGGAGCGTCTGCGCCTCCTCCGTGAGCGGGCTGTCGCTCGGGGCAGGGTGTTGATTGCGGTGTCGTTAGACATATCTAACGCCTTCAACGCCCTGCCCTGGTCGGAGATAATGGGGGCGCTGGACTATTTCCAGGTGCCCCCTTATCTCCGGGAGGTGGTCGGCGACTATCTCCGCGACAGAGAGGTGGTATTTACCGGCCGGTATGGTATTGTGCACTCGAGGGAGACGCACCGCGGCGTTCCACAGGGGTCGGTCCTCGGACCGCTCCTGTGGAACTTGGCGTACGACGCGGTGCTGCGGGTTGTCCTCCCCCCGGATACGGGTGTCATCTGCTATGCGGATGACACCCTGGTTTATGCCGAGGGGGAGGATTGGAGGAGGACCAGGCACCTCGGAGAGGCCGCCCTGGACTGCGTGATCGGGCGAATCCGGAGAATGGGGTTGACCGTGGCCGCCACAAAAACCGAGGCGATTTGGTTGTATTCGCCTCGGGTGTGGCGGCTACCCCGTGGTCAAGATCTCCGGATTCGTGTCGCTGAAACCTCCGTCGCGATCGGGCCCAGGATGAGGTACCTGGGCCTGATCATAGACGGCCGCTGGCGATTTGATGGACACTTCGAGCTCCTCGCCCCCCGACTAGAGAGGACGGCAGCCGCATTGGCGCGGCTGCTGCCGAATGTCGGGGGGCCGGATTTGAAAGTACGCCGCCTCTATGTGGAGGTGGTGCGGTCTATAGCCCTGTATGGGGCCCCCGTATGGCACCGCTCGCTCGAGGCCAGCACGCCTAGCCGCAAACTCTTCGAAAGAGTGCGGCGGCGGCTGGCCTTGCGGGTCATGCGGGGGTACCGCACCATCTCCACCGAGGCGGCGGGACTCCTCGCCGTGATTCCACCCTTCACTGTGGTGGCGGCGGAGCGGGCGAAGCTATACCACATCGCCCGCTCCTTCCGCCGCCCGCCGGGGGTGGAACTCACGCGCGAGGAGGAGGAGGAGCTCGAGGGCCAGAATCGCCAGGCCCGGACGGAAAGTTTATCGGAGTGGAGGGCGTTGCTAACGCCCTCCACACGTCCGATTGTCCGGGCCCTCCTGCCCATATTTTACATATGGTGCGGGAGGCGGGGAAGGTTGACCTTCCGCCTCACGCAGGTGCTCTCCGGCCACGGTTGCTTCGGAGAGTACCTGCATAGAATGGGGCGGGAGCCGACTACGCAGTGCCACCACTGCGACGAGGATGTGGACACGGCGCGGCACACCTTAGAGGAGTGCCCGGCCTGGGCCGAGCCGCGCCGTGTCCTTAGACACGCAGTGGGCGGGTGGGACCTCTCGCTGCCGACCGTGGTCGACCACATGGTCGACAGCGAGGGGTCGTGGAATGCGGTGGCCTCCTTCTGTGAGGTAGTAATGACCCAGAAGGAGGCCGCCGAGCGGGCCCGGGAGCGGGACCCGGGCTCCGCGAGGAGGGTGTGGGCGCGGGGACGACCCCCGCGCCGACGTGTGCCCCCCCGGATGGGGGCGGAGAGGGTAGGGAGGGCGCGGGGGTCTCCCCCGCGTCAACGTGTGCCCCCGGTTGTGGGGGGCGGAGTGGGGCTGGCGCGGGGAGTCTCCCCGCGCCCTGTTATGCCCCCACAACTGGGGGCGGTGAACTCGGGGGCCCGGGGTGTGAGCTGACCCGGGCCCCCGGGGGGGAGCATAGCTCCCCCCGTGATAGGCCGGCACCCCCCGGGTTAGTTTCCCGGTGTAGGGGGGTGTCGGTCCGTCCCTCCCCGATTGGGGAGGGGGATCCGTGGGGGGTACTGGGTGAGGAAGGGTCGGGGCGTGCCGGATCACGCCTCCGACGGCCCTTCCTTCCGGTGGCGGCGTCTTCTTGCCCCGGCCGGGGCTGGTTCCTTCGGGATACCGGCCCCGAGCGGGACACGAAGACTCCGGGAGCTGTGGGTGGACCGAGCTGGGGCTCGGGAAGCCCAATCCGAAGGCTCCAGGGATGGGGACACCGGGCGGGTCCCTCCGCCCGGGGTCTTATAGCGTAGGCAGTGGGGGAGGCTAACCCCCTCCCCCGGGGTGGCATGTATTAGCTGGGAGGTGTCCTGTTGAGTACTCGCGTGATCCAGGCACCTCCCATGTAGCTTAGGTGGGCGTGAGGTTTTAGTGGGTAGTCTCCGGGGGCTCCACCCCCCGGAGAGAATCCCACATAACCCCGGCTTCCCCCAGGGAGCCGGGGTATGTATAAAACATTTCCTCACGATAAAAAAAAAAAAAAAAAGGGTTAGGGTTAGGGTTAGGGTTAGGGTTAGGGTTAGGGTTAGGGTTAGGGTTAGGGTTAGGGTTAGGGTTAGGGTTAGGGTTAGGGTTAGGGTTAGGGTTAGGGTTAGGGTTAGGGTTAGGGTTAGGGTTAGGGTTAGGGTTAGGGTTAGGGTT
Organism: Halictus rubicundus; assembly: GCF_050948215.1. Lineage (NCBI taxonomy): Eukaryota > Metazoa > Arthropoda > Insecta > Hymenoptera > Halictidae > Halictus > Halictus rubicundus. The sequence continues at coordinate 65,797 of NW_027488662.1, read as the reverse complement.
AGGGTTAGGGTTAGGGTTAGGGTTAGGGTTAGGGTTAGGGTTAGGGTTAGGGTTAGGGTTAGGGTTAGGGTTAGGGTTAGGGTTAGGGTTAGGGTTAGGGTTAGGGTTAGGGTTAGGGTTAGGGTTAGGGTTAGGGTTAGGGTTAGGGTTAGGGTTAGGGTTAGGGTTAGGGTTAGGGTTAGGGTTAGGGTTAGGGTTAGGGTTAGGGTTAGGGTTAGGGTTAGGGTTAGGGTTAGGGTTAGGGTTAGGGTTAGGGTTAGGGTTAGGGTTAGGGTTAGGGTTAGGGTTAGGGTTAGGGTTAGGGTTAGGGTTAGGGTTAGGGTTAGGGTTAGGGTTAGGGTTAGGGTTAGGGTTAGGGTTAGGGTTAGGGTTAGGGTTAGGGTTAGGGTTAGGGTTAGGGTTAGGGTTAGGGTTAGGGTTAGGGTTAGGGTTAGGGTTAGGGTTAGGGTTAGGGTTAGGGTTAGGGTTAGGGTTAGGGTTAGGGTTAGGGTTAGGGTTAGGGTTAGGGTTAGGGTTAGGGTTAGGGTTAGGGTTAGGGTTAGGGTTAGGGTTAGGGTTAGGGTTAGGGTTAGGGTTAGGGTTAGGGTTAGGGTTAGGGTTAGGGTTAGGGTTAGGGTTAGGGTTAGGGTTAGGGTTAGGGTTAGGGTTAGGGTTAGGGTTAGGGTTAGGGTTAGGGTTAGGGTTAGGGTTAGGGTTAGGGTTAGGGTTAGGGTTAGGGTTAGGGTTAGGGTTAGGGTTAGGGTTAGGGTTAGGGTTAGGGTTAGGGTTAGGGTTAGGGTTAGGGTTAGGGTTAGGGTTAGGGTTAGGGTTAGGGTTAGGGTTAGGGTTAGGGTTAGGGTTAGGGTTAGGGTTAGGGTTAGGGTTAGGGTTAGGGTTAGGGTTAGGGTTAGGGTTAGGGTTAGGGTTAGGGTTAGGGTTAGGGTTAGGGTTAGGGTCCCAGCTTGGGCTGAGCCGCGCCGTGTCCTTAGAGCCGCGGTGGAAGGGTCGGACCTCTCGCTGTCGACCGTGGTCGACCACATGGTCGACAGCGTGAGGTCGTGGAAGGCGGTGGCCTCCTTCTGCGATGATGTGATCAAGCAGAAGGAGGCCGCCGAGCGGGCCCGGGAACGGGACCCGGGCTCCGCGAGGCGTATTTGGGCGCGGGGACGACCCCCGCGCCGACGTGTGCCCCCCAGTAGGGGGGCGGAGAGGGTAGGGAGGGCGCGGGGGTCTCCCCCGCGTCAACGTGTGCCCCCGGTTGTGGGGGGCGGAGTGGGGCTGGCGCGGGGAGTTTCCCCGCGCCCTATTATGCCCCCACAACTGGGGGCGGTGAACTCGGGGGCCCGGGGTGTGAGCTGACCCGGGCCCCCGGGGGGGAGCATAGCTCCCCCCGTGATAGGCCGACACCCCCCGGGTTAGTTTCCCGGTGTAGGGGGGTGTCGGTCCGTCCCTCCCCGATTGGGGAGGGGGATCCGTGGGGGGTATTGGGTGAGGAAGGGTCGGGGCGTGCCGGATCACGCCTCCGACGGCCCTTCCTTCCGGTGGCGGCGTCTTCTTGCCTCGGCCGGGGCTGGTTCCTTCGGGATACCGGCCCCGAGCGGGGCACGAAGACTCCGGGAGCTGTGGGTGGACCGAGCTGGGGCTCGGGAAGCCCAATCCGAAGGCTCCAGGGATGGGGACACCGGGCGGGTCCCTCCGCCCGGGGTCTTATAGCGTAGGCAGTGGGGGAGGTTAACCCCTCCCCCGGGGTATGATGATAGCTGGGAGGTGTCCTGTTGAGTACTCGCGTGATCCAGGCACCTCCCGTGTAGCTTAGGTGGGCGTGAGGTTTTAGTGGGTAGTCTCCGGGGGCTCCGCCCCCCGGAGAGAATCCCACATAACCCCGGCTTCCCCCAGGGAGTCGGGGTATGTATAAAACATTTCCTCACGATAAAAAAAAAAAAAAAAAAAAAAAAAAAGGGTTAGGGTTAGGGTTAGGGTTAGGGTTAGGGTTAGGGTTAGGGTTAGGGTTAGGGTTAGGGTTAGGGTTAGGGTTAGGGTTAGGGTTAGGGTTAGGGTTAGGGTTAGGGTTAGGGTTAGGGTTAGGGTTAGGGTTAGGGTTAGGGTTAGGGTTAGGGTTAGGGTTAGGGTTAGGGTTAGGGTTAGGGTTAGGGTTAGGGTTAGGGTTAGGGTTAGGGTTAGGGTTAGGGTTAGGGTTAGGGTTAGGGTTAGGGTTAGGGTTAGGGTTAGGGTTAGGGTTAGGGTTAGGGTTAGGGTTAGGGTTAGGGTTAGGGTTAGGGTTAGGGTTAGGGTTAGGGTTAGGGTTAGGGTTAGGGTTAGGGTTAGGGTTAGGGTTAGGGTTAGGGTTAGGGTTAGGGTTAGGGTTAGGGTTAGGGTTAGGGTTAGGGTTAGGGTTAGGGTTAGGGTTAGGGTTAGGGTTAGGGTTAGGGTTAGGGTTAGGGTTAGGGTTAGGGTTAGGGTTAGGGTTAGGGTTAGGGTTAGGGTTAGGGTTAGGGTTAGGGTTAGGGTTAGGGTTAGGGTTAGGGTTAGGGTTAGGGTTAGGGTTAGGGTTAGGGTTAGGGTTAGGGTTAGGGTTAGGGTGAGGTTTTCCGAGCTTCCCCGTCCGGAGGTGAGAAGTCTGCTCCCCGGGGAGTTGACCGCTCTCCTCGTCGAGCTGGCCAATGAAAACCGGGACATGGCCGGGAGGAGTCGCAACCTAAAAGGGACGTTCGTCAAAGGGTTCCGCGACTCCTCCGACCTGATCGAGGAGGTGGCCAATGAGATTGACCGCAGGGGCTTCCCGGGGGGAATCCCTGCGGCTGGCTCTGGCCCCTCCTCCCTCACGGATCCCGAGACCGGCTTCCTGCGGGAGCGTTGCGCGGCCCTTGAGAGGGAGTTGCGGGAGACCCGCGACTCCCTCGAAGCCATCAGAGGGGAGCTGATGGCTGTCAAGCGGCTGCGCGACGCTCCCCCCCTGCCGGTACCCGCTGTCGTCGGGGATGCCGGGGCGCCCGCGTCGGACCTGATGGTCCAGATGCGGGCGCTCATGGAGGCTGGGCTGAGCTCCATCCGCCAAGAAATGCGGGTGGAGCTCCGGCGCGCGGTCGCGGCCGTTGTCCCGGCTGCGGGGGCGAGTAAGCCGCCCCGCCCGTCGCCCCGCGTGCCGCTGGCCCCGCCGGGGCCTACGCCTGCGCCTGCACCTGTGCCTGCGCCTGCGCCGCCGACGCCGGCCCCTGCCCCTTCGGGGCAGAAAAAGACAAAAAAGAAGAAGGGCAAGAAGGCTGGGGAGATCCCCCAGCCTCCGGTCGCCCGTCCGGCGCCGCCCCCAGCACCGAAGCCGGGTCTCCCGAAAGAGGAGACCTGGGCAGAGGTCCTGGGGAGGAAGGCCAAGGCTGCGGCCAAGGCCGTCGCCGCCGTGACCGCTGCGGCTGCAGCGGCCAGGGCGCCGGCGGGCGCCCCCAGCAAAAGAAAGGCCGCTGCCCCCGCCTCGAAAGGCGGGAAGGCGGCGGCCAAGATAAAGGCTCCCCCCCGGTCAGCGGCGGTGACGATCACCGTCCCGGAGGGGAGCAAGGCCTCCTACGAGGAGGCCATTAGGAGGGCCCGCCAGGGCGTCGACCTCGACGCCCTGGGCATTGGGGCCCTTAATTGGAAGCGTGCGGTCACCGGGGGCCTCATAATCGAGGTCCCTGGTGCCGACGGGGGCCCCAAGGCCGACGCCTTGGCGGCCAAGATGGCTGCCGTCCTGGGGGGGATGGAGGTTAGGGTCTCCAGGCCCGTGAAGAAGGCGGAATTCCGCCTCACGGGCCTGGAGGTGTCGGTGACCCCCCAGGAGGTAACGGAGGCGGTGGCGAAGGCCGGGGGCTGCGCCGCCGAGTCCGTGAGGGTGGGGGAGCTGAAGGCTCCGCCCAACGGACTCGGCACGGTTTGGGTGCAGTGCCCGGCCGTGGCCGCGGTAGCCATCGAGAAGGCCGGCAAGGTTCGCGTTGGGTGGTCCACCGCCCAGGTGGTGGTCCTTGCTCCACGACCGCTGCAGTGCTTTCGCTGCCTGGCCTTAGGCCACGTACGGCAGCGATGCACAGCAGCGGTCGACCGCAGCGGTCATTGCTACCGCTGCGGGGATGCATCCCACCGGGCGGTGGACTGCAAAGCCACACCGCATTGCGTGGTGTGTGCGGCCGTGGGGAGACCGGCGGGACACAAGGCGGGGAGCAAAGCGTGCTCCCCGCCTCCCAAACAGAAGAAGGGCGCAAAGGGGGGCGGTGTGGCGCCCCCCCAAAGCGCGACGAAGGGGACTGCCGGGGAGGCAGTAGCCGCCCCCACCACCTCCACGGAGACAGTGGAGATGGAGGTGGAGGCAGTCCCCAGCGGGGAGGGGGTCTCAGGCCCCCCGCCACCCTCGTCGGTGGCTGAAAAGGGGAGACCGGCTGAAGCCAAGTAATGGCCACGTCCAGCCGGTCCCCCCAGTTGGTAGTCCAGGCCAACCTCAACCACTGCTGCCGGGCACAGGACCTGATGGTCCAGTGCCTGGAGGAGTGGGGGGTTGGCCTGGCCGTCGCCACGGAGCCGTACAGAGTCCCGGACCATCCACACTGGTCCGGTGACGCTGACGGCTCCGTGGCGGTGTGGTGGCGTCGCCACTCGGCGACTGTGCCCCCCTGCTCCGTGGTCGAACGGGGCAGGGGGATGGTTATGGTTAAATGGGGAAGACTTCTGGTCGTGGGGTGCTACAACTCACCCAGTTGTGACTCCGCCGAACTCGGGATGTTCCTGGACCGGCTGGGGCTAATGATAGCCCCATATATAGCCGGTCCGGTGCTGGTCCTGGGGGACCTCAATGCGAGGTCCACCACCTGGGGTAACCCCGGGACCAGCGCCCGAGGCGGAGTCCTGGAAGACTGGGCGGAGGGGATGGAGCTCCGGTTATTAAACCGGGGCTCCGTACCTACGTGCGTGAGGTGGAACGGCTGGTCGATTGTTGACGTGTCGTTCGCGACGGCCGCCGCCTCACGCCGTGTGTCCAACTGGCGGGTCTGGGATGGAGAGACCCTGTCTGACCACAGCTACGTCCTGATGGACGTGGCTGTGGTCTCGGACTCGCCATTGGACACGCCCCTCCGACGTGGCACCCCGTTAGCGCCCAGATGGGCGCTGAAACGACTAGACGGGGACCTCCTGAGGGCCGTGATAATCGGCTCCGCCTGGCCTTCGGCCAGGGAGCGCGAGGCAGACGAGGGGGCGGCTTGGATCCGGGGCACGTTGCAGATGATCTGTGACGTGGCGATGCCCCGGGTCCGAGCTCAGCCCCCGAGAAAGTCAGTCTACTGGTGGTCGGGGGAGCTGGCCGAACTCCGCAGTTCGGCTGGCCGAGCCCGCCGCCAGTATACCCGCGCCCGTCGCCGCCATTTTCTGGGCGGCGACGCGGAGCCGAGGGTCGCCGGGCTGTACAGGGAGTACAGATCGGCGGCCGTGGCCCTCAAGCGTGCGATTGCCGCTGCTAAGGCCAAGGCCTGGGATGAGCTCCTGCTCACCCTCCGTGAGGATCCGTGGGGACGCCCGTATAAGGCGGTGCTTGGGAAGCTCCGCCCCTGGGCGTCCCCGGTCACGGAGCGGTTAGACCCGGAACTTCTGGGGCGCGTAGTGGATACCCTCTTCCCCCTGAGTGAGGGGGGGAGGGAGCGCGCCCCGGGTCCGGCCACTGAATGGTCGGACGAATTCCGGGTCACCGAGTGGGAGCTGTACCAGGCCGTCCGGGAGCTCCGGGCCAGGGGCAAGAAGGCCCCTGGCCCCGATGGGGTTCCCGGTGGTGTAATGGCCTTAGCTATGGAGGTCCTCGCCCCGGCGTTCAGGAGCGTCATGGACGCGAGCCTGCGCCGGGGAGTCTTCCCCACGGTGTGGAAAGAGGCGTGCCTGGTTCTCCTCCAAAAGGAGGGGAAACCCGCAGAGTCTCCCTCTGCATACCGGCCGGTTTGTTTACTCGACGAGGCGGGCAAGATATTCGAAAGGATAATTGCCGCCCGCCTCGTCGAGCATCTGTCGCGGGGTGGTCCCGACCTGAGCGACAGCCAGTATGGGTTCCGGAGGGGGCGCTCCACTATAGACGCCCTGGAGCGTCTGCGCCTCCTCCGTGAGCGGGCTGTCGCTCGGGGCAGGGTGTTGATTGCGGTGTCGTTGGACATCTCCAACGCTTTCAACGCCCTGCCCTGGTCGGAGATAATGGGGGCGCTGGACTATTTCCAGGTGCCCCCTTATCTCCGGGAGGTGGTCGGCGACTATCTCCGCGACAGAGAGGTGGTGTTTACCGGCCGGTATGGTGTCGTGCACTCGAGGGAGACGCACCGCGGCGTTCCACAGGGGTCGGTCCTAGGACCGCTCCTGTGGAACTTGGCGTACGACGCGGTGCTGCGGGTTGTCCTCCCCCCGGATACGGGTGTCATCTGCTATGCAGATGACACCCTGGTTTATGCCGAGGGGGAGGATTGGAGGAGGACCAGGCACCTCGGAGAGGCCGCCCTGGACTGCGTGGTCGGGCGAATCCGGAGAATGGGGTTGACCGTGGCCGCCACAAAAACCGAGGCGATTTGGTTGTATTCGCCTCGGGTGTGGCGGCTACCCCGTGGTCAAGATCTCCGGATTCGTGTCGCTGAAACCTCCGTCGCGATCGGGCCCAGGATGAGGTACCTGGGCCTGATCATAGACGGCCGCTGGCGATTTGATGGACACTTCGAGCTCCTCGCCCCCCGACTAGAGAGGACGGCAGCCGCATTGGCGCGGCTGCTGCCGAATGTCGGGGGGCCGGATTTGAAAGTACGCCGCCTCTATGTGGAGGTGGTGCGGTCTATAGCCCTGTATGGGGCCCCCGTATGGCACCGCTCGCTCGAGGCCAGCACGCCTAGCCGCAAACTCTTCGAAAGAGTGCGGCGGCGGCTGGCCTTGCGGGTCATACGGGGGTACCGCACCATCTCCACCGAGGCGGCGGGACTCCTCGCCGTGATTCCACCCTTCACTGTGGTGGCGGCGGAGCGGGCGAAGCTATACCACATCGCCCGCTCCTTCCGCCGCCCGCCGGGGGTGGAACTCACGCGCGAGGAGGAGGAGGAGCTCGAGGGCCAGAATCGCCAGGCCCGGACGGAAAGTTTATCGGAGTGGAGGGCGCTGCTAACGCCCTCCACACGTCCGATTGTCCGGGCCCTCCTGCCCATATTTTACATATGGTGCGGGAGGCGGGGAAGGTTGACCTTCCGCCTCACGCAGGTGCTCTCCGGCCACGGCTGTTTTGGAGAGTACCTGCACAGAATGGGGCGGGAGCCGACGGCGCAGTGCCACCACTGCGGCGAAGATGTCGACACGGCGCGGCACACTCTGGAGGAGTGCCCAGCTTGGGCCGAGCCGCGCCGTGTCCTTAGAGCCGCGGTGGAAGGGTGGGACCTCTCGCTGTCGGCCGTGGTCGACCACATGGTCGACAGCGTGAGGTCGTGGAAGGCGGTGGCCTCCTTCTGCGATGATGTGATCAAGCAGAAGGAGGCCGCCGAGCGGGCCCGGGAACGGGACCCGGGCTCCGCGAGGAGGGTGTGGGCGCGGGGACGACCCGCGCGCCGGCGTGTGCCCCCCACGAGGGGGGCGGTGAGGGATGGGAGGGCGCGGGGGTCTCCCCCGCGTCAACCATTGCCCCCGGGAGTGGGGGGCGGAGGAGGTTTGGCGCGGGGAGTATCCCCGCGCCCTGTTTCGCCCCCACCTGTGGGGGCGCTGAATTTGGGGGCCCGGGGTGCGAGCTGACCCGGGCCCCCGGGGGGAGTGTAGCTCCCCCCGTGATTGGCCGACACCCCCCGGGATAGTTTCCCGGTTAGTGGGGGGTGTCGGTCCCCCCTCCCCCCGATAGGGGAGGGGGACCGTGGGGGGTTTTTGGGGAAAGGAAGGGTCGGGGCGTGCCGGATCGCGCCTCCGACGGCTCTTCCTTCCGGTGGCGGCGTCCTCTTGCTCTGGCCGGGGCTGGTTCCTTCGGGACACCGGCCCCGAGCGGGGTACGAGGACTCCGGGAGCTGTGGGTGGACCGAGCTGGGGCTCGGGAAGCCCAATCCGAAGGCTCCAGGGATGGGGACACCGGGCGGGTCCCTCCGCCCGGGGTCTTATAGAGTAGGCAGTGGGGGAGGCTAACCCCCTCCCCCGGGGTGGCATGTATTAGCTGGGAGGTGTCCTGTTGAGTACTCGCGTGATCCAGGCACCTCCCGTGTAGCTTAGGTGGGCGTGAGGTTTTAGTGGGTAGTCTCCGGGGGCTCCGCCCCCCGGAGAGAATCCCACATAACCCCGGCTTCCCCCAGGGAGCCGGGGTATGTATAAAACATTTCCTCACGATAAAAAAAAAAAAAAAAAAAAAGGGTTAGGGTTAGGGTTAGGGTTAGGGTTAGGGTTAGGGTTAGGGTTAGGGTTAGGGTTAGGGTTAGGGTTAGGGTTAGGGTTAGGGTTAGGGTTAGGGTTAGGGTTAGGGTTAGGGTTAGGGTTAGGGTTAGGGTTAGGGTTAGGGTTAGGGTTAGGGTTAGGGTTAGGGTTAGGGTTAGGGTTAGGGTTAGGGTTAGGGTTAGGGTTAGGGTTAGGGTTAGGGTTAGGGTTAGGGTTAGGGTTAGGGTTAGGGTTAGGGTTAGGGTTAGGGTTAGGGTTAGGGTTAGGGTTAGGGTTAGGGTTAGGGTTAGGGTTAGGGTTAGGGTTAGGGTTAGGGTTAGGGTTAGGGTTAGGGTTAGGGTTAGGGTTAGGGTTAGGGTTAGGGTTAGGGTTAGGGTTAGGGTTAGGGTTAGGGTTAGGGTTAGGGTTAGGGTTAGGGTTAGGGTTAGGGTTAGGGTTAGGGTTAGGGTTAGGGTTAGGGTTAGGGTTAGGGTTAGGGTTAGGGTTAGGGTTAGGGTTAGGGTTAGGGTTAGGGTTAGGGTTAGGGTTAGGGTTAGGGTTAGGGTTAGGGTTAGGGTTAGGGTTAGGGTTAGGGTTAGGGTTAGGGTTAGGGTTAGGGTTAGGGTTAGGGTTAGGGTTAGGGTTAGGGTTAGGGTTAGGGTTAGGGTTAGGGTTAGGGTTAGGGTTAGGGTTAGGGTTAGGGTTAGGGTTAGGGTTAGGGTTAGGGTTAGGGTTAGGGTTAGGGTTAGGGTTAGGGTTAGGGTTAGGGTTAGGGTTAGGGTTAGGGTTAGGGTTAGGGTTAGGGTTAGGGTTAGGGTTAGGGTTAGGGTTAGGGTTAGGGTTAGGGTTAGGGTTAGGGTTAGGGTTAGGGTTAGGGTTAGGGTTAGGGTTAGGGTTAGGGTTAGGGTTAGGGTTAGGGTTAGGGTTAGGGTTAGGGTTAGGGTTAGGGTTAGGGTTAGGGTTAGGGTTAGGGTTAGGGTTAGGGTTAGGGTTAGGGTTAGGGTTAGGGTTAGGGTTAGGGTTAGGGTTAGGGTTAGGGTTAGGGTTAGGGTTAGGGTTGGGGACCTAGGGGATATGGGCTTGGCAGTGGTGACTCGGATCCACTGCTAGGTATGCCACAGTGGTGGCGGTCATATTCCTAAAATCCTCCACGCTCCACCTCCTCGCGGTGGTCCCTGGGCACTCACGACTGTGGGTGGCTAACGGAGCGGGGGGTACGCGGCAGGAAGTAGCCTCGACGATGTGCGAGGCAATGCCGGCGGGATCTTCGGATCCTGGTAGGGGCACCCTTGCCGGTAAGGTTCGCACGGAGGGGCGAAAACTGCCGAGTTGGGACGGGATTTTCGGTGACGGACCAGGGCAAGGCTGGGTGTTGCACAAAATTGACATGGACGGCACAAAGGAAAAGAGTTTAGTTTACGGTGCAGGGGAGGGATACCCCAGTACCGGCGCGACTGTTGGTGGGCGAGCAGGCCACAGCGCGTCGTTATCCAACGACTGCGAGCCGAAGGTGGTGGACCACTGGGCCCCTTCGGAGGTAAATACTACCAGCGAAGCTGTGGTGACGGAAACGTCATCACAGATTTCGGGAGATTCGGACGCGGGCGTGTCGCGCGCGGGAGCCGAGATGCGGGGGGCGGACGGAGCTCCGACGGGGAAGCGGCCCCGGCTGGAGCCGTCCGTGGCAGGAGGGGGGCTGCAGACGCGCAGCGGGAGGGTCGTCGGGGGGACCCCTGAGGAGGGCTCCTCGGGGGCGGGTGCTGAGCAGGTGCTCAGCGACCGCGCCGAGAGGGGCCAGCTCCACAAAATCGCGGAGCTAATGGAGTCCGCGGGGAAGCTGCCGACGGCGCAGCTGGTGGAGGAGGTGGAGGACGCGATGAGACGTGTGGAGGGCGTCTCCACCGTCTCCAGGGGCCTCAAGGGCAATTTTGCCAAGGAGCTCAGGGATTGCTCCGCGCTGGCCAGGGCCTATTGCACTACGCTGGTGCAGCGGGCATACACTGGCACGGCGTGGGGCAATAGCCAGGAGGTCGCCCGTCTCCGCCAACAGACCGAGGCCCTCGCCAAGGAGGTACAGGACCTCCGAGCGAGGCTTCGCGTCGCGGAGGCGGAGAAGCGGGCGGTCGCGGGAAAGACGGCCCCTGGGGCGGTACCCTCCGCCTCCTCAGGCGGGACCGCGGGGACGGGACCGGCGGCGGAAGCGGCGACGCGGGCGGCGGAGGGGGCGGGGGTACTGGACCCTCAAGCCCTTCTCCTCCGCGTCGACGCGATGGTGGCGGCCAGGAATGCCGAGCTGGAAACGAGAATGGAGAATCGTTTCCGGGCAATCCTGGCCGGGATGGTTCCGGCTCTCCAGGGCAGGGGGGGAGGGACGCGCGATGCCCCGCCGGTGGCTTCCCCGCCGGCGGTGGTCGAAACCAGGAGGACTGGGCCGGTGGTGGTGTCCAGCGCCGGGGTGGTGCCACCCGTGGACATCCCGCCGCCGGTCGACCCAGCTTCCTGGTCGGTGGCGAAGTCGAGGTCCGCGAGGAAGGCGGAGAGGAGGCGGGCAGCGGCGGAGGAGAGGGCGGCCATAGCCCTCGCCGCCGAGTCGGCGGCCGCTGCTTCGGCGAAACGGAGGACGGCGACCGGGGGTTCGGCGGTCGGCACGCGAAAGGGGGCCGGCGCGATCACGGCGAAGCCGTCAAGTGGGAGGGTTGTTGCCCTGGGGCGCGCCCCCAAGTCCGGGGCCGTGGCGATCACGATCCCCGAGAGCTGTAAGCTCACCTACGCGGGAGTGATCGCCAGGGCCAGAGAGGCAATAGACCTCAAGGCGCTGGGGATTGAGTCGGGGGTGCTCCCCAGGAGGACCAAGACGGGGGGGATCCTCCTGGAGGTAAAGGGCCCGGAGGGCCAAGAGAAGGCACGGGCCCTCTCCACGAGGGTCTCTGAGGCCTTACAAGGGACTGGGGTTAAAGTCGTCCAGGCCGTCAAGCGAGGCGAGTTGCGCGTCGCTGGCCTGGACGACTCGGTTAGCGCAAGGGAGGTCGCGGCGGCACTTGCGGCTGCGGGGGGGTGCTCGGAGGCCGAGTTCCGGGTCGGAGAGATCCGGAGGTCCGCCTCTGAGCGGGTGCTGGGCTCCTGTTGGGCCCAGGGCCCCCTCGCGGCCGTCAGGAAGGTGGTGGCGGGGGGCCGGCTGCTGGTCGGCTGGTCCTCGGCGCGGGTGGAGGCACTGAGGGAGCGACCCCTTCAGTGCTTCCGCTGCTTGGAGACGGGGCACACGCGGTCGACCTGTAAAAGCACGGTCGACAGGAGCGCGAGGTGCTATCGGTGCGGTGCGACCGAGCACCGCGCCTCGGCCTGTGGGGCTGCCCCCAGATGCCCGCTCTGCGCGGATCTGGGGAGGCCCTCGAACCACAGGTTCGGGGCCAAAGCGTGTGCCCCGGCTCCGAGGAGGGGTCGCGCGGCGGTGAAGGGAAGAGGGGAAAAGTCGGCGGCTGCACCCGCGCAGCAGCAGCCGACTACACCGGGGGCCCAGTCCCACCAGGGGGGGGAGCCTGCAGAGCAAATGTCAGGGTAGGCTGTTTTCAGGCCTATTCCGGTTCTGCAGGCGAACCTCAACCACTCGCGTGCGGCCCAGGACTTGTTTGTCCAGGCCGTGCGCGAGCGGGGGACTGGGTTGGCAGTGGCGGCGGAGCCGTACTCCGTTCCCGATCACCCCTTCTGGGTGGGGGACGAGGCCGGCTCCGTCGCCATAGTGGCGGAGGGCCGCCGCGGGTCCCCGTCGATCTCCCTTCTGGAGAGAGGCGAGGGATTCGCGGCGGTGCGGTGGGGGGACATCGCGGTCGTCGGAGTTTATATCTCGCCGAACCGTGGCCTCGATCATTTTCGGGGGTTCCTGGGCGGGCTGAGTAGCTGCATCGCGCGGTGCAGCGCCCGTCCGGTTCTCGTCCTGGGAGACTTCAATGCCCACGCGGTATCGTGGGGGAGTCCCAGGACGACCACTAGGGGAAGCGAGGTGTTAGACTGGGCGTCCGGCCTGGATCTCCGGTTGATTAACCGGGGATCCACGCCGACGTGCGTGCGGCCGCAGGGTGTCTCTATTGTCGATCTGACATGGGGGACGCCGTCGGCCGTGCGCCGAGTGTCGGGATGGAGGGTGGCGGAAGAACTAGAGCTGGCCTCTGACCACACGCCCATAGTCATGGACGTGTGGCCCGCCGCCCTCTACGCGCGGGATTCCCGGCACGGCCAGGTGGACCGACGGCCGCGATGGGCGTGGAACGGGGCGGACGAGGACCTGTTCCGGGCCGCTGTCGCCGCGGTAACGTGGGGGGGGCCCCAGCCGGCTGGGGGGGCACCGGCGCGCGGGGCGGAGCGGCTCCGGGAGGTGATGACGGCGGTGTGCGACACCGCGGTGCCCCGGAGCCGGTCCGACCATAGAAGGGCGGCATACTGGTGGTCCGCGGGCATTGCAGAGCTTCGGCGTGCCTGCAATGCCGCGCGGCGCCAGTATGGCCGAGCGCGCAGGAGGCGCGACGACGAGGAGGCGAGGCTCCACGGGGAGTACCGAGCCGCGCTCGGGACTCTCCGGAGGGCCATCGCGAAGGCCAAGGCGGACGCGTGGTCGGAGCTCGTCGGCACGGTGGACGCGGATCCGTGGGGGCGCCCGTATAAGCTTGTAATGAGCAAGCTGCGCGCGTGGGCCCCCCCACTGACGGAATCGATGGACCCTCCCTTACTCGAGGAGGTGGTGACGTCTCTCTTCCCGCGTGAGGGGGGACAGCGACACCGCCTCCATCCGGGCCAGGAGCCTCTCTCCTGGTCCGCGGAGTGGGAGGTGTCAGCCGGCGAGCTCGGGGAGGCGGTGACCAGGGCCCGTCGGGTGGGCCGCAAGGCCCCGGGTCCTGACGGGGTGTCGGGCCGCGCGTTGGTCTTGGCATTGGAGGGGGGGCTCGCTCCCGAACTCAGGCGGCTGTTCAACAGTTGTCTGAGGGAGGGAGTGTTCCCCCCACTATGGAAGTCGGGCAGGTTGGTCCTCCTTCCAAAGGCGGGCAAGTCCCGGGACTCGCCCTCCGGGTACCGGCCAATTTGCTTGCTGGACGAGGCGGGGAAGTTGTTCGAGCGCGTTCTCGTTGGACGCCTCGTCCGGCACCTGTCGGGGGGAGGAGTCCCCGATCTGAGCGAGGCGCAGTTCGGCTTCCGGGGGGGTCTCTCCACCGTCGACGCAATTCGGCGGGTGAGGGCTCTCTCGGGGGCCTGTACGGAGGGGGGCGGTGTTGCGTTGGCGATCTCCTTGGATATCGCCAACGCGTTCAACACCGTCCCCTGGGATAGAATTTCGGAGGCCCTGGTCTTCCACCAGGTGCCTCCGTACCTTAGGAGGGTGATCGGGGACTATCTCTCCGACAGGAGCATAGAATATCCTGGCCGGTACGGGATGATTCGCAGGAGCGTCGTGCGGGGGGTTCCACAGGGCTCGGTGTTGGGCCCGTTGCTGTGGAACCTCGCGTACGACAGCGTCCTGCGGGAGGGGATGCCTCCCGGTGTCAGCCTAACGTGTTACGCCGACGACACGTTGGTGCTTGCCACCGGGAGGTATACGAAGGAGGCCGTCTGCCTGGCGGAGCGCGGCGCGTGGCGCGCGGTACGCGCGATCCGGTCTCTGGGCCTAGAGGTGTCCGTCGCTAAGACCAGGGCCATGTGGTTTTACCACCGGGCCCGGCTGGCGGCGCCTCCCCAGTGCTGGATCGCCGTGGGGGGGGGAGCGGTCGAGGTCGGGTTCCAGATGCGGTACCTGGGACTCGAGCTCGACGGCCTGTGGCGTTTCTGCCGCCACATCGAGTCGCTAGTGCCCCGGGCGGAGAGGGCGACCGCTGCGCTCGGTCGTCTTCTCCCGAATCTCGGGGGACCCTGTGGACGGGTGCGCCGCCTGTTCGCGGTGGTGGTGCGGGTTTTAGTCCTGTACGGAGCCCCTGTGTGGGCGTACGATGTCTTGGCCGGGGGGCGTAGCGGTGTGCGAGCACTGCTGCGCCGAATCGAGCGCAGGCTGGCCATTGGCATCGTGCGGGGGTATCGCACCATCTCTTACGCGACGGCGATGGTGATGTCGGGGCTTATCCCCCTCGAGCTGGAGGCCCGCGTGTTGTCGGACGTACACGGGTACGCCAGGGACCTCCAGCGGAGGGGGATGGCTCCGGATCAGGTGGCGCTCGATGTGGCGGAGTACAGGGGCCGCGCTCGGCGGGCCGCCGCCCGGGAATGGCGCGAAAGCCTTCACGGGACGGAGGAAGGAGGGAGGCGGGCCGTTCGGGCCATCCTCCCCGTGTTCGACCGGTGGAACAGGGGATGGATGGGGCATAGGGTCTCCTACCGAGTGACGCAGGTGATGACCGGGCACGGTTGCTTCGGTGTGTACCTGTGTCGCATCGGGCGGGAGGCCGAGGAGGCGTGTCACCACTGCGGCGAGTCGCGGGACACGGCGCAGCACACTCTGGAGGAGTGTCCAGCGTGGGCGGGTGAGCGCCGTGCTCTGCGGCGCGCAGTGGGCCATGACCTCTCGCTTCCGGCTGTCGTCTCGGCGGCAGCGGGCGGCGAGGGGGCGTGGAGAGGGTTCGCCTCCTTCTGCGAGCAGGTAATGCTGCAGAAGGAGGCTGCGGAACGGGGTCGTGAGCGAAATCACGATCCCGGCCGAAGGGGTGGGAGAAGGAGACGCAGGGCACGCCCCGGGGGCGTGCCTCCGTTGCGGCGTCCTTAACGCGGGCGGGGGCGCCCTTGGTGATCTCGAGGCGGGGGACCGACGGTCTCCTTATACTCGGTTGCCAATGGCGTCCCCGGAGGCCGTCGGACGTCTCGGGCGGGGGCCCGGACGTCCATCGGGCGGCCTAAATGGGGGGGAAGGCTTCACGTCGTCCGTTGCGTGGCGCCTTCGGATAGAGTAGGATAGGGTGGAGGCCGCGTCCCCCACCCAGGGAGGAATGCTAAGGCGGGGGCACACCGGATAGACATGCGCGCGCGGACCACGGGTGCCCCCAGGAGCCTAGGGACGGACGGGGAGGAGTTAGTGGGTATACTCGGCATTGCACCCACCAGCCGAGGAGTCCCACATAACCCGGCCCACTCCCCCCCCCGGGAGGGGTCGGGTATCCGTAATAGTGATTACCTCCTCGGAAAAAAAAAAAAAAAAAAAAAAAAAAAAAAAAAAAAAAAAAAATAGGGTTAGGGTTAGGGTTAGGGTTAGGGTTAGGGTTAGGGTTAGGGTTAGGGTTAGGGTTAGGGTTAGGGTTAGGGTTAGGGTTAGGGTTAGGGTTAGGGTTAGGGTTAGGGTTAGGGTTAGGGTTAGGGTTAGGGTTAGGGTTAGGGTTAGGGTTAGGGTTAGGGTTAGGGTTAGGGTTAGGGTTAGGGTTAGGGTTAGGGTTAGGGTTAGGGTTAGGGTTAGGGTTAGGGTTAGGGTTAGGGTTAGGGTTAGGGTTAGGGTTAGGGTTAGGGTTAGGGTTAGGGTTAGGGTTAGGGTTAGGGTTAGGGTTAGGGTTAGGGTTAGGGTTAGGGTTAGGGTTAGGGTTAGGGTTAGGGTTAGGGTTAGGGTTAGGGTTAGGGTTAGGGTTAGGGTTAGGGTTAGGGTTAGGGTTAGGGTTAGGGTTAGGGTTAGGGTTAGGGTTAGGGTTAGGGTTAGGGTTAGGGTTAGGGTTAGGGTTAGGGTTAGGGTTAGGGTTAGGGTTAGGGTTAGGGTTAGGGTTAGGGTTAGGGTTAGGGTTAGGGTTAGGGTTAGGGTTAGGGTTAGGGTTAGGGTTAGGGTTAGGGTTAGGGTTAGGGTTAGGGTTAGGGTTAGGGTTAGGGTTAGGGTTAGGGTTAGGGTTAGGGTTAGGGTTAGGGTTAGGGTTAGGGTTAGGGTTAGGGTTAGGGTTAGGGTTAGGGTTAGGGTTAGGGTTAGGGTTAGGGTTAGGGTTAGGGTTAGGGTTAGGGTTAGGGTTAGGGTTAGGGTTAGGGTTAGGGTTAGGGTTAGGGTTAGGGTTAGGGTTAGGGTTAGGGTTAGGGTTAGGGTTAGGGTTAGGGTTAGGGTTAGGGTTAGGGTTAGGGTTAGGGTTAGGGTTAGGGTTAGGGTTAGGGTTAGGGTTAGGGTTAGGGTTAGGGTTAGGGTTAGGGTTAGGGTTAGGGTTAGGGTTAGGGTTAGGGTTAGGGTTAGGGTTAGGGTTAGGGTTAGGGTTAGGGTTAGGGTTAGGGTTAGGGTTAGGGTTAGGGTTAGGGTTAGGGTTAGGGTTAGGGTTAGGGTTAGGGTTAGGGTTAGGGTTAGGGTTAGGGTTAGGGTTAGGGTTAGGGTTAGGGTTAGGGTTAGGGTTAGGGTTAGGGTTAGGGTTAGGGTTAGGGTTAGGGTTAGGGTTAGGGTTAGGGTTAGGGTTAGGGTTAGGGTTAGGGTTAGGGTTAGGGTTAGGGTTAGGGTTAGGGTTAGGGTTAGGGTTAGGGTTAGGGTTAGGGTTAGGGTTAGGGTTAGGGTTAGGGTTAGGGTTAGGGTTAGGGTTAGGGTTAGGGTTAGGGTTAGGGTTAGGGTTAGGGTTAGGGTTAGGGTTAGGGTTAGGGTTAGGGTTAGGGTTAGGGTTAGGGTTAGGGTTAGGGTTAGGGTTAGGGTTAGGGTTAGGGTTAGGGTTAGGGTTAGGGTTAGGGTTAGGGTTAGGGTTAGGGTTAGGGTTAGGGTTAGGGTTAGGGTTAGGGTTAGGGTTAGGGTTAGGGTTAGGGTTAGGGTTAGGGTTAGGGTTAGGGTTAGGGTTAGGGTTAGGGTTAGGGTTAGGGTTAGGGTTAGGGTTAGGGTTAGGGTTAGGGTTAGGGTTAGGGTTAGGGTTAGGGTTAGGGTTAGGGTTAGGGTTAGGGTTAGGGTTAGGGTTAGGGTTAGGGTTAGGGTTAGGGTTAGGGTTAGGGTTAGGGTTAGGGTTAGGGTTAGGGTTAGGGTTAGGGTTAGGGTTAGGGTTAGGGTTAGGGTTAGGGTTAGGGTTAGGGTTAGGGTTAGGGTTAGGGTTAGGGTTAGGGTTAGGGTTAGGGTTAGGGTTAGGGTTAGGGTTAGGGTTAGGGTTAGGGTTAGGGTTAGGGTTAGGGTTAGGGTTAGGGTTAGGGTTAGGGTTAGGGTTAGGGTTAGGGTTAGGGTTAGGGTTAGGGTTAGGGTTAGGGTTAGGGTTAGGGTTAGGGTTAGGGTTAGGGTTAGGGTTAGGGTTAGGGTTAGGGTTAGGGTTAGGGTTAGGGTTAGGGTTAGGGTTAGGGTTAGGGTTAGGGTTAGGGTTAGGGTTAGGGTTAGGGTTAGGGTTAGGGTTAGGGTTAGGGTTAGGGTTAGGGTTAGGGTTAGGGTTAGGGTTAGGGTTAGGGTTAGGGTTAGGGTTAGGGTTAGGGTTAGGGTTAGGGTTAGGGTTAGGGTTAGGGTTAGGGTTAGGGTTAGGGTTAGGGTTAGGGTTAGGGTTAGGGTTAGGGTTAGGGTTAGGGTTAGGGTTAGGGTTAGGGTTAGGGTTAGGGTTAGGGTTAGGGTTAGGGTTAGGGTTAGGGTTAGGGTTAGGGTTAGGGTTAGGGTTAGGGTTAGGGTTAGGGTTAGGGTTAGGGTTAGGGTTAGGGTTAGGGTTAGGGTTAGGGTTAGGGTTAGGGTTAGGGTTAGGGTTAGGGTTAGGGTTAGGGTTAGGGTTAGGGTTAGGGTTGAGTACGATTCGAGTCCTCGCAGGAGACAGTCGGGAAACCCGTACTTCAGATCGGTTCCACGCTTTTTTCTGAATTAAAAGAGGAAATTAAATTGAATAACAAATTTAGTATATAAAGTAAATAAATTGAAGCAAAAACTAATACGGTTTTATTGATGAAAAAGGTAGAAACCAGTGGATAAAAACAGATTTGTGCTAAGTGGACACTTTTTGGGAAATTAGTTACAAATACTGTAAAAGTGTAGTGGTGGACAAACTTTGCCAAGGGGAAAGCCGTTAAAATACGGCAGAAGCTGCCGGGGCGGTTCCCCCCCTTAAAAGTAAAGTAAATAGTTTAAACAATTAGGAAAGTAGGAAAAATAGATTTCGTTAGCTTTAGTTGAAAAATAAAGGGATAGTTAGAGTAGAGTAGAGTAGAGAATAGTAAAGGGTAATACTTATAGCAAATAGATACAAATTATATAATTAGAATTTAGTCAGTTAATAAGTTAAGTAATTAAATAAATTAAATTAAATAATAAGTTAAAAGCATTAATAGTAAATAGTAAGTAGGGTATAATAGTATAGTGTAGATGTACGAAGAATAAAATTACGAATTCTAGTTAGAAAGATAGAGACGGCAGTAGAGGGTGAAGCTCCGGCGGCACGTTTCTACTGCTGCTGAAACAAAAGAAAGCGAAAGAAAATTAGTTTAGATACCTGAAGGGATAAAAGGTACACGGAATAAACAATCGGAACGTGTTTAGGGACTGAATAAGGAATAGAAAAGCAACCGCTATAAGAGAAAGTAGAGTTAACGTGCGAGAATTAAGCGAAAAAAGATAAAAAACACGGAAAACAAAAGAAGAATAGGAAAGGTAGAGAATAGGCAAAGTTGATCCGATTAGGCTGAAAATTAATATATAAATATTATCGAGTACGGGCAATAAGTGAAGGGAATTCGGAGAGCTTCTCTCCCCCCTGCGACAGAATTTCGGTTTCCCCCTCCCCTTTCTGAGATATTGGAAAAGGGAGGGTCGTTTTGAGGGAGGACCGGAAGGGAAAGTAGGGGAACAGGTAGAGGGTGCCGAGCCCTTCGAAACGAGCCGTCACACGACCTAATCAGATCAAGTAGAGTTTGGCCATATACCGGGTGTCCGAAAGGCACTTAGACGAAACCGGATAAACTGAGGTCGTGGGTCCCCTCAGGGGGCAAGAAGGGACAGGGGGCGATAGAAGGGGAATAAAAATTCCCCAGGGTGAAAAAATTTCGCCGATACCCCCCCTTTTTCACGAAAAACAGGCCCCTGCTAGGCGAAATAGACGTCTGACCGAAAAACTTTCTTCAGACCGATCGACACACACCTCGAGACATACACGAACGAAAAATAAAAAGTGGGGGTTCGCTAACGGAAAACCCCCTCTTCGCTCTTGGGCGGAACATAAAAAAGCAGCTTTTTCGAAGGAAAAAAGGGTTAGAAAGCGAAATTAAGGAAGCTATTACTAAGTATACCGTGCGCGCTGTACTTAGTAATCCGTTTCAACCCAAATTCGATACGTTTTGAAAAAATTAGTACGTCGAGTTTCATGCGGTAACTCAGTTTATTTTAAGCGAGCGAACGTAGTTTTTTAAATAAAGATAAGGCGATAGAAATAGGTTGCGATCAAGCGTAAAATTAGAATAGTAAGATAGAATTAAGTGTAGTTAAATCGAATAGTTTTAAGTTAAGAATTTTGTCATAATCACGAGTTGCAAAAGTTAAAATACAGAGGAAATTTCGATATTAATCTCTATTCTAGTTTCTTATCCCAGATCAACCTCCTGATTTATATACCTATAAGAATTAGGATAAGGAAAGGAACGAAGGGGTAGGACAGGATAAGATAGGGATAGCTATTGAAATAAAATATAAAAATCCCTTCTGATAGGTGAGGAAAGTTTAGGAATAAGGGGGGGGCGTAAGCCCTCGAGGGAGAAATTATGGACAAATTCTTTTCTCCCAAAACCCCGAACACCACGGATAACAAAAACCTTCCGGTCGAACAAAAAATGGAAAAAACGGGGGAAAAAAGACAGAGGTCAAGTAAGGACGAGGAAGACTCGGGATCTAGTACGGACGCGTCTTTTGTATCCCCGGTGGTGAGGAAGCAGAACAAAAAAACCAGGAAAGAAGATAATTTAAATAAAACAGTTTTGGATATCTCATCGGATGAGGAGGAGGGGAGTAACCAGGAAGACATCCTACAAGCAATAAAAGATTTGGGAAAATTATTAGCCAAAACTAAAATATCAACGAGAGAATTAAAAAATTACACTGCGGATCCTAACAGTAAAACTAAAAGCATTATTAAACTTCATGCTGGCCAGGCTGATAGAAATACGGAATCAATTATAATTAAATTAAAAAATATAGAACTAAGATTAGAAAATAAAAAATTAAAGTATAGCATTCATCTTAGGGATATAGGTACCCAGAGCTCGCCTGCCCAGACCGGATACGGCCCTACGGCAACCGAGGAAACGAAACCCAGGGGAGGAAAGGGAATGAACACAGGGAAAAAAGGAAAACTTCCAAGAGGTGGAATTACAAGCGAGGACCGAGATACGGAAACAGAAGACGACAGGATAGAAAGAAGAAGGGAAGAAAAGGGTTATAATACAGATTATCAAGAAGACAACCCCAGAGAAGCCGAGAAATTCACACTAGTAGAGAGGAAAAAGAAGGCAGAAGAGAAAAGACAAGCGAATAAAAAGAAGAAAGAAGAAGAAGAAGCTCTGAGAAGAAGAAATGAGGAGGAAAGGGAAAGGGAGAGAAAAAGAAAGATCCCGGCACCCCCGAAAACAGAAGCAATCATGATCAAATCTGGCGGAACAAAGACGTTCGCAGATTTATTTAAGGAATTAAAAAATAATGCAGGAAATAAGATGGAAGGCATCCAAACCGTGAGGAAATCGCGAGGCGGAGATTTGATTATTGAAATGGAGAAGGACGCTAATAGTGCAGGGTTCGAAAAAATAGTGAAAGAAACCTTGGGAGGGGAGCACGCCGTCAGAAGGCTAACCCCGAAGGTAGCCTTTGAAATTAAGGACGTCGACCCGACCTTGGAAAGAGAGGAAATAATAGCGGAACTAGCTAAGGAAATCAATTTAGAACTACACGAGGTGGAGCTAAAAACTGCTAGGTTCACCTTCGGTGGGACTAAAACAATTATTATTAATCTTCCGGCGAAAGCCTTAGAAAAGCTGGAAAACAAAAATAAAATTAAAATAGGATTTACCAGCTGCAGAATCACCAGGACGCAGAATTTGGTAAGATGTTTCAGATGTCATGACTTCGGGCATTTATCATACAATTGCAGATTAGATATCCAGGGCCAGGAAATATGCAGACGATGCGGGGTTACTGGCCACCAAATAAACGGGTGCCAGGCGATAAGATGCTGTGTACTCTGCACCAGGAAAGGCATCCCAGCAGCCAAGGCCGAGCATGTCGCGGGGGCGGTAAACTGCCCCCAGTACAAATTATATCTGCAGCAGCTAGCTGGGAGCAATAAATAAAATTCAATTTAAAAATATTACTAATTAATTTGAACCATTGCAGACTGGCACATTGCCTGCTGACCCAGACAGCAATGGAAGAAAAGGCGGACCTGGTTCTGATCTCCGAGCCCCTATTTAACCCGGGAAGCTGGCTATACTCAAAAAAAGGCAACGCAGCATTATGGATCACGGGATACAATGGGAGCAAAAGACAAGAGGATGCGGACAGAATAGAAGACGATTACATAGCCGTAAGAATGAAAAACATAGTATTTATAAGTACCTACCTTTCACCTAACACTACTGAGGAAATATACGCACTAAAAATAAAGAAAATATTAGAGTATGCCAGGCAAGAGAAGTCATTAGGAAGAAGCATTGTCCTCGGGGGGGATTTTAATGCAAGATCTCCCGCCTGGGGCTCGGAGGAGCAGAATGCTAAGGGTACAATCCTCTTAGATTCCCTTCTAAATAGCGGAATCGCCCCGGTGAGGCCCTGGGGAGGACCTACCTTCGAAAGAGGAAGCTCGGTCTCCTATCTGGATTTCGTGGCAGCAACACCTGAGATCGTGGGAAACGATGGTTTGACATCCAGAGTCCTGAACAAAGAGTCGGCCTCTGACCATAAATATATTCTTACGAATCTAAAAATGAAAGAATCTATTAGACCAGAGAATAATCAAAAAATTTACAGGTGGAGAATTAACCCCCAGGGCCTCAACAAACTGAGAGAAACCCTGAATAATATCCTGGAAGAAGAAGAGCTAAATGCAGAGGAAGATTGGACAGTACAAAAACAAGGAAAATTTATAGCCGCAACTATAAGAGCGTGTAACGAGGCAATAGACAAAACAGAGCAGGGCAGGGGAACCGGACCAAGAAATAACCCGTGGTGGACCCCGGAAATAAAGGAAATTAGAAAAAAAGTACAAAACTTAAGAAGAAGAGTACAGAGAGCGAGGAAAAGAAAAAGAGAGGAGGAAAGAGAAATCCTGACGTTCCTTTACAAAAAGGAAAAGAAGAAACTACAATCCACCATAAGTAAGGAAAAGATCAGATCATGGAAGGAACTCTGTGAATCCATTGAAAAGGACCCCTGGGGGAAACCCTATAAAGCCATAATTAGAAGAGCCAAAAAGGGCAACCCCCCGGCGACACTGTCGATGGATTTTGCAAGGGAAGTTATGAAAGGACTTTTTCCACAGGACAATAGTAGAAATAATTGCCAGGAAACAAACAATACTTACCATGATGCGGAGAACAATCATCAAGGCCCAGGAAACGAAGATCCAGATCCGGGTGACAGGGACGACGAGAACCTAGAGGGAGAACCTGAAACAGAAAGAATAAATGAACATCTTCAAAATAATGATTTTCCGGAAATCACGCATGAAGAACTTAAAGCGGCGGCGGCCCTCCTGAAAACAGGAAAGGCAGCGGGTATGGACGGCATACCACCTGAACTAATTAAAATAATGGTACAATTTAGACCGGACAGATTCCGGATATTATATAACAGCATCATCAGAAGAAGTACTATACCATCTGCTTGGAAGGAGGCGAAGACCATCCTGTTAAGGAAAGACGGAAAGGACCCTTCAGAACCTTCGGCGTACAGACCTATATGTATTATAGACTCGATGGCTAAGCTATTCGAATACATACTAAAGAAAAGGATGCTTGAAAAATTAGGAGACGAACCCTTCGATCAAAACCAGTTCGGATTTTCAAAGGGCAAGTCTACCCTCCAGCCCATGGAAAGGATCAGAGCTGCAGCTATTGAATCCTCTAATAAGCAGAGATTCGGGGCTATGATAGCCCTGGATGTTAAGAACGCATTCAACTCCCTAAAATGGGAAGCAATAATAGAGGAAATGAGGAAGAGATCCCTTCCCGAATACATGGTAAGTTTAATAAGAAATTATTTCAGGAATAGAGTCGTAACGTACCAGACGGAGGAGGGACCGGTAAGGCTCCCTATGTGTATGGGGGTTCCACAGGGATCGGTCTTGGGTCCCCTGCTCTGGAACTTAGTTTACGATGGTCTTCTGAAGCGTCCTCTGCCTCCAATGACGATGAGGTTAGCCTTCGCAGATGACGTCGTAATAATTGCCCAGGCTGCAACTATTAACAGACTTAAAATAAGAGCTGAATCTATAATAGAAGACACCAAGACATGGATGGAAACAGCAGGCCTGGCACTAGCAGGAAGTAAAACGGAAGTCATGATGCTAAACAGGAAGAACGTTGGGGAAAACTTCACTATAAAAATAGACGACATCGAAGTTAAACCTAAATCGCATCTAAAGTACCTAGGCGTCATTTTTGACGAAGGAAAAAACTTTAAAAAGCATATAGAAACGGCTTCCAACAAAGCAATTCGGACGCTGGCTGCCCTGAGCGGCTTGATGACAAACGCGATGAAGGCTAAACAAGCAACCAGAAGACTATATTATATGACTATAGAATCCATCGTGCTCTACGGAGCCCCCATCTGGTCAACGGTTTTGGAAAACTACAGCAGCGGGAGTCTACTCGTTAGAACGCAAAAAATCGCCCTGTCTAGAGTTATCTCGTCATATAGGACTGTACCTGCTCAAACTTTGTGTGTTCTAGCAGGAATCACGCCATGGATATTCAAGATTCAGGAAAGGAGAAAATTGTTCGAATTGGAGGAAACAATTAATAGAGACATAGGAGTAATAAGAACGAGATTGAGAAGAGGGCTCCCCATTCGTGACGACTTCCCAGAAATGGCAGGATTAGAAGAGGGGGACGGATCGGAGGAAGAAATCCTACAGCTCAAGGCAACCCTTAAAAAAGCGGCGAGAAAAACGGTCAAGGATGAATCCATGGTCGATTGGCAAAGAGCATGGGAGACAGAGCTAGTCGGAAGATGGACATTTAAATTAATTCCCCAAATTAAGACTTGGACAGAGAGGAAACACGGAGAACTTGATTTTTATTTAACTCAGGCCCTAACGGGTCATGGTGTCTTTAATGTTTTTAGAAAAAGAATCGGCAAGGCGGTATCCGAGGATTGCTGGTACCATCCAGGAACACCGGACACCCCAGAACATACCTTGTTTTCCTGCCAAACATGGGAAGAAGAAAGAAGGGAACTAAGGACAGCACTGGGCACCAGAGAGGAAGTCCTAGGTCCTGATAACATCATCGACGTCATCTGCAAAGAGCAAATAGCATGGACGGCGTTTGCTACATTCTGCAGGGAAATCCTGCGTAAAAAAGAAGCAGAAGAAAGGAGAAGGGAGCAGCAGGGGCTGGATTCCCAGGAAACAAGGGAAATCGCAGCAGACCTGGAATCAGAGGACCCGAACCGTCTAGCTGGATTATAAAAGAAGTACAAGCTAAGTAGAAATTTAATTATAAGTACAATTGTAAAGTAGATATAAGAAATAGATGTAAAAACCAGTAATTATAGTAATAGGATTAGAACTTCTCTCTCACTCTCTCTCGCTTGCAGGACACTGATGGAGCGGGGGCGGGGGGACCCCCCCGATGCACTCGTGAACAAAGGACGAATAGACATAGCGGATCCAGGACAGGAAACGAACCGCGGGGTGAAATGTGGACCAAGGCCTGTGAAAGAAGCTGGAAAGCGGGACCAGGCTAGGGAAAGCAGAAACCTCAAGGCAACCTGAGACCAGAATCGCTGCCCTTCGAAGCCTCACCGGAAAGCGCATCGGGGCTGGCTGAAGAATCAACCCCCCCCCCCCCCCCCCCCGTTTCTCTGCCATCAGGTAGAAACAGCAACATCACTGCGTATTTAGCGTAAACGTGCCCATGCGGGCGAGAGAGAAAATCAGAAAATCAAATAGCGAGTGAGAAAAATAAGAGTAAATAGACAACATATGTATAGAAAATTAGGCTAAAGTAGTATGCGAAAAAATTAGAAATAGGTATAATAGGGAAAATAGAGAGGTAGTATAAAAGTAGAATAATTATGTAAATAGTATATTAGAATAGATCGCTAGTATAAAGAAACTCGACGTACTGCACATCAGGTGAAAAGCGATTACAATTTTAAAAGGGTACAGGAAGTCAATATAGAAGGATCTAACTAGGCTTAAAAAATGAAAATTAAGTAGCCGAGCAGCTACGGATGGGACAATGGTTAATATGGTATCTGAAGATAATGCTAAAATAGGAGAGGTAGAAAAACATAAGAAGATAGCAAAGGCAAAAACGATCCGATAGGAGCAAATGCTCGATAGTAGTATACGTTAAATAGAGATAAAATAAAGTCATTTAGACCTAGATAAAAATACAAACAGTAAAAAACAAGGAGGAAAGAGGACCCGCGAAGCAGGAAATGATTATTAAATAGTAATTAGCTAAACTCAAAATAACACATTAAATATAGAGCGGATTAAAACCAAAATTGGAGTACGTCAGTTTCATAACGACAGAAACAAAAACGAAAAGAGATTTTCCAAAAATATCCGGAAATAGGAAACAAGATGGCCGTATAAATAGATCGAAAACTTTAACAAAATTAAAATCTAGCGATAGGATTACCTACAGTTAGGATCAAAGGGGACATGCCAAAAACCTTAAGATGAAAAGGGTGCCTAGTCGAGCCAGTAAGGGATAAACAATAACGGCAAAATAAACAAACGAATAACTTAAGATAGGTAGTAGACATATTAACCAAAAATGCTAGGCGGGGTTTTTAACCCAATACAAATATTTTAGTGAAGAAAGATTGAAAAAATAACCAGAAACAAAAAACAAGATGGCCGACAAAAAACATCGAAAATTATCAAAATCGGAAAAACTATTTGGGGCAAAAGATAGCTACAGCACTAGATAAAAACCCCACGATGCCAAAAATATAAATTTGTCATTACTAGGATGACAAGGGGGAAAATAAAACAG
The DNA here is from genome assembly GCF_050948215.1 of Halictus rubicundus. Lineage (NCBI taxonomy): Eukaryota > Metazoa > Arthropoda > Insecta > Hymenoptera > Halictidae > Halictus > Halictus rubicundus. Next base: position 39,400 of record NW_027488662.1, on the reverse strand, counting down.
GGACGATGTACTTGTTATTAATTATTAACTAATGAGGGGACGAAAGGAGGAAGTAACGTAAAATAACACAATTCCCCCATCAGACCAACACTCGCAGGAGTAAATTTCCCAGAACTTTCACCTAATTTGTTGAAAAAATTTCAATTTGTTTATAAACAAAAAGAACAAAAAATACGCAGAGTAAGGGCTAACCCCCTCCCTAAGAGGATAGAATCCAGAATCAGAATCTAGAATTTCCTTATAAGAAGGCCACACAGCCCAAAATAATATTACATAAATTATTATAAATTAAATAATTTAGAAAGGGAAAAAATAAAAATCTAGACAATACAAATTGGACTAGGAGCAAAGGAAAGTACTTAGCAAAAAACAGGAGGTTAAAAGCTTTAAGAATAAAGCCACACGAGTATTTCATGTTAAACGAAAATTGAGAGTGAAGACGTATAACACAGGGTTTGGGATAAATACCTGAGGAGCAATCAATCCGAGTAGGAGAAGCTGAGAAATACGAGAAGCTATAAAAACTAAAAACGACACGATAGGAGCAAACGCCAAATAGAGATAAAAACAAAATTAAGTAGGCCTAGATAATAATACCAAACAGTAAAAACGATGAGGAAATAGAATTCGCGAATAGAGAAATGTTTATTAGAAAATTAGCCAACTTAATTTAAAAATAGTGTAGAAAATATAGAAGGGATTATACCCAAAAACGGAGGGAGACAGTTTCCTAGTGATAGCAATAATAACGAAAAGAAATTTTCCAAAAATAAGCAATAATAGGAAACAAGATGGCGGATAAAATAAATCGAAAATTTGTACAAAACCAGAATCTAACGATGAAATAGCCAACAGATAGACCCAAATAGGATATACCAAAAGCCTTAAGAAGAAAAGGACCCCTAGTTTAACCAGAAAGGGAAAAACAAAAAACGGCAAAATAACAAACAAATAACTCAAGATAGGGATTAGATACAATAACCAAAATTGCTAGGTAGGGTTTTTATGCCAATATAAATAATTGAGAGAAGAAATTTCGGAAAAATAGCCGGAAACAAAAAACAAGATGGCGCCTAAAAAACATCGAAAATTAGGGAAATTGAAAAAACTAGCTCGTGTAATAGCTAGCAAAAGAAGGATATTAGGCCTCCTAGACAATACAATAAAAGAAAATCTTTTAACAAAAGCAGGCGAGACAAAAGAAAAGTAACAAATAAGAAGCAGAATTAAAAAAGCGGATAAATCGATTACAAGCACAGGACAGCAACTAAAGACCATAGCAGAAGTATAGGAGAATTAAGAATAAAATAGATAATAAATAAATTAACAATTAGCACTAGGAAATATCAAAGCAGTAGGCAGGCTACGCAGCATGATGTAAATGCAACGCACCTCAGGAGAGCCGAAATCGATACTATAGATGGAAACTGAAACTGAAATTGAAAAACAGTAAGGCAAACTAAACTTTAAGGAGAAAATAGGAAAAGTCGTTCTTTATTCTTTTGATTTCTAACCCAAACTCAAACTAATTAGTACAAACTCAAGCCAATCAGTTAACAGGTCAGAATTATTCTTGTAATAGAGAATTTCCAGACATAGCAACAATATACGTAAATAAAACAATTAATGAATTAATAAACCAAACAAACAAGATGTATTAAGCAAACAAGAAAGTAGGCTTCCTGAGCAGGTGGGTGCATGGCAGCGGAGTAAAAATACCTAAGGGGCAATTAATTAATTAATTAATTAATCAATTAAATAAGTGTAGGAACGGAACAAAGGAGGAAAACTATTCGATCTGCGGAAATGCGCCGAAAAAGAAAAAACGAAAGCGAGCATAAACACATATAAGCGAAAAGATGAAATAACAGGAAAATACTGTATACCTAGGGAATAACAATAATTATTGTAATAAATTAGGAAATAATGGAGAGCCAAATTGTAAACGTGACACTTTTTCATAGGACTTACACAATCAAATGAGATTTCGGGTAATCAAACGAGATTTCGAGGATTTGAAAACCGAATTAGCAAATTAACATGATAAAAGATAGTACAAAGTAAATTAAAGTAAAGAAAAGCTAGTACAGTTAAATGAATCACTTATAGTATAAAAGAAATAAGATAAAAGGTAAAAGAAATAGAGAACAAATAATGAATTAGCAAAGTAAGGAGAAGACGAATCGACTTGATAGCATATTTCATTTCTCTCCTACTTCTGAATACATTATACGATAAAAACGAAGAGAAATTCCCGAAGTCTCGAAATCAGTGGAGGTCGTATACAAAATAGAAAAAGTGTACACGTAGGCCCCAACCGGTATATCAAGGTAAAGATAAAGAATAATAAGGCGGCCTTGACGGTATAAGAAATTAAAGGACATGCAAATAGAGTTGGATCAGTTAACGGTCGAAAAGGCTGTAAATGTTAACAAGGAAAAACAAGGACACAGAGCGTGCCTCAGGGTTACCCCAAGCCGAGCGGGCGATCAAAGCGAAAAAACAAAACACAGATAAGTAACGGCAACGGTTAACGGTTAGGTCAACAGCGGCGGGACGCGACGACACAAGGGGTATAACAAAAGAGGAAAGGTCAGGACACCGGCGTTCGGTAAAATTTAAATCAGTACGATTCGAGTCCTCGCAGGAGACAGTCGGGAAACCCGTACTTCAGATCGGTTCCACGCTTTTTTCTGAATTAAAAGAGGAAATTAAATTGAATAACAAATTTAGTATATAAAGTAAATAAATTGAAGCAAAAACTAATACGGTTTTATTGATGAAAAAGGTGAGGAACCGAAAACTGGAGCCGCGAAGAACCGGTTTTTCTTTTACATTTTTCCGAAAATTCTAGTTTCATAAACCCGCGGAAGTGAGTGGAAATTAACCCGGTTTTTATTATTTATTTCCGAAAATAGGTAGAAACCAGTGGATAAAAACAGATTTGTGCTAAGTGGACACTTTTTGGGAAATTAGTTACAAATACTGTAAAAGTGTAGTGGTGGACAAACTTTGCCAAGGGGAAAGCCGTTAAAATACGGCAGAAGCTGCCGGGGCGGTTCCCCCCCTTAAAAGTAAAGTAAATAGTTTAAACAATTAGGAAAGTAGGAAAAATAGATTTCGTTAGCTTTAGTTGAAAAATAAAGGGATAGTTAGAGTAGAGTAGAGTAGAGAATAGTAAAGGGTAATACTTATAGCAAATAGATACAAATTATATAATTAGAATTTAGTCAGTTAATAAGTTAAGTAATTAAATAAATTAAATTAAATAATAAGTTAAAAGCATTAATAGTAAATAGTAAGTAGGGTATAATAGTATAGTGTAGATGTACGAAGAATAAAATTACGAATTCTAGTTAGAAAGATAGAGACGGCAGTAGAGGGTGAAGCTCCGGCGGCACGTTTCTACTGCTGCTGAAACAAAAGAAAGCGAAAGAAAATTAGTTTAGATACCTGAAGGGATAAAAGGTACACGGAATAAACAATCGGAACGTGTTTAGGGACTGAATAAGGAATAGAAAAGCAACCGCTATAAGAGAAAGTAGAGTTAACGTGCGAGAATTAAGCGAAAAAAGATAAAAAACACGGAAAACAAAAGAAGAATAGGAAAGGTAGAGAATAGGCAAAGTTGATCCGATTAGGCTGAAAATTAATATATAAATATTATCGAGTACGGGCAATAAGTGAAGGGAATTCGGAGAGCTTCTCTCCCCCCTGCGACAGAATTTCGGTTTCCCCCTCCCCTTTCTGAGATATTGGAAAAGGGAGGGTCGTTTTGAGGGAGGACCGGAAGGGAAAGTAGGGGAACAGGTAGAGGGTGCCGAGCCCTTCGAAACGAGCCGTCACACGACCTAATCAGATCAAGTAGAGTTTGGCCATATACCGGGTGTCCGAAAGGCACTTAGACGAAACCGGATAAACTGAGGTCGTGGGTCCCCTCAGGGGGCAAGAAGGGACAGGGGGCGATAGAAGGGGAATAAAAATTCCCCAGGGTGAAAAAATTTCGCCGATACCCCCCCTTTTTCACGAAAAACAGGCCCCTGCTAGGCGAAATAGACGTCTGACCGAAAAACTTTCTTCAGACCGATCGACACACACCTCGAGACATACACGAACGAAAAATAAAAAGTGGGGGTTCGCTAACGGAAAACCCCCTCTTCGCTCTTGGGCGGAACATAAAAAAGCAGCTTTTTCGAAGGAAAAAAGGGTTAGAAAGCGAAATTAAGGAAGCTATTACTAAGTATACCGTGCGCGCTGTACTTAGTAATCCGTTTCAACCCAAATTCGATACGTTTTGAAAAAATTAGTACGTCGAGTTTCATGCGGTAACTCAGTTTATTTTAAGCGAGCGAACGTAGTTTTTTAAATAAAGATAAGGCGATAGAAATAGGTTGCGATCAAGCGTAAAATTAGAATAGTAAGATAGAATTAAGTGTAGTTAAATCGAATAGTTTTAAGTTAAGAATTTTGTCATAATCACGAGTTGCAAAAGTTAAAATACAGAGGAAATTTCGATATTAATCTCTATTCTAGTTTCTTATCCCAGATCAACCTCCTGATTTATATACCTATAAGAATTAGGATAAGGAAAGGAACGAAGGGGTAGGACAGGATAAGATAGGGATAGCTATTGAAATAAAATATAAAAATCCCTTCTGATAGGTGAGGAAAGTTTAGGAATAAGGGGGGGGCGTAAGCCCTCGAGGGAGAAATTATGGACAAATTCTTTTCTCCCAAAACCCCGAACACCACGGATAACAAAAACCTTCCGGTCGAACAAAAAATGGAAAAAACGGGGGAAAAAAGACAGAGGTCAAGTAAGGACGAGGAAGACTCGGGATCTAGTACGGACGCGTCTTTTGTATCCCCGGTGGTGAGGAAGCAGAACAAAAAAACCAGGAAAGAAGATAATTTAAATAAAACAGTTTTGGATATCTCATCGGATGAGGAGGAGGGGAGTAACCAGGAAGACATCCTACAAGCAATAAAAGATTTGGGAAAATTATTAGCCAAAACTAAAATATCAACGAGAGAATTAAAAAATTACACTGCGGATCCTAACAGTAAAACTAAAAGCATTATTAAACTTCATGCTGGCCAGGCTGATAGAAATACGGAATCAATTATAATTAAATTAAAAAATATAGAACTAAGATTAGAAAATAAAAAATTAAAGTATAGCATTCATCTTAGGGATATAGGTACCCAGAGCTCGCCCTGCCCAGACCGGATACGGCCCTACGGCAACCGAGGAAACGAAACCCAGGGGAGGAAAGGGAATGAACACAGGGAAAAAAAGGAAAACTTCCAAGAGGTGGAATTACAAGCGAGGACCGAGATACGGAAACAGAAGACGACAGGATAGAAAGAAGAAGGGAAGAAAAGGGTTATAATACAGATTATCAAGAAGACAACCCCAGAGAAGCCGAGAAATTCACACTAGTAGAGAGGAAAAAGAAGGCAGAAGAGAAAAGACAAGCGAATAAAAAGAAGAAAGAAGAAGAAGAAGCTCTGAGAAGAAGAAATGAGGAGGAAAGGGAAAGGGAGAGAAAAAGAAAGATCCCGGCACCCCCGAAAACAGAAGCAATCATGATCAAATCTGGCGGAACAAAGACGTTCGCAGATTTATTTAAGGAATTAAAAAATAATGCAGGAAATAAGATGGAAGGCATCCAAACCGTGAGGAAATCGCGAGGCGGAGATTTGATTATTGAAATGGAGAAGGACGCTAATAGTGCAGGGTTCGAAAAAATAGTGAAAGAAACCTTGGGAGGGGAGCACGCCGTCAGAAGGCTAACCCGAAGGTAGCCTTTGAAATTAAGGACGTCGACCCGACCTTGGAAAGAGAGGAAATAATAGCGGAACTAGCTAAGGAAATCAATTTAGAACTACACGAGGTGGAGCTAAAAACTGCTAGGTTCACCTTCGGTGGGACTAAAACAATTATTATTAATCTTCCGGCGAAAGCCTTAGAAAAGCTGGAAAACAAAAATAAAATTAAAATAGGATTTACCAGCTGCAGAATCACCAGGACGCAGAATTTGGTAAGATGTTTCAGATGTCATGACTTCGGGCATTTATCATACAATTGCAGATTAGATATCCAGGGCCAGGAAATATGCAGACGATGCGGGGTTTACTGGCCACCAAATAAACGGGTGCCAGGCGATAAGATGCTGTGTACTCTGCACCAGGAAAGGCATCCCAGCAGCCAAGGCCGAGCATGTCGCGGGGGCGGTAAACTGCCCCCAGTACAAATTATATCTGCAGCAGCTAGCTGGGAGCAATAAATAAAATTCAATTTAAAAATATTACTAATTAATTTGAACCATTGCAGACTGGCACATTGCCTGCTGACCCAGACAGCAATGGAAGAAAAGGCGGACCTGGTTCTGATCTCCGAGCCCCTATTTAACCCGGGAAGCTGGCTATACTCAAAAAAAGGCAACGCAGCATTATGGATCACGGATACAATGGGAGCAAAAGACAAGAGGATGCGGACAGAATAGAAGACGATTACATAGCCGTAAGAATGAAAAACATAGTATTTATAAGTACCTACCTTTCACCTAACACTACTGAGGAAATATACGCACTAAAAATAAAGAAAATATTAGAGTATGCCAGGCAAGAGAAGTCATTAGGAAGAAGCATTGTCCTCGGGGGGGATTTTAATGCAAGATCTCCCGCCTGGGGCTCGGAGGAGCAGAATGCTAAGGGTACAATCCTCTTAGATTCCCTTCTAAATAGCGGAATCGCCCCGGTGAGGCCCTGGGGAGGACCTACCTTCGAAAGAGGAAGCTCGGTCTCCTATCTGGATTTCGTGGCAGCAACACCTGAGATCGTGGGAAACGATGGTTTGACATCCAGAGTCCTGAACAAAGAGTCGGCCTCTGACCATAAATATATTCTTACGAATCTAAAATGAAAGAATCTATTAGACCAGAGAATAATCAAAAATTTACAGGTGGAGAATTAACCCCCAGGGCCTCAACAAACTGAGAGAAACCCTGAATAATATCCTGGAAGAAGAAGAGCTAAATGCAGAGGAAGATTGGACAGTACAAAAACAAGGAAAATTTATAGCCGCAACTATAAGAGCGTGTAACGAGGCAATAGACAAAACAGAGCAGGGCAGGGGAACCGGACCAAGAAATAACCCGTGGTGGACCCCGGAAATAAAGGAAATTAGAAAAAAAGTACAAAACTTAAGAAGAAGAGTACAGAGAGCGAGGAAAAGAAAAAGAGAGGAGGAAAGAGAAATCCTGACGTTCCTTTACAAAAAGGAAAAGAAGAAACTACAATCCACCATAAGTAAGGAAAAGATCAGATCATGGAAGGAACTCTGTGAATCCATTGAAAAGGACCCCTGGGGGAAACCCTATAAAGCCATAATTAGAAGAGCCAAAAAGGGCAACCCCCCGGCGACACTGTCGATGGATTTTGCAAGGGAAGTTATGAAAGGACTTTTTCCACAGGACAATAGTAGAAATAATTGCCAGGAAACAAACAATACTTACCATGATGCGGAGAACAATCATCAAGGCCCAGGAAACGAAGATCCAGATCCGGGTGACAGGGACGACGAGAACCTAGAGGGAGAACCTGAAACAGAAAGAATAAATGAACATCTTCAAAATAATGATTTTCCGGAAATCACGCATGAAGAACTTAAAGCGGCGGCGGCCCTCCTGAAAACAGGAAAGGCAGCGGGTATGGACGGCATACCACCTGAACTAATTAAAATAATGGTACAATTTAGACCGGACAGATTCCGGATATTATATAACAGCATCATCAGAAGAAGTACTATACCATCTGCTTGGAAGGAGGCGAAGACCATCCTGTTAAGGAAAGACGGAAAGGACCCTTCAGAACCTTCGGCGTACAGACCTATATGTATTATAGACTCGATGGCTAAGCTATTCGAATACATACTAAAGAAAAGGATGCTTGAAAAATTAGGAGACGAACCCTTCGATCAAAACCAGTTCGGATTTTCAAAGGGCAAGTCTACCCTCCAGCCCATGGAAAGGATCAGAGCTGCAGCTATTGAATCCTCTAATAAGCAGAGATTCGGGGCTATGATAGCCCTGGATGTTAAGAACGCATTCAACTCCCTAAAATGGGAAGCAATAATAGAGGAAATGAGGAAGAGATCCCTTCCCGAATACATGGTAAGTTTAATAAGAAATTATTTCAGGAATAGAGTCGTAACGTACCAGACGGAGGAGGGACCGGTAAGGCTCCCTATGTGTATGGGGGTTCCACAGGGATCGGTCTTGGGTCCCCTGCTCTGGAACTTAGTTTACGATGGTCTTCTGAAGCGTCCTCTGCCTCCAATGACGATGAGGTTAGCCTTCGCAGATGACGTCGTAATAATTGCCCAGGCTGCAACTATTAACAGACTTAAAATAAGAGCTGAATCTATAATAGAAGACACCAAGACATGGATGGAAACAGCAGGCCTGGCACTAGCAGGAAGTAAAACGGAAGTCATGATGCTAAACAGGAAGAACGTTGGGGAAAACTTCACTATAAAAATAGACGACATCGAAGTTAAACCTAAATCGCATCTAAAGTACCTAGGCGTCATTTTTGACGAAGGAAAAAACTTTAAAAAGCATATAGAAACGGCTTCCAACAAAGCAATTCGGACGCTGGCTGCCCTGAGCGGCTTGATGACAAACGCGATGAAGGCTAAACAAGCAACCAGAAGACTATATTATATGACTATAGAATCCATCGTGCTCTACGGAGCCCCCATCTGGTCAACGGTTTTGGAAAACTACAGCAGCGGGAGTCTACTCGTTAGAACGCAAAAAATCGCCCTGTCTAGAGTTATCTCGTCATATAGGACTGTACCTGCTCAAACTTTGTGTGTTCTAGCAGGAATCACGCCATGGATATTCAAGATTCAGGAAAGGAGAAAATTGTTCGAATTGGAGGAAACAATTAATAGAGACATAGGAGTAATAAGAACGAGATTGAGAAGAGGGCTCCCCATTCGTGACGACTTCCCAGAAATGGCAGGATTAGAAGAGGGGGACGGATCGGAGGAAGAAATCCTACAGCTCAAGGCAACCCTTAAAAAAGCGGCGAGAAAAACGGTCAAGGATGAATCCATGGTCGATTGGCAAAGAGCATGGGAGACAGAGCTAGTCGGAAGATGGACATTTAAATTAATTCCCCAAATTAAGACTTGGACAGAGAGGAAACACGGAGAACTTGATTTTTATTTAACTCAGGCCCTAACGGGTCATGGTGTCTTTAATGTTTTTAGAAAAAGAATCGGCAAGGCGGTATCCGAGGATTGCTGGTACCATCCAGGAACACCGGACACCCCAGAACATACCTTGTTTTCCTGCCAAACATGGGAAGAAGAAAGAAGGGAACTAAGGACAGCACTGGGCACCAGAGAGGAAGTCCTAGGTCCTGATAACATCATCGACGTCATCTGCAAAGAGCAAATAGCATGGACGGCGTTTGCTACATTCTGCAGGGAAATCCTGCGTAAAAAAGAAGCAGAAGAAAGGAGAAGGGAGCAGCAGGGGCTGGATTCCCAGGAAACAAGGGAAATCGCAGCAGACCTGGAATCAGAGGACCCGAACCGTCTAGCTGGATTATAAAAGAAGTACAAGCTAAGTAGAAATTTAATTATAAGTACAATTGTAAAGTAGATATAAGAAATAGATGTAAAAACCAGTAATTATAGTAATAGGATTAGAACTTCTCTCTCACTCTCTCTCGCTTGCAGGACACTGATGGAGCGGGGGCGGGGGGACCCCCCCGATGCACTCGTGAACAAAGGACGAATAGACATAGCGGATCCAGGACAGGAAACGAACCGCGGGGTGAAATGTGGACCAAGGCCTGTGAAAGAAGCTGGAAAGCGGGACCAGGCTAGGGAAAGCAGAAACCTCAAGGCAACCTGAGACCAGAATCGCTGCCCTTCGAAGCCTCACCGGAAAGCGCATCGGGGCTGGCTGAAGAATCAACCCCCCCCCCCCCCCCCCCCGTTTCTCTGCCATCAGGTAGAAACAGCAACATCACTGCGTATTTAGCGTAAACGTGCCCATGCGGGCGAGAGAGAAAATCAGAAAATCAAATAGCGAGTGAGAAAAATAAGAGTAAATAGACAACATATGTATAGAAAATTAGGCTAAAGTAGTATGCGAAAAAATTAGAAATAGGTATAATAGGGAAAATAGAGAGGTAGTATAAAAGTAGAATAATTATGTAAATAGTATATTAGAATAGATCGCTAGTATAAAGAAACTCGACGTACTGCACATCAGGTGAAAAGCGATTACAATTTTAAAAGGGTACAGGAAGTCAATATAGAAGGATCTAACTAGGCTTAAAAAATGAAAATTAAGTAGCCGAGCAGCTACGGATGGGACAATGGTTAATATGGTATCTGAAGATAATGCTAAAATAGGAGAGGTAGAAAAACATAAGAAGATAGCAAAGGCAAAAACGATCCGATAGGAGCAAATGCTCGATAGTAGTATACGTTAAATAGAGATAAAATAAAGTCATTTAGACCTAGATAAAAATACAAACAGTAAAAAACAAGGAGGAAAGAGGACCCGCGAAGCAGGAAATGATTATTAAATAGTAATTAGCTAAACTCAAAATAACACATTAAATATAGAGCGGATTAAAACCAAAATTGGAGTACGTCAGTTTCATAACGACAGAAACAAAAACGAAAAGAGATTTTCCAAAAATATCCGGAAATAGGAAACAAGATGGCCGTATAAATAGATCGAAAACTTTAACAAAATTAAAATCTAGCGATAGGATTACCTACAGTTAGGATCAAAGGGGACATGCCAAAAACCTTAAGATGAAAAGGGTGCCTAGTCGAGCCAGTAAGGGATAAACAATAACGGCAAAATAAACAAACGAATAACTTAAGATAGGTAGTAGACATATTAACCAAAAATGCTAGGCGGGGTTTTTAACCCAATACAAATATTTTAGTGAAGAAAGATTGAAAAAATAACCAGAAACAAAAAACAAGATGGCCGACAAAAAACATCGAAAATTATCAAAATCGGAAAAACTATTTGGGGCAAAAGATAGCTACAGCACTAGATAAAAACCCCACGATGCCAAAAATATAAATTTGTCATTACTAGGATGACAAGGGGGAAAATAAAACAGGGACGATGTACTTGTTATTAATTATTAACTAATGAGGGGACGAAAGGAGGAAGTAACGTAAAATAACACAATTCCCCCATCAGACCAACACTCGCAGGAGTAAATTTCCCAGAACTTTCACCTAATTTGTTGAAAAAATTTCAATTTGTTTATAAACAAAAAGAACAAAAAATACGCAGAGTAAGGGCTAACCCCCTCCCTAAGAGGATAGAATCCAGAATCAGAATCTAGAATTTCCTTATAAGAAGGCCACACAGCCCAAAATAATATTACATAAATTATTATAAATTAAATAATTTAGAAAGGGAAAAAATAAAAATCTAGACAATACAAATTGGACTAGGAGCAAAGGAAAGTACTTAGCAAAAAACAGGAGGTTAAAAGCTTTAAGAATAAAGCCACACGAGTATTTCATGTTAAACGAAAATTGAGAGTGAAGACGTATAACACAGGGTTTGGGATAAATACCTGAGGAGCAATCAATCCGAGTAGGAGAAGCTGAGAAATACGAGAAGCTATAAAAACTAAAAACGACACGATAGGAGCAAACGCCAAATAGAGATAAAAACAAAATTAAGTAGGCCTAGATAATAATACCAAACAGTAAAAACGATGAGGAAATAGAATTCGCGAATAGAGAAATGTTTATTAGAAAATTAGCCAACTTAATTTAAAAATAGTGTAGAAAATATAGAAGGGATTATACCCAAAAACGGAGGGAGACAGTTTCCTAGTGATAGCAATAATAACGAAAAGAAATTTTCCAAAAATAAGCAATAATAGGAAACAAGATGGCGGATAAAATAAATCGAAAATTTGTACAAAACCAGAATCTAACGATGAAATAGCCAACAGATAGACCCAAATAGGATATACCAAAAGCCTTAAGAAGAAAAGGACCCCTAGTTTAACCAGAAAGGGAAAAACAAAAAACGGCAAAATAACAAACAAATAACTCAAGATAGGGATTAGATACAATAACCAAAATTGCTAGGTAGGGTTTTTATGCCAATATAAATAATTGAGAGAAGAAATTTCGGAAAAATAGCCGGAAACAAAAAACAAGATGGCGCCTAAAAAACATCGAAAATTAGGGAAATTGAAAAAACTAGCTCGTGTAATAGCTAGCAAAAGAAGGATATTAGGCCTCCTAGACAATACAATAAAAGAAAATCTTTTAACAAAAGCAGGCGAGACAAAAGAAAAGTAACAAATAAGAAGCAGAATTAAAAAAGCGGATAAATCGATTACAAGCACAGGACAGCAACTAAAGACCATAGCAGAAGTATAGGAGAATTAAGAATAAAATAGATAATAAATAAATTAACAATTAGCACTAGGAAATATCAAAGCAGTAGGCAGGCTACGCAGCATGATGTAAATGCAACGCACCTCAGGAGAGCCGAAATCGATACTATAGATGGAAACTGAAACTGAAATTGAAAAACAGTAAGGCAAACTAAACTTTAAGGAGAAAATAGGAAAAGTCGTTCTTTATTCTTTTGATTTCTAACCCAAACTCAAACTAATTAGTACAAACTCAAGCCAATCAGTTAACAGGTCAGAATTATTCTTGTAATAGAGAATTTCCAGACATAGCAACAATATACGTAAATAAAACAATTAATGAATTAATAAACCAAACAAACAAGATGTATTAAGCAAACAAGAAAGTAGGCTTCCTGAGCAGGTGGGTGCATGGCAGCGGAGTAAAAATACCTAAGGGGCAATTAATTAATTAATTAATTAATCAATTAAATAAGTGTAGGAACGGAACAAAGGAGGAAAACTATTCGATCTGCGGAAATGCGCCGAAAAAGAAAAAACGAAAGCGAGCATAAACACATATAAGCGAAAAGATGAAATAACAGGAAAATACTGTATACCTAGGGAATAACAATAATTATTGTAATAAATTAGGAAATAATGGAGAGCCAAATTGTAAACGTGACACTTTTTCATAGGACTTACACAATCAAATGAGATTTCGGGTAATCAAACGAGATTTCGAGGATTTGAAAACCGAATTAGCAAATTAACATGATAAAAGATAGTACAAAGTAAATTAAAGTAAAGAAAAGCTAGTACAGTTAAATGAATCACTTATAGTATAAAAGAAATAAGATAAAAGGTAAAAGAAATAGAGAACAAATAATGAATTAGCAAAGTAAGGAGAAGACGAATCGACTTGATAGCATATTTCATTTCTCTCCTACTTCTGAATACATTATACGATAAAAACGAAGAGAAATTCCCGAAGTCTCGAAATCAGTGGAGGTCGTATACAAAATAGAAAAAGTGTACACGTAGGCCCCAACCGGTATATCAAGGTAAAGATAAAGAATAATAAGGCGGCCTTGACGGTATAAGAAATTAAAGGACATGCAAATAGAGTTGGATCAGTTAACGGTCGAAAAGGCTGTAAATGTTAACAAGGAAAAACAAGGACACAGAGCGTGCCTCAGGGTTACCCCAAGCCGAGCGGGCGATCAAAGCGAAAAAACAAAACACAGATAAGTAACGGCAACGGTTAACGGTTAGGTCAACAGCGGCGGGACGCGACGACACAAGGGGTATAACAAAAGAGGAAAGGTCAGGACACCGGCGTTCGGTAAAATTTAAATCAGTACGATTCGAGTCCTCGCAGGAGACAGTCGGGAAACCCGTACTTCAGATCGGTTCCACGCTTTTTTCTGAATTAAAAGAGGAAATTAAATTGAATAACAAATTTAGTATATAAAGTAAATAAATTGAAGCAAAAACTAATACGGTTTTATTGATGAAAAAGGTGAGGAACCGAAAACTGGAGCCGCGAAGAACCGGTTTTTCTTTTACATTTTTCCGAAAATTCTAGTTTCATAAACCCGCGGAAGTGAGTGGAAATTAACCCGGTTTTTATTATTTATTTCCGAAAATAGGTAGAAACCAGTGGATAAAAACAGATTTGTGCTAAGTGGACACTTTTTGGGAAATTAGTTACAAATACTGTAAAAGTGTAGTGGTGGACAAACTTTGCCAAGGGGAAAGCCGTTAAAATACGGCAGAAGCTGCCGGGGCGGTTCCCCCCCTTAAAAGTAAAGTAAATAGTTTAAACAATTAGGAAAGTAGGAAAAATAGATTTCGTTAGCTTTAGTTGAAAAATAAAGGGATAGTTAGAGTAGAGTAGAGTAGAGAATAGTAAAGGGTAATACTTATAGCAAATAGATACAAATTATATAATTAGAATTTAGTCAGTTAATAAGTTAAGTAATTAAATAAATTAAATTAAATAATAAGTTAAAAGCATTAATAGTAAATAGTAAGTAGGGTATAATAGTATAGTGTAGATGTACGAAGAATAAAATTACGAATTCTAGTTAGAAAGATAGAGACGGCAGTAGAGGGTGAAGCTCCGGCGGCACGTTTCTACTGCTGCTGAAACAAAAGAAAGCGAAAGAAAATTAGTTTAGATACCTGAAGGGATAAAAGGTACACGGAATAAACAATCGGAACGTGTTTAGGGACTGAATAAGGAATAGAAAAGCAACCGCTATAAGAGAAAGTAGAGTTAACGTGCGAGAATTAAGCGAAAAAAGATAAAAAACACGGAAAACAAAAGAAGAATAGGAAAGGTAGAGAATAGGCAAAGTTGATCCGATTAGGCTGAAAATTAATATATAAATATTATCGAGTACGGGCAATAAGTGAAGGGAATTCGGAGAGCTTCTCTCCCCCCTGCGACAGAATTTCGGTTTCCCCCTCCCCTTTCTGAGATATTGGAAAAGGGAGGGTCGTTTTGAGGGAGGACCGGAAGGGAAAGTAGGGGAACAGGTAGAGGGTGCCGAGCCCTTCGAAACGAGCCGTCACACGACCTAATCAGATCAAGTAGAGTTTGGCCATATACCGGGTGTCCGAAAGGCACTTAGACGAAACCGGATAAACTGAGGTCGTGGGTCCCCTCAGGGGGCAAGAAGGGACAGGGGGCGATAGAAGGGGAATAAAAATTCCCCAGGGTGAAAAAATTTCGCCGATACCCCCCCTTTTTCACGAAAAACAGGCCCCTGCTAGGCGAAATAGACGTCTGACCGAAAAACTTTCTTCAGACCGATCGACACACACCTCGAGACATACACGAACGAAAAATAAAAAGTGGGGGTTCGCTAACGGAAAACCCCCTCTTCGCTCTTGGGCGGAACATAAAAAAGCAGCTTTTTCGAAGGAAAAAAGGGTTAGAAAGCGAAATTAAGGAAGCTATTACTAAGTATACCGTGCGCGCTGTACTTAGTAATCCGTTTCAACCCAAATTCGATACGTTTTGAAAAAATTAGTACGTCGAGTTTCATGCGGTAACTCAGTTTATTTTAAGCGAGCGAACGTAGTTTTTTAAATAAAGATAAGGCGATAGAAATAGGTTGCGATCAAGCGTAAAATTAGAATAGTAAGATAGAATTAAGTGTAGTTAAATCGAATAGTTTTAAGTTAAGAATTTTGTCATAATCACGAGTTGCAAAAGTTAAAATACAGAGGAAATTTCGATATTAAAAAAAAAAAAAAAAAGGGTTAGGGTTAGGGTTAGGGTTAGGGTTAGGGTTAGGGTTAGGGTTAGGGTTAGGGTTAGGGTTAGGGTTAGGGTTAGGGTTAGGGTTAGGGTTAGGGTTAGGGTTAGGGTTAGGGTTAGGGTTAGGGTTAGGGTTAGGGTTAGGGTTAGGGTTAGGGTTAGGGTTAGGGTTAGGGTTAGGGTTAGGGTTAGGGTTAGGGTTAGGGTTAGGGTTAGGGTTAGGGTTAGGGTTAGGGTTAGGGTTAGGGTTAGGGTTAGGGTTAGGGTTAGGGTTAGGGTTAGGGTTAGGGTTAGGGTTAGGGTTAGGGTTAGGGTTAGGGTTAGGGTTGGGGACCTAGGGGATATGGGCTTGGCAGTGGTGACTCGGATCCACTGCTAGGTATGCCACAGTGGTGGCGGTCATACTCCTAAAATCCTCCACGCTCCACCTCCTCGCGGTGGTCCCTGGGCACTCACGACTGTGGGTGGCTAACGGAGCGGGGGGTACGCGGCAGGAAGTAGCCTCGACGATGTGCGAGGCAATGCCGGCGGGATCTTCGGATCCTGGTAGGGGCACCCTTGCCGGTAAGGTTCGCACGGAGGGGCGAAAACTGCCGAGTTGGGACGGGATTTTCGGTGACGGACCAGGGCAAGGCTGGGTGTTTTCACAAAATTGACATGGACGGCACAAAGGAAAAGAGTTTAGTTTACGGTGCAGGGGAGGGATACCCCAGTACCGGCGCGACTGTTGGTGGGCGAGCAGGCCACAGCGCGTCGTTATCCAACGACTGCGAGCCGAAGGTGGTGGACCACTGGGCCCCTTCGGAGGTAAATACTACCAGCGAAGCTGTGGTGACGGAAACGTCATCACAGATTTCGGGAGATTCGGACGCGGGCGTGTCGCGCGCGGGAGCCGAGATGCGGGGGGCGGACGGAGCTCCGACGGGGAAGCGGCCCCGGCTGGAGCCGTCCGTGGCAGGAGGGGGGCTGCAGACACGCAGCGGGAGGGTCGTCGGGGGGACCCCTGAGGAGGGCTCCTCGGGGGCGGGTGCTGAGCAGGTGCTCAGCGACCGCGCCGAGAGGGGCCAGCTCCACAAAATCGCGGAGCTAATGGAGTCCGCGGGGAAGCTGCCGACGGCGCAGCTGGCGGAGGAGGTGGAGGACGCGATGAGACGTGTGGAGGGCGTCTCCACCGTCTCCAGGGGCCTCAAGGGCAATTTTGCCAAGGAGCTCAGGGATTGCTCCGCGCTGGCCAGGGCCTATTGCACTACGCTGGTGCAGCGGGCATACACTGGCACGGCGTGGGGCAATGGCCAGGAGGTCGCCCGTCTCCGCCAACAGACCGAGGCCCTCGCCAAGGAGGTACAGGACCTCCGAGCGAGGCTTCGCGTCGCGGAGGCGGAGAAGCGGGCGGTCGCGGGAAAGACGGCCCCTGGGGCGGTACCCTCCGCCTCCTCAGGCGGGACCGCGGGGACGGGACCGGCGGCGGAAGCGGCGACGCGGGCGGCGGAGGGGGCGGGGGTACTGGACCCTCAAGCCCTTCTCCTCCGCGTCGACGCGATGGTGGCGGCCAGGAATGCCGAGCTGGAAACGAGAATGGAGAATCGTTTCCGGGCAATCCTGGCCGGGATGGTTCCGGCTCTCCAGGGCAGGGGGGGAGGGACGCGCGATGCCCCGCCGGTGGCTTCTCCGCCGGCGGTGGTCGAAACCAGGAGGACTGGGCCGGTGGTGGTGTCCAGCGCCGGGGTGGTGCCACCCGTGGACATCCCGCCGCCGGTCGACCCAGCCTCCTGGTCGGTGGCGAAGTCGAAGTCCGCGAGGAAGGCGGAGAGGAGGCGGGCAGCGGCGGAGGAGAGGGCGGCCATAGCCCTCGCCGCCGAGTTGGCGGCCGCTGCTTCGGCGAAACGGAGGACGGCGACCGGGGGTTCGGCGGTCGGCACGCGAAAGGGGGCCGGCGCGATCACGGCGAAGCCGTCAAGTGGGAGGGTTGTTGCCCTGGGGCGCGCCCCCAAGTCCGGGGCCGTGGCGATCACGATCCCCGAGAGCTGTAAGCTCACCTACGCGGGAGTGATCGCCAGGGCCAGAGAGGCAATAGACCTCAAGGCGCTGGGGATTGAGTCGGGGGTGCTCCCCAGGAGGACCAAGACGGGGGGGATCCTCCTGGAGGTAAAGGGCCCGGAGGGCCAAGAGAAGGCACGGGCCCTCTCCACGAGGGTCTCTGAGGCCTTACAAGGGACTGGGGTTAAAGTCGTCCAGGCCGTCAAGCGAGGCGAGTTGCGCGTCGCTGGCCTGGACGACTCGGTTAGCGCAAGGGAGGTCGCGGCGGCACTTGCGGCTGCGGGGGGGTGCTCGGAGGCCGAGTTCCGGGTCGGAGAGATCCGGAGGTCCGCCTCTGAGCGGGTGCTGGGCTCCTGTTGGGCCCAGGGCCCCCTCGCGGCCGTCAGGAAGGTGGTGGCGGGGGGCCGGCTGCTGGTCGGCTGGTCCTCGGCGCGGGTGGAGGCACTGAGGGAGCGACCCCTTCAGTGCTTCCGCTGCTTGGAGACGGGGCACACGCGGTCGACCTGTAAAAGCACGGTCGACAGGAGCGCGAGGTGCTATCGGTGCGGTGCGACCGAGCACCGCGCCTCGGCCTGTGGGGCTGCCCCCAGATGCCCGCTCTGCGCGGATCTGGGGAGGCCCTCGAACCACAGGTTCGGGGCCAAAGCGTGTGCCCCGGCTCCGAGGAGGGGTCGCGCGGCGGTGAAGGGAAGAGGGGAAAAGTCGGCGGCTGCACCCGCGCAGCAGCAGCCGACTACACCGGGGGCCCAGTCCCACCAGGGGGGGGAGCCTGCAGAGCAAATGTCAGGGTAGGCTGTTTTCAGGCCTATTCCGGTTCTGCAGGCGAACCTCAACCACTCGCGTGCGGCCCAGGACTTGTTTGTCCAGGCCGTGCGCGAGCGGGGGACTGGGTTGGCAGTGGCGGCGGAGCCGTACTCCGTTCCCGATCACCCCTTCTGGGTGGGGGACGAGGCCGGCTCCGTCGCCATAGTGGCGGAGGGCCGCCGCGGGTCCCCGTCGATCTCCCTTCTGGAGAGAGGCGAGGGATTCGTGGCGGTGCGGTGGGGGGACATCGCGGTCGTCGGAGTTTATATCTCGCCGAACCGTGGCCTCGATCATTTTCGGGGGTTCCTGGGCGGGCTGAGTAGCTGCATCGCGCGGTGCAGCGCCCGTCCGGTTCTCGTCCTGGGAGACTTCAATGCCCACGCGGTATCGTGGGGGAGTCCCAGGACGACCACTAGGGGAAGCGAGGTGTTAGACTGGGCGTCCGGCCTGGATCTCCGGTTGATTAACCGGGGATCCACGCCGACGTGCGTGCGGCCGCAGGGTGTCTCTATTGTCGATCTGACATGGGGGACGCCGTCGGCCGTGCGCCGAGTGTCGGGATGGAGGGTGGCGGAAGAACTAGAGCTGGCCTCTGACCACACGCCCATAGTCATGGACGTGTGGCCCGCCGCCCTCTACGCGCGGGATTCCCGGCACGGCCAGGTGGACCGACGGCCGCGATGGGCGTGGAACAGGGCGGACGAGGACCTGTTCCGGGCCGCTGTCGCCGCGGTAACGTGGGGGGGGCCCCAGCCGGCTGGGGGGGCACCGGCGCGCGGGGCGGAGCGGCTCCGGGAGGTGATGACGGCGGTGTGCGACACCGCGGTGCCCCGGAGCCGGTCCGACCATAGAAGGGCGGCATACTGGTGGTCCGCGGGCATTGCAGAGCTTCGGCGTGCCTGCAATGCCGCGCGGCGCCAGTATGGCCGAGCGCGCAGGAGGCGCGACGACGAGGAGGCGAGGCTCCACGGGGAGTACCGAGCCGCGCTCGGGACTCTCCGGAGGGCCATCGCGAAGGCCAAGGCGGACGCGTGGTCGGAGCTCGTCGGCACGGTGGACGCGGATCCGTGGGGGCGCCCGTATAAGCTTGTAATGAGCAAGCTGCGCGCGTGGGCCCCCCCACTGACGGAATCGATGGACCCTCCCTTACTCGAGGAGGTGGTGACGTCTCTCTTCCCGCGTGAGGGGGGACAGCGACACCGCCTCCATCCGGGCCAGGAGCCTCTCTCCTGGTCCGCGGAGTGGGAGGTGTCAGCCGGCGAGCTCGGGGAGGCGGTGACCAGGGCCCGTCGGGTGGGCCGCAAGGCCCCGGGTCCTGACGGGGTGTCGGGCCGCGCGTTGGTCTTGGCATTGGAGGGGGGGCTCGCTCCCGAACTCAGGCGGCTGTTCAACAGTTGTAGTTGTCTGAGGGAGGGAGTGTTCCCCCCACTATGGAAGTCGGGCAGGCTGGTCCTCCTTCCAAAGGCGGGCAAGTCCCGGGACTCGCCCTCCGGGTACCGGCCAATTTGCTTGCTGGACGAGGCGGGGAAGTTGTTCGAGCGCGTTCTCGTTGGACGCCTCGTCCGGCACCTGTCGGGGGGAGGAGTCCCCGATCTGAGCGAGGCGCAGTTCGGCTTCCGGGGGGGTCTCTCCACCGTCGACGCAATTCGGCGGGTGAGGGCTCTCTCGGGGGCCTGTACGGAGGGGGGCGGTGTTGCGTTGGCGATCTCCTTGGATATCGCCAACGCGTTCAACACCGTCCCCTGGGATAGAATTTCGGAGGCCCTGGTCTTCCACCAGGTGCCTCCGTACCTTAGGAGGGTGATCGGGGACTATCTCTCCGACAGGAGCATAGAATATCCTGGCCGGTACGGGATGATTCGCAGGAGCGTCGTGCGGGGGGTTCCACAGGGCTCGGTGTTGGGCCCGTTGCTGTGGAACCTCGCGTACGACAGCGTCCTGCGGGAGGGGATGCCTCCCGGTGTCAGCCTAACGTGTTACGCCGACGACACGTTGGTGCTTGCCACCGGGAGGTATACGAAGGAGGCCGTCTGCCTGGCGGAGCGCGGCGCGTGGCGCGCGGTACGCGCGATCCGGTCTCTGGGCCTAGAGGTGTCCGTCGCTAAGACCAGGGCCATGTGGTTTTACCACCGGGCCCGGCTGGCGGCGCCTCCCCAGTGCTGGATCGCCGTGGGGGGGGGAGCGGTCGAGGTCGGGTTCCAGATGCGGTACCTGGGACTCGAGCTCGACGGCCTGTGGCGTTTCTGCCGCCACATCGAGTCGCTAGTGCCCCGGGCGGAGAGGGCGACCGCTGCGCTCGGTCGTCTTCTCCCGAACCTCGGGGGACCCTGTGGACGGGTGCGTCGCCTGTTCGCGGTGGTGGTGCGGGTTTTAGTCCTGTACGGAGCCCCTGTGTGGGCGTACGATGTCTTGGCCGGGGGGCGTAGCGGTGTGCGAGCACTGCTGCGCCGAATCGAGCGCAGGCTGGCCATTGGCATCGTGCGGGGGTATCGCACCATCTCTTACGCGACGGCGATGGTGATGTCGGGGCTTATCCCCCTCGAGCTGGAGGCCCGCGTGTTGTCGGACGTACACGGGTACGCCAGGGACCTCCAGCGGAGGGGGATGGCTCCGGATCAGGTGGCGCTCGATGTGGCGGAGTACAGGGGCCGCGCTCGGCGGGCCGCCGCCCGGGAATGGCGCGAAAGCCTTCACGGGACGGAGGAAGGAGGGAGGCGGGCCGTTCGGGCCATCCTCCCCGTGTTCGACCGGTGGAACAGGGGATGGATGGGGCATAGGGTCTCCTACCGAGTGACGCAGGTGATGACCGGGCACGGTTGCTTCGGTGTGTACCTGTGTCGCATCGGGCGGGAGGCCGAGGAGGCGTGTCACCACTGCGGCGAGTCGCGGGACACGGCGCAGCACACTCTGGAGGAGTGTCCAGCGTGGGCGGGTGAGCGCCGTGCTCTGCGGCGCGCAGTGGGCCATGACCTCTCGCTTCCGGCTGTCGTCTCGGCGGCAGCGGGCGGCGAGGGGGCGTGGAGAGGGTTCGCCTCCTTCTGCGAGCAGGTAATGCTGCAGAAGGAGGCTGCGGAACGGGGTCGTGAGCGAAATCACGATCCCGGCCGAAGGGGTGGGAGAAGGAGACGCAGGGCACGCCCCGGGGGCGTGCCTCCGTTGCGGCGTCCTTAACGCGGGCGGGGGCGCCCTTGGTGATCTCGAGGCGGGGGACCGACGGTCTCCTTATACTCGGTTGCCAATGGCGTCCCCGGAGGCCGTCGGACGTCTCGGGCGGGGGCCCGGACGTCCATCGGGCGGCCTAAATGGGGGGGAAGGCTTCACGTCGTCCGTTGCGTGGCGCCTTCGGATAGAGTAGGATAGGGTGGAGGCCGCGTCCCCCACCCAGGGAGGAATGCTAAGGCGGGGGCACACCGGATAGACATGCGCGCGCGGACCACGGGTGCCCCCAGGAGCCTAGGGACGGACGGGGAGGAGTTAGTGGGTATACTCGGCATTGCACCCACCAGCCGAGGAGTCCCACATAACCCGGCCCACTCCCCCCCGGGAGGGGTCGGGTATCCGTAATAGTGATTACCTCCTCGAAAAAAAAAAAAAAAAAAAAAAAAAAAAAAAATAGGGTTAGGGTTAGGGTTAGGGTTAGGGTTAGGGTTAGGGTTAGGGTTAGGGTTAGGGTTAGGGTTAGGGTTAGGGTTAGGGTTAGGGTTAGGGTTAGGGTTAGGGTTAGGGTTAGGGTTAGGGTTAGGGTTAGGGTTAGGGTTAGGGTTAGGGTTAGGGTTAGGGTTAGGGTTAGGGTTAGGGTTAGGGTTAGGGTTAGGGTTAGGGTTAGGGTTAGGGTTAGGGTTAGGGTTAGGGTTAGGGTTAGGGTTAGGGTTAGGGTTAGGGTTAGGGTTAGGGTTAGGGTTAGGGTTAGGGTTAGGGTTAGGGTTAGGGTTAGGGTTAGGGTTAGGGTTAGGGTTAGGGTTAGGGTTAGGGTTAGGGTTAGGGTTAGGGTTAGGGTTAGGGTTAGGGTTAGGGTTAGGGTTAGGGTTAGGGTTAGGGTTAGGGTTAGGGTTAGGGTTAGGGTTAGGGTTAGGGTTAGGGTTAGGGTTAGGGTTAGGGTTAGGGTTAGGGTTAGGGTTAGGGTTAGGGTTAGGGTTAGGGTTAGGGTTCCCCGTCAGCGCCCAGATGGGCGCTGAAACGACTGGACGGGGACCTCCTGAGGGCCGCGATTATCGGCTCCGCCTGGCCTTCGGCCAGGGAGCGCGAGGCAGACGAGGGGGCGGCTTGGATCCGGGGCACGTTGCAGATGATCTGTGACGTGGCGATGCCCCGGGTCCGAGCTCAGCCCCCGAGAAGATCAGTTTACTGGTGGTCGGGGGAGCTGGCCGAACTTCGCAGTTCGGCCGGCCGAGCCCGCCGCCAGTATGCCCGCGCCCGTCGCCGCCATTTTCTGGGCGGCGACGCGGAGCCGAGGGTCGCCGAGTTGTACAGTGAGTACAGATCGGCGGCCGTGGCCCTCAAGCGTGCAATTGCCGCTGCTAAGGCCAAGGCCTGGGAAGAGCTCCTGCTCACCCTCCGTGAGGATCCGTGGGGACGCCCGTATAAGGCGGTGCTTGGGAAGCTCCGCCCCTGGGCGTCCCCGGTCACGGAGCGGTTAGACCCGGAACTTCTGGGGCGCGTAGTGGATACCCTCTTCCCCCTGAGTGAGGGGGGGAGGGAACGCGCCCCGGGTCCGGCCATTGAATGGTCGGACGAATTCCGGGTCACCGGGTGGGAGCTGTACCAGGCCGTCCGGGAGCTCCGGGCCAGGGGCAAGAAGGCCCCTGGCCCCGATGGGGTTCCCGGTGGTATAATGGCCTTAGCTATGGAGGTCCTCGCCCCGGCGTTCAGGAGCGTCATGGATGCGAGCCTGCGCCGGGGAGTCTTCCCCACGGTGTGGAAAGAGGCGTGCCTGGTTCTCCTCCAAAAGGAGGGGAAACCCGCAGAGTCTCCCTCTGCATACCGGCCGGTTTGTTTGCTCGACGAGGCGGGCAAGCTATTCGAAAGGATAATTGCCGCCCGCCTCGTCGAGCACCTGTCGCGGGGTGGTCCCGACCTGAGCGACAGCCAGTATGGGTTCCGGAGGGGGCGCTCCACTATAGACGCCCTGGAGCGTCTGCGCCTCCTCCGTGAACGGGCTGTCGCTCGGGGCAGGGTGTTGATTGCGGTGTCGCTAGACATATCTAACGCCTTCAACGCCCTGCCCTGGTCGGAGATAATGGGGGCGCTGGACTATTTCCAGGTGCCCCCTTATCTCCGGGAGGTGGTCGGCGACTATCTCCGCGACAGAGAGGTGGTATTTACCGGCCGGTATGGTATTGTGCACTCGAGGGAGACGCACCGCGGCGTTCCACAGGGGTCGGTCCTCGGACCGCTCCTGTGGAACTTGGCGTACGACGCGGTGCTGCGGGTTGTCCTCCCCCCGGATACGGGTGTCATCTGCTATGCAGATGACACCCTGGTTTATGCCGAGGGGGGGGATTGGAGGAGGACCAGGCACCTCGGAGAGGCCGCCCTGGACTGCGTGATCGGGCGAATCCGGAGAATGGGGTTGACCGTGGCCGCCACAAAAACCGAGGCGATTTGGTTGTATTCGCCTCGGGTGTGGCGGCTACCCCGTGGTCAAGATCTCCGGATTCGTGTCGCTGAAACCTCCGTCGCGATCGGGCCCAGGATGAGGTACCTGGGCCTGATCATAGACGGCCGCTGGCGATTTGATGGACACTTCGAGCTCCTCGCCCCCCGACTAGAGAGGACGGCAGCCGCATTGGCGCGGCTGCTGCCGAATGTCGGGGGGCCGGATTTGAAAGTACGCCGCCTCTATGTGGAGGTGGTGCGGTCTATAGCCCTGTATGGGGCCCCCGTATGGCACCGCTCGCTCGAGGCCAGCACGCCTAGCCGCAAACTCTTCGAAAGAGTGCGGCGGCGGCTGGCCTTGCGGGTCATACGGGGGTACCGCACCATCTCCACCGAGGCGGCGGGACTCCTCGCCGTGATTCCACCCTTCACTGTGGTGGCGGCGGAGCGGGCGAGGCTATACCACATCGCCCGCTCCTTCCGCCGCCCGCCGGGGGTGGAACTCACGCGCGAGGAGGAGGAGGAGCTCGAGGGCCAGAATCGCCAGGCCCGGACGGAAAGTTTATCGGAGTGGAGGGCGTTGCTAACGCCCTCCACACGTCCGATTGTCCGGGCCCTCCTGCCCATATTTTACATATGGTGCGGGAGGCGGGGAAGGTTGACCTTCCGCCTCACGCAGGTGCTCTCCGGCCACGGTTGCTTCGGAGAGTACCTGCACAGAATGGGGCGGGAGCCGACTGCGCAGTGCCACCACTGCGGCGAAGATGTGGACACGGCGCGGCATACCATGGAGGAGTGCCCTGCTTGGGCCGGGCCGCGCCGTGTCCTGCGAGCCGCAGTGGGAGGGTGGGACCTCGCGCTGCCGACCGTGGTCGACCACATGGTCGGCAGCGTGGGGTCGTGGAAGGCGGTGGCCTCCTTCTGCGAGGATGTTATGAAGCAGAAGGAGGCCGCCGAGCGGGCCCGGGAGCGGGACCCGGGCTCCGCGAGGAGGGTGTGGGCGCGGGGACGACCCCCGCGCCGGCGTGTGCCCCCCACGAGGGGGGCGGTTAGGGATGGGAGGGCGCGGGGGTCTCCCCCGCGTCAACCATTGCCCCCGGGAGTGGGGGGCGGAGTGGGGCTGGCGCGGGGAGTTTCCCCGCGCCCTGTTATGCCCCCACAACTGGGGGCGGTGAACTTGGGGGCTCGGGGTGTGAGCTGACCCGGGCCCCCGGGGGGGAGCATAGCTCCCCCCGTGATAGGCCGACACCCCCGGGTTATTTTCCCGATGTAGGGGGTGTCGGTCCGTCCCTCCCCGATTGGGGAGGGGGATCCGTGGGGGGTTCGGGGAAAGGAAGGGTCGGGGCGTGCCGGATCACGCCTCCGACGGCCCTTCCTTCCGGTGGCGGCGTCTTCTTGTCTCGGCCGGGGCTGGTTCCTTCGGGACACCGGCCCCGAGCGGGACACGAAGACTCCGGGAGCTGTGGGTGGACCGAGCTGGGGCTCGGGAAGCCCAATCCGAAGGCTCCAGGGATGGGGACACCGGGCGGGTCCCTCCGCCCGGGGTCTTATAGCGTAGGCAGTGGGGGAGGCTAACCCCCTCCCCCGGGGTATGATGATAGCTGGGGGGTGTCCTGTTGAGTACTCGCGTGATCCAGGCACCTCCCGTGTAGCTTAGGTGGGCGTGAGGTTTTAGTGGGTAGTCTCCGGGGGCTCCGCCCCCCGGAGAGAATCCCACATAACCCCGGCTTCCCCCAGGGAGTCGGGGTATGTATAAAACATTTCCTCACGATAAAAAAAAAAAAAAAAAAAGGGTTAGGGTTAGGGTTAGGGTTAGGGTTAGGGTTAGGGTTAGGGTTAGGGTTAGGGTTAGGGTTAGGGTTAGGGTTAGGGTTAGGGTTAGGGTTAGGGTTAGGGTTAGGGTTAGGGTTAGGGTTAGGGTTAGGGTTAGGGTTAGGGTTAGGGTTAGGGTTAGGGTTAGGGTTAGGGTTAGGGTTAGGGTTAGGGTTAGGGTTAGGGTTAGGGTTAGGGTTAGGGTTAGGGTTAGGGTTAGGGTTAGGGTTAGGGTTAGGGTTAGGGTTAGGGTTAGGGTTAGGGTTAGGGTTAGGGTTAGGGTTAGGGTTAGGGTTAGGGTTAGGGTTAGGGTTAGGGTTAGGGTTAGGGTTAGGGTTAGGGTTAGGGTTAGGGTTAGGGTTAGGGTTAGGGTTAGGGTTAGGGTTAGGGTTAGGGTTAGGGTTAGGGTTAGGGTTAGGGTTAGGGTTAGGGTTAGGGTTAGGGTTAGGGTTAGGGTTAGGGTTAGGGTTAGGGTTAGGGTTAGGGTTAGGGTTAGGGTTAGGGTTAGGGTTAGGGTTAGGGTTAGGGTTAGGGTTAGGGTTAGGGTTAGGGTTAGGGTTAGGGTTAGGGTTAGGGTTAGGGTTAGGGTTAGGGTTAGGGTTAGGGTTAGGGTTAGGGTTAGGGTTAGGGTTAGGGTTAGGGTTAGGGTTAGGGTTAGGGTTAGGGTTAGGGTTAGGGTTAGGGTTAGGGTTAGGGTTAGGGTTAGGGTTAGGGTTAGGGTTAGGGTTAGGGTTAGGGTTAGGGTTAGGGTTAGGGTTAGGGTTAGGGTTAGGGTTAGGGTTAGGGTTAGGGTTAGGGTTAGGGTTAGGGTTAGGGTTAGGGTTAGGGTTAGGGTTAGGGTTAGGGTTAGGGTTAGGGTTAGGGTTAGGGTTAGGGTTAGGGTTAGGGTTAGGGTTAGGGTTAGGGTTAGGGTTAGGGTTAGGGTTAGGGTTAGGGTTAGGGTTAGGGTTAGGGTTAGGGTTAGGGTTAGGGTTAGGGTTAGGGTTAGGGTTAGGGTTAGGGTTAGGGTTAGGGTTAGGGTTAGGGTTAGGGTTAGGGTTAGGGTTAGGGTTAGGGTTAGGGTTAGGGTTAGGGTTAGGGTTAGGGTTAGGGTTAGGGTTAGGGTTAGGGTTAGGGTTAGGGTTAGGGTTAGGGTTAGGGTTAGGGTTAGGGTTAGGGTTAGGGTTAGGGTTAGGGTTAGGGTTAGGGTTAGGGTTAGGGTTAGGGTTAGGGTTAGGGTTAGGGTTAGGGTTAGGGTTAGGGTTAGGGTTAGGGTTAGGGTTAGGGTTAGGGTTAGGGTTAGGGTTAGGGTTAGGGTTAGGGTTAGGGTTAGGGTTAGGGTTAGGGTTAGGGTTAGGGTTAGGGTTAGGGTTAGGGTTAGGGTTAGGGTTAGGGTTAGGGTTAGGGTTAGGGTTAGGGTTAGGGTTAGGGTTAGGGTTAGGGTTAGGGTTAGGGTTAGGGTTAGGGTTAGGGTTAGGGTTAGGGTTAGGGTTAGGGTTAGGGTTAGGGTTAGGGTTAGGGTTAGGGTTAGGGTTAGGGTTAGGGTTAGGGTTAGGGTTAGGGTTAGGGTTAGGGTTAGGGTTAGGGTTAGGGTTAGGGTTAGGGTTAGGGTTAGGGTTAGGGTTAGGGTTAGGGTTAGGGTTAGGGTTAGGGTTAGGGTTAGGGTTAGGGTTAGGGTTAGGGTTAGGGTTAGGGTTAGGGTTAGGGTTAGGGTTAGGGTTAGGGTTAGGGTTAGGGTTAGGGTTAGGGTTAGGGTTAGGGTTAGGGTTAGGGTTAGGGTTAGGGTTAGGGTTA
Organism: Halictus rubicundus; assembly: GCF_050948215.1. Lineage (NCBI taxonomy): Eukaryota > Metazoa > Arthropoda > Insecta > Hymenoptera > Halictidae > Halictus > Halictus rubicundus. Next base: position 11,670 of record NW_027488662.1, on the reverse strand, counting down.
GGGTTAGGGTTAGGGTTAGGGTTAGGGTTAGGGTTAGGGTTAGGGTTAGGGTTAGGGTTAGGGTTAGGGTTAGGGTTAGGGTTAGGGTTAGGGTTAGGGTTAGGGTTAGGGTTAGGGTTAGGGTTAGGGTTAGGGTTAGGGTTAGGGTTAGGGTTAGGGTTAGGGTTAGGGTTAGGGTTAGGGTTAGGGTTAGGGTTAGGGTTAGGGTTAGGGTTAGGGTTAGGGTTAGGGTTAGGGTTAGGGTTAGGGTTAGGGTTAGGGTTAGGGTTAGGGTTAGGGTTAGGGTTAGGGTTAGGGTTAGGGTTAGGGTTAGGGTTAGGGTTAGGGTTAGGGTTAGGGTTAGGGTTAGGGTTAGGGTTAGGGTTAGGGTTAGGGTTAGGGTTAGGGTTAGGGTTAGGGTTAGGGTTAGGGTTAGGGTTAGGGTTAGGGTTAGGGTTAGGGTTAGGGTTAGGGTTAGGGTTAGGGTTAGGGTTAGGGTTAGGGTTAGGGTTAGGGTTAGGGTTAGGGTTAGGGTTAGGGTTAGGGTTAGGGTTAGGGTTAGGGTTAGGGTTAGGGTTAGGGTTAGGGTTAGGGTTAGGGTTAGGGTTAGGGTTAGGGTTAGGGTTAGGGTTAGGGTTGAGTACGATTCGAGTCCTCGCAGGAGACAGTCGGGAAACCCGTACTTCAGATCGGTTCCACGCTTTTTTCTGAATTAAAAGAGGAAATTAAATTGAATAACAAATTTAGTATATAAAGTAAATAAATTGAAGCAAAAACTAATACGGTTTTATTGATGAAAAAGGTAGAAACCAGTGGATAAAAACAGATTTGTGCTAAGTGGACACTTTTTGGGAAATTAGTTACAAATACTGTAAAAGTGTAGTGGTGGACAAACTTTGCCAAGGGGAAAGCCGTTAAAATACGGCAGAAGCTGCCGGGGCGGTTCCCCCCCTTAAAAGTAAAGTAAATAGTTTAAACAATTAGGAAAGTAGGAAAAATAGATTTCGTTAGCTTTAGTTGAAAAATAAAGGGATAGTTAGAGTAGAGTAGAGTAGAGAATAGTAAAGGGTAATACTTATAGCAAATAGATACAAATTATATAATTAGAATTTAGTCAGTTAATAAGTTAAGTAATTAAATAAATTAAATTAAATAATAAGTTAAAAGCATTAATAGTAAATAGTAAGTAGGGTATAATAGTATAGTGTAGATGTACGAAGAATAAAATTACGAATTCTAGTTAGAAAGATAGAGACGGCAGTAGAGGGTGAAGCTCCGGCGGCACGTTTCTACTGCTGCTGAAACAAAAGAAAGCGAAAGAAAATTAGTTTAGATACCTGAAGGGATAAAAGGTACACGGAATAAACAATCGGAACGTGTTTAGGGACTGAATAAGGAATAGAAAAGCAACCGCTATAAGAGAAAGTAGAGTTAACGTGCGAGAATTAAGCGAAAAAAGATAAAAAACACGGAAAACAAAAGAAGAATAGGAAAGGTAGAGAATAGGCAAAGTTGATCCGATTAGGCTGAAAATTAATATATAAATATTATCGAGTACGGGCAATAAGTGAAGGGAATTCGGAGAGCTTCTCTCCCCCCTGCGACAGAATTTCGGTTTCCCCCTCCCCTTTCTGAGATATTGGAAAAGGGAGGGTCGTTTTGAGGGAGGACCGGAAGGGAAAGTAGGGGAACAGGTAGAGGGTGCCGAGCCCTTCGAAACGAGCCGTCACACGACCTAATCAGATCAAGTAGAGTTTGGCCATATACCGGGTGTCCGAAAGGCACTTAGACGAAACCGGATAAACTGAGGTCGTGGGTCCCCTCAGGGGGCAAGAAGGGACAGGGGGCGATAGAAGGGGAATAAAAATTCCCCAGGGTGAAAAAATTTCGCCGATACCCCCCCTTTTTCACGAAAAACAGGCCCCTGCTAGGCGAAATAGACGTCTGACCGAAAAACTTTCTTCAGACCGATCGACACACACCTCGAGACATACACGAACGAAAAATAAAAAGTGGGGGTTCGCTAACGGAAAACCCCCTCTTCGCTCTTGGGCGGAACATAAAAAAGCAGCTTTTTCGAAGGAAAAAAGGGTTAGAAAGCGAAATTAAGGAAGCTATTACTAAGTATACCGTGCGCGCTGTACTTAGTAATCCGTTTCAACCCAAATTCGATACGTTTTGAAAAAATTAGTACGTCGAGTTTCATGCGGTAACTCAGTTTATTTTAAGCGAGCGAACGTAGTTTTTTAAATAAAGATAAGGCGATAGAAATAGGTTGCGATCAAGCGTAAAATTAGAATAGTAAGATAGAATTAAGTGTAGTTAAATCGAATAGTTTTAAGTTAAGAATTTTGTCATAATCACGAGTTGCAAAAGTTAAAATACAGAGGAAATTTCGATATTAATCTCTATTCTAGTTTCTTATCCCAGATCAACCTCCTGATTTATATACCTATAAGAATTAGGATAAGGAAAGGAACGAAGGGGTAGGACAGGATAAGATAGGGATAGCTATTGAAATAAAATATAAAAATCCCTTCTGATAGGTGAGGAAAGTTTAGGAATAAGGGGGGGGCGTAAGCCCTCGAGGGAGAAATTATGGACAAATTCTTTTCTCCCAAAACCCCGAACACCACGGATAACAAAAACCTTCCGGTCGAACAAAAAATGGAAAAAACGGGGGAAAAAAGACAGAGGTCAAGTAAGGACGAGGAAGACTCGGGATCTAGTACGGACGCGTCTTTTGTATCCCCGGTGGTGAGGAAGCAGAACAAAAAAACCAGGAAAGAAGATAATTTAAATAAAACAGTTTTGGATATCTCATCGGATGAGGAGGAGGGGAGTAACCAGGAAGACATCCTACAAGCAATAAAAGATTTGGGAAAATTATTAGCCAAAACTAAAATATCAACGAGAGAATTAAAAAATTACACTGCGGATCCTAACAGTAAAACTAAAAGCATTATTAAACTTCATGCTGGCCAGGCTGATAGAAATACGGAATCAATTATAATTAAATTAAAAAATATAGAACTAAGATTAGAAAATAAAAAATTAAAGTATAGCATTCATCTTAGGGATATAGGTACCCAGAGCTCGCCTGCCCAGACCGGATACGGCCCTACGGCAACCGAGGAAACGAAACCCAGGGGAGGAAAGGGAATGAACACAGGGAAAAAAGGAAAACTTCCAAGAGGTGGAATTACAAGCGAGGACCGAGATACGGAAACAGAAGACGACAGGATAGAAAGAAGAAGGGAAGAAAAGGGTTATAATACAGATTATCAAGAAGACAACCCCAGAGAAGCCGAGAAATTCACACTAGTAGAGAGGAAAAAGAAGGCAGAAGAGAAAAGACAAGCGAATAAAAAGAAGAAAGAAGAAGAAGAAGCTCTGAGAAGAAGAAATGAGGAGGAAAGGGAAAGGGAGAGAAAAAGAAAGATCCCGGCACCCCCGAAAACAGAAGCAATCATGATCAAATCTGGCGGAACAAAGACGTTCGCAGATTTATTTAAGGAATTAAAAAATAATGCAGGAAATAAGATGGAAGGCATCCAAACCGTGAGGAAATCGCGAGGCGGAGATTTGATTATTGAAATGGAGAAGGACGCTAATAGTGCAGGGTTCGAAAAAATAGTGAAAGAAACCTTGGGAGGGGAGCACGCCGTCAGAAGGCTAACCCCGAAGGTAGCCTTTGAAATTAAGGACGTCGACCCGACCTTGGAAAGAGAGGAAATAATAGCGGAACTAGCTAAGGAAATCAATTTAGAACTACACGAGGTGGAGCTAAAAACTGCTAGGTTCACCTTCGGTGGGACTAAAACAATTATTATTAATCTTCCGGCGAAAGCCTTAGAAAAGCTGGAAAACAAAAATAAAATTAAAATAGGATTTACCAGCTGCAGAATCACCAGGACGCAGAATTTGGTAAGATGTTTCAGATGTCATGACTTCGGGCATTTATCATACAATTGCAGATTAGATATCCAGGGCCAGGAAATATGCAGACGATGCGGGGTTACTGGCCACCAAATAAACGGGTGCCAGGCGATAAGATGCTGTGTACTCTGCACCAGGAAAGGCATCCCAGCAGCCAAGGCCGAGCATGTCGCGGGGGCGGTAAACTGCCCCCAGTACAAATTATATCTGCAGCAGCTAGCTGGGAGCAATAAATAAAATTCAATTTAAAAATATTACTAATTAATTTGAACCATTGCAGACTGGCACATTGCCTGCTGACCCAGACAGCAATGGAAGAAAAGGCGGACCTGGTTCTGATCTCCGAGCCCCTATTTAACCCGGGAAGCTGGCTATACTCAAAAAAAGGCAACGCAGCATTATGGATCACGGGATACAATGGGAGCAAAAGACAAGAGGATGCGGACAGAATAGAAGACGATTACATAGCCGTAAGAATGAAAAACATAGTATTTATAAGTACCTACCTTTCACCTAACACTACTGAGGAAATATACGCACTAAAAATAAAGAAAATATTAGAGTATGCCAGGCAAGAGAAGTCATTAGGAAGAAGCATTGTCCTCGGGGGGGATTTTAATGCAAGATCTCCCGCCTGGGGCTCGGAGGAGCAGAATGCTAAGGGTACAATCCTCTTAGATTCCCTTCTAAATAGCGGAATCGCCCCGGTGAGGCCCTGGGGAGGACCTACCTTCGAAAGAGGAAGCTCGGTCTCCTATCTGGATTTCGTGGCAGCAACACCTGAGATCGTGGGAAACGATGGTTTGACATCCAGAGTCCTGAACAAAGAGTCGGCCTCTGACCATAAATATATTCTTACGAATCTAAAAATGAAAGAATCTATTAGACCAGAGAATAATCAAAAAATTTACAGGTGGAGAATTAACCCCCAGGGCCTCAACAAACTGAGAGAAACCCTGAATAATATCCTGGAAGAAGAAGAGCTAAATGCAGAGGAAGATTGGACAGTACAAAAACAAGGAAAATTTATAGCCGCAACTATAAGAGCGTGTAACGAGGCAATAGACAAAACAGAGCAGGGCAGGGGAACCGGACCAAGAAATAACCCGTGGTGGACCCCGGAAATAAAGGAAATTAGAAAAAAAGTACAAAACTTAAGAAGAAGAGTACAGAGAGCGAGGAAAAGAAAAAGAGAGGAGGAAAGAGAAATCCTGACGTTCCTTTACAAAAAGGAAAAGAAGAAACTACAATCCACCATAAGTAAGGAAAAGATCAGATCATGGAAGGAACTCTGTGAATCCATTGAAAAGGACCCCTGGGGGAAACCCTATAAAGCCATAATTAGAAGAGCCAAAAAGGGCAACCCCCCGGCGACACTGTCGATGGATTTTGCAAGGGAAGTTATGAAAGGACTTTTTCCACAGGACAATAGTAGAAATAATTGCCAGGAAACAAACAATACTTACCATGATGCGGAGAACAATCATCAAGGCCCAGGAAACGAAGATCCAGATCCGGGTGACAGGGACGACGAGAACCTAGAGGGAGAACCTGAAACAGAAAGAATAAATGAACATCTTCAAAATAATGATTTTCCGGAAATCACGCATGAAGAACTTAAAGCGGCGGCGGCCCTCCTGAAAACAGGAAAGGCAGCGGGTATGGACGGCATACCACCTGAACTAATTAAAATAATGGTACAATTTAGACCGGACAGATTCCGGATATTATATAACAGCATCATCAGAAGAAGTACTATACCATCTGCTTGGAAGGAGGCGAAGACCATCCTGTTAAGGAAAGACGGAAAGGACCCTTCAGAACCTTCGGCGTACAGACCTATATGTATTATAGACTCGATGGCTAAGCTATTCGAATACATACTAAAGAAAAGGATGCTTGAAAAATTAGGAGACGAACCCTTCGATCAAAACCAGTTCGGATTTTCAAAGGGCAAGTCTACCCTCCAGCCCATGGAAAGGATCAGAGCTGCAGCTATTGAATCCTCTAATAAGCAGAGATTCGGGGCTATGATAGCCCTGGATGTTAAGAACGCATTCAACTCCCTAAAATGGGAAGCAATAATAGAGGAAATGAGGAAGAGATCCCTTCCCGAATACATGGTAAGTTTAATAAGAAATTATTTCAGGAATAGAGTCGTAACGTACCAGACGGAGGAGGGACCGGTAAGGCTCCCTATGTGTATGGGGGTTCCACAGGGATCGGTCTTGGGTCCCCTGCTCTGGAACTTAGTTTACGATGGTCTTCTGAAGCGTCCTCTGCCTCCAATGACGATGAGGTTAGCCTTCGCAGATGACGTCGTAATAATTGCCCAGGCTGCAACTATTAACAGACTTAAAATAAGAGCTGAATCTATAATAGAAGACACCAAGACATGGATGGAAACAGCAGGCCTGGCACTAGCAGGAAGTAAAACGGAAGTCATGATGCTAAACAGGAAGAACGTTGGGGAAAACTTCACTATAAAAATAGACGACATCGAAGTTAAACCTAAATCGCATCTAAAGTACCTAGGCGTCATTTTTGACGAAGGAAAAAACTTTAAAAAGCATATAGAAACGGCTTCCAACAAAGCAATTCGGACGCTGGCTGCCCTGAGCGGCTTGATGACAAACGCGATGAAGGCTAAACAAGCAACCAGAAGACTATATTATATGACTATAGAATCCATCGTGCTCTACGGAGCCCCCATCTGGTCAACGGTTTTGGAAAACTACAGCAGCGGGAGTCTACTCGTTAGAACGCAAAAAATCGCCCTGTCTAGAGTTATCTCGTCATATAGGACTGTACCTGCTCAAACTTTGTGTGTTCTAGCAGGAATCACGCCATGGATATTCAAGATTCAGGAAAGGAGAAAATTGTTCGAATTGGAGGAAACAATTAATAGAGACATAGGAGTAATAAGAACGAGATTGAGAAGAGGGCTCCCCATTCGTGACGACTTCCCAGAAATGGCAGGATTAGAAGAGGGGGACGGATCGGAGGAAGAAATCCTACAGCTCAAGGCAACCCTTAAAAAAGCGGCGAGAAAAACGGTCAAGGATGAATCCATGGTCGATTGGCAAAGAGCATGGGAGACAGAGCTAGTCGGAAGATGGACATTTAAATTAATTCCCCAAATTAAGACTTGGACAGAGAGGAAACACGGAGAACTTGATTTTTATTTAACTCAGGCCCTAACGGGTCATGGTGTCTTTAATGTTTTTAGAAAAAGAATCGGCAAGGCGGTATCCGAGGATTGCTGGTACCATCCAGGAACACCGGACACCCCAGAACATACCTTGTTTTCCTGCCAAACATGGGAAGAAGAAAGAAGGGAACTAAGGACAGCACTGGGCACCAGAGAGGAAGTCCTAGGTCCTGATAACATCATCGACGTCATCTGCAAAGAGCAAATAGCATGGACGGCGTTTGCTACATTCTGCAGGGAAATCCTGCGTAAAAAAGAAGCAGAAGAAAGGAGAAGGGAGCAGCAGGGGCTGGATTCCCAGGAAACAAGGGAAATCGCAGCAGACCTGGAATCAGAGGACCCGAACCGTCTAGCTGGATTATAAAAGAAGTACAAGCTAAGTAGAAATTTAATTATAAGTACAATTGTAAAGTAGATATAAGAAATAGATGTAAAAACCAGTAATTATAGTAATAGGATTAGAACTTCTCTCTCACTCTCTCTCGCTTGCAGGACACTGATGGAGCGGGGGCGGGGGGACCCCCCCGATGCACTCGTGAACAAAGGACGAATAGACATAGCGGATCCAGGACAGGAAACGAACCGCGGGGTGAAATGTGGACCAAGGCCTGTGAAAGAAGCTGGAAAGCGGGACCAGGCTAGGGAAAGCAGAAACCTCAAGGCAACCTGAGACCAGAATCGCTGCCCTTCGAAGCCTCACCGGAAAGCGCATCGGGGCTGGCTGAAGAATCAACCCCCCCCCCCCCCCCCCCCGTTTCTCTGCCATCAGGTAGAAACAGCAACATCACTGCGTATTTAGCGTAAACGTGCCCATGCGGGCGAGAGAGAAAATCAGAAAATCAAATAGCGAGTGAGAAAAATAAGAGTAAATAGACAACATATGTATAGAAAATTAGGCTAAAGTAGTATGCGAAAAAATTAGAAATAGGTATAATAGGGAAAATAGAGAGGTAGTATAAAAGTAGAATAATTATGTAAATAGTATATTAGAATAGATCGCTAGTATAAAGAAACTCGACGTACTGCACATCAGGTGAAAAGCGATTACAATTTTAAAAGGGTACAGGAAGTCAATATAGAAGGATCTAACTAGGCTTAAAAAATGAAAATTAAGTAGCCGAGCAGCTACGGATGGGACAATGGTTAATATGGTATCTGAAGATAATGCTAAAATAGGAGAGGTAGAAAAACATAAGAAGATAGCAAAGGCAAAAACGATCCGATAGGAGCAAATGCTCGATAGTAGTATACGTTAAATAGAGATAAAATAAAGTCATTTAGACCTAGATAAAAATACAAACAGTAAAAAACAAGGAGGAAAGAGGACCCGCGAAGCAGGAAATGATTATTAAATAGTAATTAGCTAAACTCAAAATAACACATTAAATATAGAGCGGATTAAAACCAAAATTGGAGTACGTCAGTTTCATAACGACAGAAACAAAAACGAAAAGAGATTTTCCAAAAATATCCGGAAATAGGAAACAAGATGGCCGTATAAATAGATCGAAAACTTTAACAAAATTAAAATCTAGCGATAGGATTACCTACAGTTAGGATCAAAGGGGACATGCCAAAAACCTTAAGATGAAAAGGGTGCCTAGTCGAGCCAGTAAGGGATAAACAATAACGGCAAAATAAACAAACGAATAACTTAAGATAGGTAGTAGACATATTAACCAAAAATGCTAGGCGGGGTTTTTAACCCAATACAAATATTTTAGTGAAGAAAGATTGAAAAAATAACCAGAAACAAAAAACAAGATGGCCGACAAAAAACATCGAAAATTATCAAAATCGGAAAAACTATTTGGGGCAAAAGATAGCTACAGCACTAGATAAAAACCCCACGATGCCAAAAATATAAATTTGTCATTACTAGGATGACAAGGGGGAAAATAAAACAGGGACGATGTACTTGTTATTAATTATTAACTAATGAGGGGACGAAAGGAGGAAGTAACGTAAAATAACACAATTCCCCCATCAGACCAACACTCGCAGGAGTAAATTTCCCAGAACTTTCACCTAATTTGTTGAAAAAATTTCAATTTGTTTATAAACAAAAAGAACAAAAAATACGCAGAGTAAGGGCTAACCCCCTCCCTAAGAGGATAGAATCCAGAATCAGAATCTAGAATTTCCTTATAAGAAGGCCACACAGCCCAAAATAATATTACATAAATTATTATAAATTAAATAATTTAGAAAGGGAAAAAATAAAAATCTAGACAATACAAATTGGACTAGGAGCAAAGGAAAGTACTTAGCAAAAAACAGGAGGTTAAAAGCTTTAAGAATAAAGCCACACGAGTATTTCATGTTAAACGAAAATTGAGAGTGAAGACGTATAACACAGGGTTTGGGATAAATACCTGAGGAGCAATCAATCCGAGTAGGAGAAGCTGAGAAATACGAGAAGCTATAAAAACTAAAAACGACACGATAGGAGCAAACGCCAAATAGAGATAAAAACAAAATTAAGTAGGCCTAGATAATAATACCAAACAGTAAAAACGATGAGGAAATAGAATTCGCGAATAGAGAAATGTTTATTAGAAAATTAGCCAACTTAATTTAAAAATAGTGTAGAAAATATAGAAGGGATTATACCCAAAAACGGAGGGAGACAGTTTCCTAGTGATAGCAATAATAACGAAAAGAAATTTTCCAAAAATAAGCAATAATAGGAAACAAGATGGCGGATAAAATAAATCGAAAATTTGTACAAAACCAGAATCTAACGATGAAATAGCCAACAGATAGACCCAAATAGGATATACCAAAAGCCTTAAGAAGAAAAGGACCCCTAGTTTAACCAGAAAGGGAAAAACAAAAAACGGCAAAATAACAAACAAATAACTCAAGATAGGGATTAGATACAATAACCAAAATTGCTAGGTAGGGTTTTTATGCCAATATAAATAATTGAGAGAAGAAATTTCGGAAAAATAGCCGGAAACAAAAAACAAGATGGCGCCTAAAAAACATCGAAAATTAGGGAAATTGAAAAAACTAGCTCGTGTAATAGCTAGCAAAAGAAGGATATTAGGCCTCCTAGACAATACAATAAAAGAAAATCTTTTAACAAAAGCAGGCGAGACAAAAGAAAAGTAACAAATAAGAAGCAGAATTAAAAAAGCGGATAAATCGATTACAAGCACAGGACAGCAACTAAAGACCATAGCAGAAGTATAGGAGAATTAAGAATAAAATAGATAATAAATAAATTAACAATTAGCACTAGGAAATATCAAAGCAGTAGGCAGGCTACGCAGCATGATGTAAATGCAACGCACCTCAGGAGAGCCGAAATCGATACTATAGATGGAAACTGAAACTGAAATTGAAAAACAGTAAGGCAAACTAAACTTTAAGGAGAAAATAGGAAAAGTCGTTCTTTATTCTTTTGATTTCTAACCCAAACTCAAACTAATTAGTACAAACTCAAGCCAATCAGTTAACAGGTCAGAATTATTCTTGTAATAGAGAATTTCCAGACATAGCAACAATATACGTAAATAAAACAATTAATGAATTAATAAACCAAACAAACAAGATGTATTAAGCAAACAAGAAAGTAGGCTTCCTGAGCAGGTGGGTGCATGGCAGCGGAGTAAAAATACCTAAGGGGCAATTAATTAATTAATTAATTAATCAATTAAATAAGTGTAGGAACGGAACAAAGGAGGAAAACTATTCGATCTGCGGAAATGCGCCGAAAAAGAAAAAACGAAAGCGAGCATAAACACATATAAGCGAAAAGATGAAATAACAGGAAAATACTGTATACCTAGGGAATAACAATAATTATTGTAATAAATTAGGAAATAATGGAGAGCCAAATTGTAAACGTGACACTTTTTCATAGGACTTACACAATCAAATGAGATTTCGGGTAATCAAACGAGATTTCGAGGATTTGAAAACCGAATTAGCAAATTAACATGATAAAAGATAGTACAAAGTAAATTAAAGTAAAGAAAAGCTAGTACAGTTAAATGAATCACTTATAGTATAAAAGAAATAAGATAAAAGGTAAAAGAAATAGAGAACAAATAATGAATTAGCAAAGTAAGGAGAAGACGAATCGACTTGATAGCATATTTCATTTCTCTCCTACTTCTGAATACATTATACGATAAAAACGAAGAGAAATTCCCGAAGTCTCGAAATCAGTGGAGGTCGTATACAAAATAGAAAAAGTGTACACGTAGGCCCCAACCGGTATATCAAGGTAAAGATAAAGAATAATAAGGCGGCCTTGACGGTATAAGAAATTAAAGGACATGCAAATAGAGTTGGATCAGTTAACGGTCGAAAAGGCTGTAAATGTTAACAAGGAAAAACAAGGACACAGAGCGTGCCTCAGGGTTACCCCAAGCCGAGCGGGCGATCAAAGCGAAAAAACAAAACACAGATAAGTAACGGCAACGGTTAACGGTTAGGTCAACAGCGGCGGGACGCGACGACACAAGGGGTATAACAAAAGAGGAAAGGTCAGGACACCGGCGTTCGGTAAAATTTAAATCAGTACGATT